>NC_136787.1:2295649-2639004 GCF_947034865.1 Barbatula barbatula
GATTTTTCCCCCCAAAAAATCCTAAAAACAATCAAATAAAAATGTATCCTAGTCAAAATTTGCAGACAGACAGCCCAGACTGTGTGGAACGCGTGCTAATGCTAACTTTCTCCCATTGTTGTCTAGCATACTGTAGGTCATGCATACCACGTAATATTGAAATACTTTTAGTATAAATATATATATTTTTACCCCTTAATCCCCAAACTTTCCATATTGTTCCCCTTTACCTACTGAAATGTGGCCTACTTAAGAGGTACTTAATGTAAAATTAGTAAATCATGCGGTAAATTGCGGGTTGTTTTTAAATAAAGTAGGGATGCACCGATATGTGCATTTTTGTCCGATAACCGATAATTATTTATCATTGGTAGACGATAACTGATATTCCCTAAGACTGAAACAAAAGGCAAAAAGTGGACAACTTATTTTATTTGAAAACATTGAGTGCGGAAAACAAGGTATTCATTAGTTCTCTTTTTTCCCTGAAAATCATGTACCAAGCCTACTTTACACTAGTTAAAGATTATTTAATATTCAAACTTTTCTGGTATATTTTGCATTTAATAAACAAATTAAAGATGTTTTTCCAGAGCAACCCAGAAACATTTTCGTTATAGTCACATGTCAAACAGGTCTCAAAACAGACAGCATTCAGACAACAGTTTGATTCAAACAACATGCTTTTGTTCCTATAATTAACCCATTTATAAATACGTTATCTACATACTGTACCTACATTACAATTGTTTTGCTAATAGCAGTAAGTAAATGAACACGGCAGAAAGATATTGTACTTTACTGTATTTTAACTGTGAGCAGTGTTCAGCTGAAGAAGGTTTTGGGGGTTTGTATAGCTAGTTGCAAAATTTTTTGGCTTTAAATAACCTCGGCAGGTGACGTGGCTAATATTAATACGTGTGGCGCGATCGCATCTTCAGGTTCTTTTTTCTTCAAGGACCGCTTTGTGTGCATGTGTGTTGCGTTTTAGCAAGTATAGTGTAACTCAAAGCAGATTAGGGCTTATTATTGTAATTCTAAGCACTGAGGTTACTTAGATATAACTAGAAGAGTAACAAAAGTCATGTCTAGTCCAGAGCGGAAATGTGTGCCAGAGCGGAAATGTGTGCCTCTGTTTCAGAGGCTCCTTGACGAGTTGGACAGACATGAATTCTATTTTGAGTGCTTGTGGGTTGATCATGCTACCCTGGGGCTAGAGGGAGAGTGCGAACTCTGAGGTGTTTGACATCAGAGTTCTCTGTGCTTGACGTTCTTTCTTTAAGAGTGACCGAGACGCCTCTTCCCTGACCTGGGGTTCACGGTTCGATTTAGCCGAGCCTCTGGAGACGGAAGCCGTTTCCACTGTGCACTCACCAAGTCGCAACATCCGCTTCCGACGGCAATTCTTCCGATCGGGCAGAGTAAGAGGCATCCCTTGTTTCTGCGGGCTTGGAGAGCGTCTCCTTGGAGGCGTTCCTCTCGTAACGCAAAAGCGTTGCACAAGCTTCTCGGGGTGGTGACGAATGCAGTCAACTGCCTTAAGTTCAAAAGGTTGCAGGAACAAGAGACCCACAAGCACTCAAAACTAGACGACAGGTATCTGCCTCCCCTTTTTTGAGGATCTCCACACCGGGGTATCTCGGTCCTGGCAGAGACCTCATTCCTCCCATCTTTTCGAGCCGTCAACGTTGATTTATTCGACTATTGTTGGCTCGAGACCACAGGGGTACACGATGGTGTATGACACTGGCGAGCTATCTCTCCCCTAGGAAATCCTCGTCTCTGAAAAAGCCCTCTCTCTGGAAACTGCTGCCCGGTATCTCTCCATGGGTAGAAAGGGCTGTAGCCAAAGGCAAAGTGCATGGATGCAGCTCTATCTCCTCTGCAACTCCAGGGCATCCGCATTTCCTCCAATAGCTCTGCTCCTGTGAGTCCTGGCAAAGGTCCGTCAACAGGGGTCTCGTCTCTTATTGATAGCATCCCATTGGCCAACCGGACTCTGGTTCTAAGACTTAGTATCCCTCCTGGAAGACACGCCATGGGCCATCCCAGTCAGGAGAGATCTTTTGTCTCAGGCACGGGGACAGTGTTTCATCCCCATCCCGAGCTGTGGAACCTCCATGTCTGGCCCCTGAAGGGCACCAGCTGAGAGGTTCGGGGCTTCCGCTCGATGTAGCAGAGCCTATTTAAAGTGCTAGGGCTCCCTCCACTAGAAGGAGCTACGCCCTTAGATTGAGCGTTTTTGATAGATGGTGCATGGTACACCATGCAGACCCAATTCACTGCCAGATTGTTTCAGTGTTGTCTGCAAGAGAAACTGTCCTTAAGGACAAACCCAGATACTCTCAGGGTTTATGTGGCTGCCATTTCGGCCTGACTCGCCCTGATTGATGGGGTTTCTGTGGGAAAACACCCTTTAGCCGCCCGCTTTAGTGGTGGAGCGAGGCAGCCTCCTTCTAGACAGACTGTACCGTTATTGGACTTGGCAATAGTCAAGTACGTGCTCTTCAGAATTACATCCACTGCACTAGCCAGTTCAGTAAATCGGAGCAGCTTTTCATATGTTATGGGAACCGCAACAAAGGAGTGGCTGCCACCTGGCAAATAATGTCATATTGGGTGAGGGATGCAACTGCTCTGGCCTATGAGGTGCGTGGTCAAGCTTCACCTGTAGGCGTATGAGCTCATTCAACAAGAGGGGTTTCATCTTCTATGGCCTTAGCAAGAGGTGTCCCCTTGCAGCAAGTGTGTGATGTGGCGGGCTGGTCTTCTCCGCACACATTTGTCAGATTTTATAGTCTGGATGTCCATGCTACTCCAGGCTCACATGTCCTGGAGTCTATATCCCAGAGTCACGTCTGATCCCTCTTCTTGGCTTGTGCACACATACCACACAACCTCCCAGACACCTCCAGTGCGGCGGCGTTGGTATTCTTGGTATTTGCAGCATCGAGAGTAGCTTTTGATAGGGAACTTCTCAGGTTTTTTGGCTGTAACCCTGATCCCTGAAAAAGCGGGAACGAGATGCTGCGCCTCAATGCCGCACTGTAGGGGTGCTGGATGTCCTTTCAGACAAAGTTGGAACCTGAAGACACGTTCAATCCACGCGTATTTATAACCTGCAGGTGTGGGTGTAATTAGCCACGTCACCTGCTAAGGTTAATTAAAGCCAAAAGATTTTGCCGTGTTTGACACACGTGCTTCCCAACCGGTCGAACAAAGACGTTCTCCCATAGCATTTGAAATGGCCTGTAGTCGACCGTATGGGAGATGCCGGCATTTTACTTTGTTTGTTTATTTCATTAAAGTTTTTTTTTACGTTCGCCGGTTCCTGCCTCCATCCTTTTATGGATCTTGTTACAGTGGCCTCGTGGTGCTGGAGAGTTCAGGCAGCACGGACGAGAGACTGCCACTGCCCGACGCGATGGTTCTGGAGCGGAGGAGACCTCATCGCCGAGCACCTTGGTCGAGGCGGGATGTCTCGTCGGCCCAATAGGGTACGAGCGTGGGATCCGAGAGTGGCCACTGCTTGCCAGAGGCCGGAGCCTGAGTCCATCCACCCAAGGGGGAGGACCAGGGGCGGAAGAGCCGGGATGGGCCACCGCCTGCCAGAGGCCGGAGCATGCGTCCGTCTACCCAAGGGGGAGGACCACGGGACGGGGGACCCGCTCCCTACCAGACGAGCCACTGCCGGCCTGGTGAGGACTGAGCGGCAGCATGTCGGGGAACCAGACTTGATTTTCTTCTTCTCTCCCCTCTCTCATTCTGGTCGCTCAGAGTGCTCCCGTTCTCTCGATGGGGGTATGTAGTGAGGTAGGCGGGAAGAGAGCCGGGATTTGAGGTCTCGTATCACCGAGGAGATCGGGAACATAAGTGGAAGAGCGACCGGACCATCAGTGAGAGAGGACCAGGCCTGGAGTTTGTTGTGGTTTTATTATGTTTGTATGGCCGGCAGTCGACCGTATGGGAGGCATTGTACTTTGTTTGTTTATTTTATTAAAAAGTATTTTTACGTACCCCGGTTCCCGCCTCCTTCCTCCCTTTTATGGATCTTGGTACAACTACACTCACCTAAAGGATTATTAGGAACACCATACTAAAACTGTGTTTGACCCCCTTCAGAACTATGTGCCATCATTTTACGTGGCATTGATTCAACAAGGTGCTGAAAGCATTCTATAGAAATGTTGGCCCATATTGATAGGATAGCATCTTGCAGTTGATGGAAATTTGTGGGATGCACATCCAGGGCACGAAGCTCCCGTTCCACCACATCCCAAAGATGCTCTATTGGGTTGAGATCTGGTGACTGTGGGGGCCATTTTAGTACAGTGAACTCATTGTCATGTTCAAGAAACCAATTTGAAATGATTCGAGCTTTGTGACATGGTGCATTATCCTGCTGTAGCTAGCCATCAGAGGATGGGTACATGGTGGTCATAAAGGGATGGACATGGTCAGAAACAATGCTCAGGTAGGCTGTGGCATTTAAACGATGCCCAATTGGAAAACGTCCCCAACACCATTACACCACCACCACCATCCATGTTCTCATTCTGTTTACGCCAAATTCTGACTCTACCATCTGAATGTCTCAACAGAAATCAAGACTCATCAGACAAGGCAACATTTTTCCAGTCTTCAACTTTGGTGAGCTCGTTCAAATTGTAGCCACATTTTAACAAATAGGATACCTTACAGATATCATTAATATATAGAATAAACAATTTACATAACAATCCAAGAAGGGAGATCCTTGTATACATGTAATGTATTGTGCATGTTTCTGTCCTTTTACAGCCTACTGTATATCAGGGCTGGCATTTTTGCTCAGACCAGCCCACCACAATCGGTCGGACACAACCAGCCAGTACACCATCCTTGCGGTCCCTGTAGATATGCATATCTACTTTTCCATTCCCAAAAACCCCTACAAAGCTGAGAACTAAGTGCCATGGACCAGTGTACACACTCTCTCTTGACTGACTCCGTGGTGACCAAAGGTGGCAGTGGAGTAGGGCCTACACAAAGTGAGGGCAGCCTGAGAGAGAGAGAGAGAGAGAGAGAGAGAGAGAGAGAGAGACGAGAATGATAACTGAATGAGAAAAATGATCCCCATACAAGTATCTTTAATATATAACAATGTAGAGAGATGGTTGCACATATTTTATACTTACTTAGTGAAAATGGCTCCATGGTGCTCTGAACATCAAAGACAACGAACTAAAACGTGAGGGCATCCTGAGAGAGAGAGAGAGAGAGAGAGAGAGAGAGAGAGAGAATAACGAGTCACATTTTCAGTCTACAATATTATGAATATTTTTATAATAATATCAATAATCTCAACTCACCTTACAATAACAGCAGTTTCCTCAGTAGTTTGCTCTTCTCTGCAACTCGGTCAATTACAATGTGCTCCATGTTATAAAAGCTAGTTAACATTAGAATAATCAGCCGAAGTTGCAATTGAATAAGTTAACCCTGCTAACCTAGCTACAAAAACAATGCAAAATAGCTTATGATGTGTTATTTGACTTTAGCTGACTGAGTGGCTAGTGCAGTAGGTGACAATCTGACAGACATTACAATAGCGACAACGATTATGTTGTCTTACTATAATATTCATTAATTTAGGTAAATCATCATCTTCGTCGTGGTGCAACCAGGCCCACACACTGTGATGTCACCGTCCGGAGCAGAAGGTGGCAGTAATGCACCAAAAAGCTGTTTACCGTAAAACACGAAGAAGTCACCGGCCGGTCCCTGTATGGTGGTGGCGTCACTTACTGGACCAAGATCGGTGATCCTTAGCAGTTGTGTTTCCGATATGAGCTTGTTCTTCAGAAATGTTTGGTAATATGTAACGTTAGCTTGTGTGGACGCTACCGCACTACTTGATCAACAAAAGAGCTTCGCTACTGAAAAGCTATTTGATTCAGAAAACAGCGACGTTACCACCACGCTACTGAAAAATGTAGTTAAGCTAGTAGCATCACTGCTTGTAGCGACGCTACTGCCCAACACTGCTTACCGTTTCAAGTACACTCTCCTACTCACTCTGTCTCTCCTTGACTTCACTATCAGACACCTACTCCTCTGCCTGGGTGCCGCCATGGCTTGTCACCTCTCCTCCATGTGTTATGTTCACCTGTTTTTGCTAAATTTCGTTAGGTAAGCTACTATAGGCTTGGAAACTGAAGCTACAGCACTTAACATGTCGGTTATTTTTGCACATGTTGAGGCATCAACCTCTAGAATTTTTATTTGTTTGGCCCGCAACTGCTCCTTGCCCTTGTGCTTTTGTTTCTCCATCCTATATCCACAGATTCCTGGCTCTGACCCACTGACTGCATTTGACACAAGAAACCGAGGGGGAGGGGTGGAGCCCTAGCCCTAAGAGATGTTGGGCCAGCCCAGTGTCAGTATGGATAATGAACCAATGGGCCGCTGTCCCTGCTTTATGGGCCGGTCGTTGGCAAATAAAAAAAACATTTTATATCAACCGGCCCCAAGTGCATCGGCCCGCCGGGCATTTGCCGGTATGCCAGATTACCAGTCCAGCCCTGCTGTATATTATACTGTATGCTGATTATGTACAGACCTGTGCATATTTCAATTTACCATTTTATTGTGATAGGCCAACATATATGGCCTGGCTAGGCTGAAATAATTTTCACTGCAGGATGCGGAGCAGGCCTTCATCTCTGGTCCAGATTATCATCAGAGGTAAGAGTATAATTTTTGTTACACAATGTTTCTAAGCGTTAACAGTATTTCTGTTAACACAGCAGTGATTATGTTCTCCATTTTCTTTTCAGTGAAGTGAAAGAATTTAATAGAGGGATACTAAAATTTAGAAAAGAGGGGAGAACATCCAATTGGTAGGTACTGCTGCATACTTTGTATCTTGTCATGATTCTGCCTACTCTTGTCTTGATTTTCTGGTCTAGGGGCAGAATCATGACAGACCTATGTGTTTTATGCGGAGAGAAACATATTATTGTCAATCAGGACATAATATGCGTTCTCTCCAGTCTCGTCATTTGGCCCTGCCCATCTTGTTCCTAGTATAGCTTTCCTCCTGTGTCTCATTACCCACACCTGCCCATCGTTATCTCCTTTGTTAGTCTCCCTATTTAATGCCCTCTTGTCTATTGTCTTGTGCTGGTTCGTTGTACATGTTTCCTGGCTTGTACCTGTTCCCTTGGTCATGTTCCTAGTTCTTGTTCCTGTCAATACTGTATGTATATGTTGAAGTACCTTGTTTGTGTTTGGTTATTTTTGCCCCCCTTGTGGGAAGTGTTTGTTTTCAGTTTTGTATCTAGTTTGGTTAGTGGTTTCCCCCATCGTGGGTGTTTGTTTTGTCGTTTGTATTAAAGTTTATTTTGGATTAACTCCTTCATCCCCGTGTCTGCCTGCATTTGGGTTCTCCCCACACAATTCATGAGAGTATCTGCTCTTTAAATATTTTAAGATCAGGAAAAGTAAAAAAAATGTATGTGTGTGGTCACTAAGAACTTTTACATTTTTTGAGAATTAAAAAAAAAATTTGGGAATTGAAAGTGTTCAACTGACTGTATATTATTTAATTCACTTCTCTCTCTTTCTCGCTATGCCTTTATCTCTCTTAAGATTCAATGAAGAAATGCATGAGTGTGGTTCATTTAAACAAATGATTTTGTTTTTGTGTGTGTCTGTTCAACTGGTCCAGTTGTGATTTTATAAAATAAACACAATCTGAAATCTGCACCCAGAGTCATCATTGTGTCTTCACTCTGTACCTGAAATGTTGTTGATTCTAGTGACTGAAAAGGTTATTTCGTGTTTATTTTAATATTTTTACCTATTATAGTATGCTAGTTAGTCACAATAATTATTCAACATTCAGCAGTTAGCAATAAGGTTTAATTGCATGAAATATAGTATTTGGGTGTAATAAACCTTTTATTAGAAATTATATTTGGTTGGAAATACTGTCTTAGTTCGGTCCTCAAAAACTAGGGTCCTTGGTATTACGGTTCTCTCCTAATTACGATTGGGTAGGTGGTGCTGTAAAAACCAATTAGGGTCCTAGAAGTGCTGCCTCCGATATTGCAATCGGATAATATTGCCTTGTGAAGCCGCTTCTGAGATGCTGCACCGGCTGAGCTAGCCGGTTCTCGAAACGCTCTCGCGGTATTTTGATGCTGCACGTGAAAGCCGGTTCAAATCGCACGTACGAATTACGATTCGGGGGGAGCGCATGCGCACCGATCGAAGTGTGATTAGTGAACTGAATGCAGCATCATTCCAAAAGAACTTTTCGATTGTTGTACGGGTGTCAAACTCAGTGCCGGTGTCCACGAGTCAAAGTTCGTAAGCATATATTTAATTTAATTTAGTAACAGCATATATTTAAACTTTTACTATGCGGGTAATATTTAGTTGTGGACCTTATTTGCCCTGAAGTTCAGTTTTCCTTGCTCGTTCAGAATCAGATAAGAGTCATGTTTCACCTGCTATTGTGTTGAATGGGTGGGTCTCAGTTCTGCTCTGAAGGTTAATTTGTCTGGTGTCAGGGAATTTACAGCGTTCTCGAAATCACGGTCTTTAATTTTGTCCGCCACTTTTTTTCGATATAAACTCTAATGTCATTCCTGTCATCTTTACTTGTCAGGGTGTTCCACCTTTGAGTTTGGAATGGTAAGTACTTAAACGTCTTTTGCGCAGACAGATAGTGTTGGCTTGACTTAAAGTTCACCTTTAAGTCTTACATTGACAGTACGTTTTATTAGTGCTTGTGTAGCTGTTTTTATTCGTATGACTGTAGTACCTGTGCATTATTTTGCCCAATTAAGCGGTTTGCTTTGCCTAAAAATAACTATTTAATGTGTTTACCAAAGGATATGAAAGTTAAGTCTTTCTAAAATGACAAAAAAGTTCAATAGAACAGTAATGGTAAGTAGGATAGTTATCATAGAATAACCTTCTTCAAATTAAAATGACTGCAAACAGTTGTTGTTTACTCAAGCAATTGTTAAAAGTTTAAATGACCCCTTTTGCTGCTTTGAGAGTTGTTTGGGTTTTGAGTTTTTGCTGATATTTGTATCGTTGTTGTGAAAGTGTACAGTAAAGCCCGAAATTATTCATTATATTATACCCTATAGATAAATATAATAATAATAAAATCTGCAGCTTTCAGACTTTTGATCTTTTATTTAAAAACAACTTTTCATTATGAAATAAGAATTTTAAATGGGGGAATCTAATTCTGAAATATATATTTTTCTCTAATATACTTTTATTCAGCATCTGACAATAGATAAAATACTCTTTCTTTTTCAGTATTACTTCAGAGCCTTCCGAGTGGTAGTTACATGTTGGTGCTTCTCCTCTTCAGTTATCTGCACTCATTTTCTATAGGGTTCAGGTCAGGGAACTGGAATGACCATGGTCTTGTGCTGAGACCTTTTTTGTTTTGATTTTGATGTTTGTTTTTTATAATTGTCCAGTTAGAAGATTACGTTTTTTTCTGTTGATATTTGATAGAATCCATGATGCCATTTATCAGAACAAGATGTCCAGGATCTCAAGCAGAGAATTAGGCCCAAAACATTAAGATTATACAGCAGTGTAAATAATTTTACACATAGGCTACTTTATATTCCTGTGTGCACCAAACCCATTGTGTTTTTACAACTTTTTAGTTTCATCTGACCAAAGAGCCCATTCCATAAGAATATCCACTATTGTCGGTTACGTTTCAAATGTTATATAGTCTGATAAAACAATTTTTGTATCAGAAAACACTTGTTTGGTGTGCACAGGAAAAAAGTACCCCTTTTGTAAAATTATTTACATGGCTGTGTATCTTGTTTTGGACATAATTCTCTGCTGAAGATCCTGGACATCTTGTTCAGATAAATGGATTTTTGCAAATATCAGTAGATAAAAAATCTAAACCTTACTCTCCCTGCTAGAAGTCACATAATGAGCCAAGTTTAAATCTTCCAAATGGAAAATGATCTAAAATCATCCTGACCTGACCTAAACCCTGTTAAAAATGAGTGGAGAGAACTGAAGAGGAATAGTACCAACATGGCACTCTGAACGGTCTGGAGCAATACGTTATAAAGGAATTGTCTTTAAACACTTGTATGTTCTCCAAACTTATCAGGCATTAGGCAAAGACTCAGAGCTTTTGGCAAAACGTATTGAATAAAAGGTTATGATTTATTATGAGCAAGATGTTTTAGAGAAAAACATTCATTTCAAAGTGAGATTCCGCCCCATTTAAATTCTTATTTTGTAATGAAAGGTAAGATTTTTATAAATCTTTAAAATAAAAGAGCAAAAGATGCAGATTTATTTTCACAGCCTTCTTTGGATGTATTTATGAATAATTTTGGACTGAACAGTACATTTTCAGCGGTATAAATATCAGCAAAATATATATTTCAAGATATCAAAATGCCCACTTAACTTTTATTTATACTCTGCAATTTATATGCCCATGTATGTCTTGAGAAGTAATGAGCTTCCTACAAATCAAGTCTGCATTTTTCTTTGTTGCTCTGCAGAGTTTCAACATGTCTGTCCCTACCATCAACCCTCTGGCCGATGGTGGCATGTCTAATTCACTAGTCACTTGTGCCATTGACAAATGCATCCAAGGAAGATGTGTGGTGGTAAATGGGGTACCGGTCTGTGAGTGTAAGTTGGGCTACATGGGTGACACCTGTAATGAAACTATCAATGAGGCTGTCTCTTTACCACTCACCCTTGGCACCTTGGCATTCCTCATTGCCTTTATCATCCTGATCTTTCTGCTGGCATTCATTCGGCAAAAGGCAAAGCGGAGGTAGGACTTAATTCCAAAACATCTCTGCGCTTTCTTATGCATAGTGTGACTGTAAAACATTATAAAAAAATACATTTAAAAAAATAAAACTGGAGATGTGGTCAGGACATTGATATCAAGTTGCTTAAGGTACGCTGAATGTGTTACACATTGCTTCAACAAGCCGCACAAACCCCAAGTATGAGCAATAGTAATAGTGGTGTGTGCCATAGTAACTTATTTCATGATAATTGTTCAATACAAAGCTATGTGATTGTGGTGTTTTCAAACTACATAAACTGATTTTATCCGTTCAGAAAAAGGACAACTGAAGAAGCTCTAGGAAGAAATGGAGCACACATTTAACATCTCAATGCAACATGCCATAGAACAGGTTTGCCATTTTTCCACCAGAGATCACACTCAAACACATAAGGTTACAATAAGATTACAAACTCTCTCCCTGCCTCTTGCTGTTTTCCTCTTAACAGAATTTGAGATGGAGCCATCAAAGCTTTCAGCACTTTTACCCTAAATGATACAGGGTTTCACCATGTCATGTAACACTTGTATGTATATCTTTAAATGTTATTTACATACTATGTATACAATTATTCAGATGAAATGAAAACCTCTAGTTGGTACTATAATGCACCTGATTGAGTATGATCGTATACGAAAAGTTTTATGAAAGCCCTCTTTATTGTTTTTGTTCAAAACTTGATGATGAATTTGGTTGACACACCTGTAGGGGGAGATGAATGTCTGTCACCATAAACATGTTGACAATGCCATGTATGCAACTGGTAATTTTAATGTTATAATTACTTTAGTCCTGACAAAGTTTGAATAAATACTGAATGGGTTTAATGGACCAGTCACAGGCAGGTGTTTCAGGTTGCTTTTGTGGAACACAGTCATCATATTTTTAAGTGTCACAACAACACTGTATTGAACCATGTTTTATTTAAGTTTGAAGTTGGTCTAGTTTCTGTGCAGTGTTACCAGAATTATTTGGACAGTGTTTTATTATAAAGATAGAGAGTTCTTGTTGATAGACTTTTTGTTGAAAGAACAAATGTGCAGTTTAGTGATATTAATTAGAATGCCCAATAAAAAAAACAGGAGTTATCTCATTTTGGAACCAAACTCATATTTCCTTCATGTTGAAATCATCTTATACAGTGTCAAAAAAGCAGTTCAGTTAATTAAAGTTTAAAACCATGATAGTTGAATATTCAACAATTTGTTTTCCAAGTTCTATCTGAATAAAGACTAATGTGATCATTCCTGAATCCTGATTGAAGGCATTTTATATACTTACCAATTTTAAATATAAATAGACTGATTCTGTTCATATAAATAGGCCTAAAGGTTAAATTAATTTATAGAGTGTGTTGATTAAAATGATAAACTGTACAAAATATAACTTAATGTCCATCATGCCAAATTTTATTTATAGAGTTTCCTTCACGTGGCTAATGGATCACTTGGCAATTTAAATGTTTCTCAAATTGCTAGGCATCCAGCAAAAACGTAACCAACCTGTTTTACTGGTTATACCACATCACAGAAATTCAGTCCTAAAACCCTATGACTTTGTAGGGTGTTTATTATTTTAGTTAAACGTTTTATTTACACA
Source organism: Barbatula barbatula (assembly GCF_947034865.1). Taxonomy (NCBI): domain Eukaryota; kingdom Metazoa; phylum Chordata; class Actinopteri; order Cypriniformes; family Nemacheilidae; genus Barbatula; species Barbatula barbatula. Next base: position 2,308,111 of record NC_136787.1, read on the forward strand.
CCAAAGGAGAATATTGCACAGCTTATAATTATATAAAGTAATTTCTTACAGATAAAGTAACGTATCTTCATTTTAACAGAAGGATATGTTTAGGTCATTTTAAATGGCAAATTTAGAACCTTTGTATTCAACCTTTGGCACATAAATGGCAAGTCCAATAAATGACTCAACGTATTTCCTTTTATATGACTTGTGGTAACAAGTTTTGTACAAAGTGTGTTCCTTCAAAGTGTTCAATCTGCCATGTGGTCTTGAAAGTTTTTGTCAAAGTACACAAAGTGATCGAGTAATATATCATAAACTGTAGAATTTCACAGATCAGCATCGTAAGGCCTGCCATTGTATGATGTGTTAATAGACCCCATGTCTCGAGGTTTTGCTCTTGGGAAGTCCAGGTCATCATCCAGAGACTTTTTAGAGTATGGTACACTGCTTCTTTCACTGCTTACATCATAGCTTCTTGGTATGTTGACCCTTGGTATAGGTGTTGGTCTAAATGTTGCTCTGACTGTGTTGGTTTGAGGCTTTTCTCCACGGTTCCGACCTCCACAGCAGGAGCATATCCCAAGGAACATCACAAATCCCCCAAGGACCTCCATGATGCCCCCAATGTAGCCCAGAACAATGCAGTATCCTACACGAATATCATCTGCTCTTGCTGGGTCTCTTTTGATCGAGGTGGAGTTGAGGCTGGTCAATAAGTGGGTGTACCATGCAATTGGGATGATGGTCAGGGCCCCAGAGCAGAAAATAAGGAGACCGCCAAGAGAAGCCAGCTTCCATCTGGGATTGTCTCTCCAGCATCTGACTCCAGGCGTTGCCACAGCCAAACCCACTGCGGTCACGATCAAGGACGCGATCATCATGCCTTGAGCAACAGAAATAATCTGATAGTCAAAATATGTTTGGTCATTGCTTCGTTGGTTACACTGTTGTGTTCTTGACGTTGTAAAAGTCCTGCAGATGTCCCAGATTCCTTGCTCCATCACCAAGTCTTGAGGTTCATTAGCAAGGGAGTGGATGGTGCGCCAGTTGGGCGCAACAGTGCTAGTCAGGTTCAGGATCCATCCACAGGGTGCCAAGACCATGCCAAATATCAGGATACCTGGAGTTCTCATGGTTGCGGCTATAGCTGCTGTCCCCTTCTAAAGGGAATGAAGTTTTTCTGGTGCTTAAGAAGAAACATACTGAAACTTGGAGGTGGATCTGTCTGATTAGCATCTGAAGGGGTGTGGTCTTGAACGTTTGCTTCATCTTAAACTGGTTTTAACTGCATGCCGCTCTCTCAACCAGACATGGAATTCCAGTATGTGTGACTAAAGGGTGAACAGAGAAGACTACGGTTTTAGAATTGCGTTTTTCTACCTATAATGTTTTGAGTCAAAGACATATTTGCATATTTGTTTAGCAGTGGTTTCGTATGTTGGTTTCAGCCTCTTTTAAACTGCCTTAAATTATCATCAGGTCATGTTAATATCATATATTTAAACACATACTCCATTTGCTGTTGTTATACGTGTTATTTTATACAGTTCATTAATTATTATATGGTTAATTCAGGTTGATTGAGAAATTTGCTGGACAATATCAAATGAACTGATTTAGCCTAAAACGTTCATAAAACTGTGACCTAAAAGGACAGAAAATTAACAGGAAAACAAGTTGCACTCAACATAATTTAAAAATAGTTTTTATTATGTGTAGGCTATATATTATATCAATCAGCAATTAATATACTTCAAAATCACAGTTCACCTTGCTGGGTGTTTTACCTTCAGATCGATGATCGTAAAATACAGGAAAATAAACAACATTGATGGGTGCATGTCAGGTACAAAATTACCACATACTCTAAAATATCTTATACAGAGGTCTTTTATCTCACTTTGTGAACACCAGAGGCAGTGGTGGAATTAAACAGTTTGATTAAACCCTTTTGCCTGATATCCTCCTGTATCCGAATAAAACGTGACATTGTAGGCCAATATTTCCGTAATTATTAGAGCAAATCGCACAGTAAAAACTAACAAATACAACGCAATAATTTATAAATGTATGAATGGGGCCCAGGTCGATCAATTCGTTTACTTTCACAAATGTTTAGGGTCCTGTCATAAACGTGTCAAAAACACACGGACTATCGGTCCGCAATAATTGTGATTCAATAGTTTTTTTCAAACGGGGTGTTTTCTCTTCGGTTGCTGTGTTTCCTAAGTCTTTGTTTTCACTCAACAGACTCGCGTTTGTTATGCTGGCTTGAGTCTCAATGTCAAGCTTGCTAAATCTGATAATGACATCTATTGGTTTTGGTAATGACAGATCGATACTTTCGATTTGAATAGTCCTCCCTTCTGCCTGTTTTTGAAAGCGCTTCTGAAGGAAGGAAATTAAATTCTGTTATTTGACACTGCGTATAATGCAATGTGATTGTCGCCTGTTCACGCAAATCAAAACAAAAAATCTATGCATTTATGGTTATCGTCAAGGTGTTAACAACTTTATGAATGTGAATGTTCATTTGAAAGCTTTAGCTACGAATTTCGAGGAGTCTCTGCCTCCCTACCCTCCTCTGACCCCACTGAACAAAGGATGTTCCTGCAACAATTGTTGCCTTTTAAGTAGGCTATGTAGGCCTAATGCTTTTCAAAGATTAACGTTCTTTAGCTAACTGTATTTGCTGTTTGTAGTATGTATAACTACACAAAATAGAACGATCACACTGAAAAAATAAACATTTACACAATACAGATTACAACTCTTCAAAAAGTTAATTTAAAAAGTCAGGTGTCATTGGAGGTACTGCATTCCAAATTATGACGGCCTTACAAGCATACTAAAAGTATAAAACCACACTAGTGTTTGGTTCTACTACAGATATGTATCATATTTGGATGGTTTTACATGAGAAAACCTGACAAACCTGTGACACGTAGGCTACATAAAACTAGAATTATATTGAACACATCCAGTGACATCACATAAAAAACATGAGATCACGTCTGACTACCCAGTAAAACTTGTAACTTGGCATGAGCCAAATCACCATGCACCAATGACATAAAAATGATTTTCACAGATTCTGCACATAAGAAAGACAATACAGTTTACTAGGCATAATTTAGGTTAAACTGTGTAATTGCCTTGCTAATAGGCTACAAATTAGCCTATAATGTATTCCACCGAGAATAGCACTACGAACATTCAGCAGTTTTAAAACTACAAAATGTACTGTGTTTTGTGTAAATATGTGTAGTTTTACATTACCAGTAGAGACTCGCAGAGACCATTATAAAAGCAATCCATTCTAATTGTTGTGATATATTGTTTTAGCATTGTTTGATGTAAATGCAGACGGTTTGAAAATGTGTGTGTTTTTTACAAATCTGAATCGTATGGTCTTGTTGTGTAAGCAGTGTTCACAGGTCTACTGTCCGGCTTTCTTTTCGCCCTGGGAAAGTCCACGTCGGTATCTTTGGAGTAATATGGGACACTGCTGGCGCTGCTGCTCACACTCGGTACAGTTGCCCTGCGGAGTGGAGATGGATCGCGCGTGGACTTAAGCACATCTGTTCTCGACTTGTTCCCGCGGTACTGATCGCCACAACACCGACATAAACCGATGGACATCACCAAACCTCCAATCACTTCCATAATGCCGCCGATGAAGCCCAACACCAAGCAATATCCCACACGAATGTCGGTGGACGTAGAACTGATCAAGGTCAACATTTGAGTATACCACGCCACTGGAATGATGGCGAGGACCCCTGAGATGAAGATCAAAAGACCCCCGATCCCAGCGACTGTACGGTGTGGTGTATCGGTCCAACATCTGACGCCAGCAGATGCCACGCCAATGGCCATGCCATTGAGAATAAGTGATGCCAACATCAACCCCTGCGCAATCTTGATGATCTGATTGTTAAAGTAGTTTGTGTCCGGTTGGTTGCACTGAATATCCCGGGATGATGTATGTGTCTTGCAAATGTCCCAGAGTCCTTGTTCATAAACCACATCACTGGATTCTCCTGCGATATTATTGATGGTGCGCCAGTTTGGTGCCACCGTGCTCGTCAGGTCTAAAATCCACCCGCAGGGTGCGAGCACCAACCCGCAGATAAAAATCCCAGGTGTTCTCATGGCAGGTGAGCAGCCCTACCAAACTCAGTGCTGTAAAGGATGTTCTTGTTTACGTAACACTTATTAAAAGAGTAATGAGAGCAGCAGGACAGAAACTTCTGTAGGGAGGATCTCGTAAAATGTGTCCATTGTTTTATAAGTCACATGACTGTCTACTTGTTATCAAAACTAATCCTAGTTTCGACAGCAAAGTGAGTCATGCGGCGCCTTGCAGACAGATCGATTTGTGACGCCAAACCACCGCGAGAGCAGACTGCTTTCTATGCTTTCCATTCGCTCTCGCGGTGCCTTATATCATATCACCGAAGGGTCTGTGCAGCGCCTAGTGAGACCGAACACACCGACGTCCTGCAAATGTTTGGTCCCCGCCCACAAAAAGGACGCCACGTATTATGTTTGCACAAGTGGCTAAAACGTGAAACAGTATTATTTTAGAAAATATTTCAGACTCATGAAACATCTCAGTGGAGTGAAAACCTACATATTTGTTTCATTTTAATTATTTCTGTACGTTTCAGACTCAACGAGAATCAATAACCTAACATTCAGGAGAAGAGAACACCACGCATACAAACAATAAACGCCTATCTGACGTACATCCTGAGCCACCAAAATAACTACAGGTGCTACCTGAATACGCCCTTAATGAACCCATTTCACATTGCTTTATGTTTAGATCCAAATAAACACACAATATAGTCAAGTCAACTTTATTTATTTAGCGCTTTTTACAATTTTCATTGTCATAAAGCAGCTGTACAAGAAAACATATTGACTAAAAGCAAAACATATAAGGTTATGCAAGTCAAAACACAGGTCAAATATCAGACAGACTATAAATTCCTATATGCAGTGTTAATTAAATAAAACTGTACAATTCTAGATACAATACGCCTCTTTAATATCTTTAATCAAAATTGAGTTTTTCTCTAATCCTATTAACATATAATAATGCACTTATTATTTAAACAACAAATTGTTAACTGCCTTAAATATTTTTCACACAAGCTGCCAGTTCTTTATCTAAAGAGCAAGTCACATTAGTGGAGAGCTATAGTTGTTTGAACAACTAATAGAAAAGTATTCTCCTGTGAAATAATGAAGTAGGCCTACATGTACTGAGTTGCCCACAGTAGGCTACAGTAAAGTAGCTACATGCTTGCTGTGTTTAAACAGAGCTGCACCCACATTGTTTCATATAGCTAGATTCTGTCACAGAGTCTGGTAGATCGTCATGGGTTTGGAATGAAGATAAGCCTGACCCATTAGTTTCAGTATTTGTCTTGTAAAATAGCATGGCACAACACAATGACATCATGTGTCTGTGTGTGCGTGCGTGTGTGTGCGCTGTTGAAAAATAAACCTTACATGTCCTTTGGTGTGACAAAAAATGAAGACAAATCTCTCTAATGCTATTTTACAGTATACATAGACATTAATCAAATTATTCAATATATTATTTACCGTTTGTTTTCTAAATGTTTGCTGTCACGCCATAAGACACATTTACAGTTTATTTGTCAACTATCCGCACAAAGGTAAGTGTAGCAGCTGAGCCCAAGTAAAACGGAGGGCTAATGACGTCACGAAGACAGGCTTCTTGCACACACCTGTTTCTGATAAAAGTTGTTTCATCGGGAGGGGGTATGCTACTGCTGAGTTTCTTGACAAAGCGGCCTTGCCGGGATGTATGTTAATGTAATTCCGTGTACGTTATAGGTTGTTGGGAAGTTAATTTGCGTCTTCGGAATGTTGAACTTGGGCGGGCGGCGTTGATGTTTTCTTCAAACGCTGTGCGGGAAGGAAAGCTTAGATATTTACCATGTAATAAGCGTGTAATGCGGGTGAGCACATTAATAACGTTGGTGTATTGCTCTATTTTTGTATTCCCTCTAAATACCTGAACTATCCTAACAGTATAATATTGTGGACACTTGTATTACAGGTTTACAAATGCTATGAGATTGACCTGTTGCTCCCCCCATGTGGTTTTAATGCGCAATTGTATAACTACAATGGTTTTGTGGTTTGACGCTTTCTTGGCTGTGTCTGCCCAAATCAATTCTGTCCAGTATACAACCTGCTGGTATTGTCCTTTATAGAAGTTCTATAGGCTTGTGTATAAGCATGTGCCCTCTTCAAAAATAATTTAAATGTTCGTTTAATAGGTCGGGACTTTTGTATGTCTGATATAAATTACACCAGCATTTTTACTGCTGTAGTGTGTGTGTCATCTAGTGGTGAATTTGGTCATATGCAATTTAAACTACCACCTTGGCACATTATATTTACGGAAGCCACGACTAAATGAAATGGAACGAAACGCATAAGTTAAAACAGGCAAAATTGCATCTTGCTAAAAATATTACGCTTTAAAAAAATGTCCCTTTGTCAGAGTTAATTAGGCTACATGTTTTAAATACAACTACGCTTTAATTTAACGATAATTTTATATTGGGGTAGGGGACTAGGTGGATTAATCTCTAATAGGGCTATTATATCTTTTAATTTATTTGTCTATGGCATAAAATGTAATGCTCATCTACCAATGTTTTAAGAAATGGTAGTATGCATATTTATTAATCATTACAATACACCTTACATGCCACGTTATTAAACAAACGTATTTAAAAATGTTATATTGCTACATGTGCATCTGTTTGTATCATAACGCTAAAGGTCGCACAGTTAACCAGAGGCGTGCACAACTGACAAAACTGCGCGCCCTGTGCTGCGTCTTTATTTCCTTTTAACTCGCATACGTGACGATAGAGAGAGGGACGGTTAAACAGAATGAGGAAGGAAACGAAAATGCTCTGTTCAACAATACTGATACTAACAGGTACGTTTATAAAATCTTGATAAATTAATACTTAAGTTAACTTTTCAAACGTATACTTCATGTATAATGCATTAATGGCAGGACATTTACGTATAGGCCATATGTTGTTTGACTTATTTTATATTTATGAACGGGCTCATTTAGCCCATGAAATTATATATTATTTATAAAAATTTGTGAAATAGACAAAAGATCTACAACGTCACCAATTCATGGAAAATCCCCTTAAAATACTAATGCCAAATGCAACCTTTACTGCATGTGTATAAACGTGATTTAGATTTTTTTAAAGAAGTTGCAGTAAATACAACTGATATAAAATATTAATTTAAACTACTGTACATTAGGACTCTCTAAAAGGGTTTGTTTTATTTCCTGCATTTTCTCATTTCCATGATGCTACTGTTGTTTTATTTGTTGATATGCACACGTATATAAGTCTAATGCTTGTAATACAAACAAAACATTTATCAAACATAACACTTGCCATTTTCTTGTTTGGCGATGTGTCCGTGTATGTTTGACACAAAGGTTTGGTCATTACTGGAGGCTCAACAATGACTAAATCCATGGCACCAACTATGGCAGAATTAACCAGAATTAAAGATGTTGCAACCACAGCATCACCATCATCAAAACATTTGAACACATTAAAAGTGGGACAAACAAGTGAATCAGTTACCATGATGGGATTTACAAATCAAACAACAACGTTTGTGGAGACCTCAGCAGAATCTAATATAACATCCAGTACAACCTCTAGTGTTCATTCAACCTCCACTGCAATAAGGATCACCAGCAAGCCCAATATGGCTGATTCATTGACTACAACCCCATCGAGTATTGTTACTGAAACTCAGACATTAAAGACTGAAATCACAAAGGCAATGACAACTATTGGAAAAATTACAACACCTTCAGCACATACAACAAAACGGATACCCTCTACTTCTAAAGTGTTTCTGTCATCATCTGAGCAATCATCAACAACCAGAAAAACATTTACAATAAGGCAACACAAAATCACTGTTGGCCAACATAAAAAGGAACCAGATGCTCTTAGCTCAGGTATGTGTTTATGTTGTTGAAATATATGTTTAATTTGACTTTCTGACTTTACACTAGCCCACAGGTCATGGGAGTGTTGTGGGGTTTGGGTTTTCATGTTTGGAAATGTCCTTAATGACTTTTGACTTGATAATGACTTTAAATGATCTTTTAAGACACATATTAAACATATTTTGCAAAGTTAAAATTCTTGGATATTAAACAAGGTCACAGACATGCAAAATTGAAAGTTTCAAGTTAATATTTAATACAGTAACTGTTTGAGCTATTAACAATTCACTCACCTTTCCTATAAAGGTTCAAATGTTCCACAAGTTTTGAATAAGCAACAAGGTTTTGTTTGCACTTTGCTCCCTGTTTTGATGATGTCCTTTTCGAAGACTAAATCTTATTTTTTAATGGCAGTTGGTTATTCATTCATATATTCATAAATATACTAATTTCTTGAAAAGTATACAGTGAGAGTAGTTGGATGCTTTGGTCACACTTTGTCTATGAATACCATAGATTAAAATATAAATTGGCATCAACCACATTTTGCTAGATTTGTTTCGGAACTCTTTTCTTTAATCTCTTTAAATTATTCTGCCAGTGTTGCAATATCTTTAACCAATTGCCAAATCAGTTTTAATTTTGAACACTAGCCTGTACTGTCTCTTTTACATTATTATTATTTATCTACTTGCTTGTGCAATCTTTAAAATAATGATCGCTTGGTTAAATATTTTATCTATGCAAAAAAGTGTCTTCAAAAATCTTTCTGGGGCGACAATGAAAAAATAGAAGAGCAACAGTACATGTCAGGTATGATTCATAAAATGAAATTGTTTCTTTATTTATTCTTTATTTATCCTTTAGGAAGTGTAGCTGCCATTGTAATTGGCTTCATCGCCATTGTAATAATTGTACTTGGTGGAGCGTATTACTTCAAAATGCGGTGAGTAAAGTATGAAATCAATATTTTGTCCTCTGTTTGTCTGTCCTTAAACTTTATTGTTAGTATTATAAAAAAAGAACATGAACTATATATACAATATTAGGGAATACCAAATGCAGATACCAAAGAGCCAATTATTACTGTACAAAACACTATATTGATCACAATCTGAAATCTGGTAGATAGATTATTATTTAAGAATAAATTGTTGGTGATGCTTGAACATGATATGCTTGTTGTGTTGCAGACGGTCTTCTTATGGACGACTCTTGGATGACACTAATCACAGCTCTCAAGGAAATTTTTTCAACCCAATGTTTGACGGCTAAAAGATTCATTTCTATCTTATAGTAATAGTAGTCATGAATGTGTAGGTTACATCTGTATGTTATCACATTTGTATGCCACTTCAGACTTAATATACAGTAGGCATCATGCTATTCATCTGCACAATATGCCGTGTTGGGGGTAATTTGATGTGAATTTTTAATGTCCTTGTTTCTTGTTTGTTTTTGCTATTTATGTGTATTGAATGTAGTCATGGATTGATCTGTCGGTTTTGCACAAAATGTTTCTTGATAATACTCTTTCTTTTAAAGAACTCCTAATGAAATAAAAACTGGAATTTTGAAAGTTTTAGGTCGTATGCTAATGCAGTATTAAAGTGAACATTAAATAAAAAAAGAATCTTGATTTTTGACAAAAGTAGTGAATTACACCTTACAAAGTGACATCGCCATTCACTGGCCTGACATGCATAATCCAGTGGTCATACTCTTTTTCGCAGATCCGTGTAAATGCAGATCATTTTGAACAACATTGGTGTTTGTACATAATTTAACATCTCATTTAATCTCACCAGCCACTACCGGTCTCTCAGCGTGACCCTATTATATGCCATGCTGTAATCACTGCTTTCTGTTCATCTGTGGCCCCCAACTCTTCATCTGAAGACTGCTTAATGTTTATTTGGGTAAATAATAACAAAAGAATCCGAGTTTTATCCCCTTGACATTGTAATGGCAGGAAGCCCCAACCCTGCTATTAGAGACTTAAAATAAGCCACTAAGCAAATGGTCAGGACAAGACTAGCCAAACATCTGGTGTTTTGTTCACACATGCTGTAATAGTATTTAATTTATTTGAATCCAGAAATGTAGCTTATTTGTTACATCTTGCTTCTTCTCACAAGTATTTGTTACCTGTTCAACAGCAACGACGGTTTCCTGTTTCTTCTGAAATTCTAGTTTCAGCTGTGGCACAAACCACATGAGGATATGGGCCTCTTGAAGCAGCAGCAACTGTCGACTGACTGTGTGTAAGCAGATGCCAGGGGAAAATTCTCCAACCACCCACTGACCCAATGCATTTGTTCCTTTCCAGTGCTTATTATTTTTGGCCTTTATAGCTTTTTTGATAGCCTATTGAGAAGACATTGAGAGAGCTTTTCTGTAGCTCAGTGGTAAGAGTGTTTCGTTAACAACGCAAAGTTGTGAGTTCGATCCCAGGGGATTACACAACCTATATATAAATGTATAGGATAATACAATGCTTTGGATAAGGTTGTGGGTTCAATATACTGAGAATTCTTCTGAGACTTTTAGTGTGGAAAGAAGACAGTTTGTTGAGATCCCTCTCTGTCATTCTCCAGCATTCTGATCCACACAGGAGGGTTGATAGCAGACAACTCGTAGTCATAGTTTAGTTTTGACTCTATACTGGGATGACTTCCAGACGTTGAACTGTGATTGATGCTGGGTTGGTGAGGTTGAGGGTCATGACTTCAGTCTTGGTCGGGCTGATTCTTAGCCCAACCTGCTAAGCAAAGGTCTTTTCCTGCATATGACAATGTGTGTGCAACAGAAGACCAAGGTCATCAGCGAAATCAAGATCTTCAAGTGTTGTGAACAGGGGTCACCTGATGCCTCTTGATGAGTTTTCTGTCGTTCGTCGCATCCCCCAGTCGATGACAAGGTTGAAGAGTAACGCTAACATCACACAGCCTCACTCTGGTCTTTATTTCGAACCAAATCTTGCACCGCCCTACACTGCAGGTGAAGTTTACATTTACATTTAGTCATTTAGCAGACGCTTTTATCCAAAGCGACTTACAGATGAGGAAACATTGGAAGCAATTATAACAACATAGGCCACAAAATACATAAGTGCATCAAACTAGTCCATTAAAGCCTAGCACAGTATAAAAAGCTAAGAATAGTGAGGTTAGTAAGGTTTTTTTTTTTTATAAAGAAGGAAAGGGAAGAGAATTAGGAAAAATCAATCAGCGACGTGTTGACGGAAGAGATGCGTTTTTAGGCATTTGAAGATGGCAACCGAGTCTGCTGATCTTGTAGCAGCTGGTAGATCATTCCACCAATGTGGAACAGATCCAGAGAAGGTACGGGAGAGTGACTTTTTTCCTTTTTGGGATAGTACCACTAGTCGTTGTTCCTTTGCAGACCGCAGTGATCTGGCAGGAACATAGATCTGCATTAGCGAGTGGAGATACTAAGGTGCAGATCCGGTGTTGGTCTTGTAGGCCAGGAGCATAGCTTTGAACTTTATGCAGGCGGCAACAGGGAGCCAGTGTAACCGGATGAAGAGCGGAGTTACATGCGCTCTCTTCGGTTCATTAAAGACCACTCTTGCCGCCGCATTCAGGATCATCTGGAGAGGTGAATTGCAGAAGCGCATTGTAATAATCCAGTTTGGACAGGACAAGAGCCTGGACCAGGACTTGCGTAGAGTGCTCTGATAGGAAAGGTCTAATTTTTCAATTCCTAATGTTGTAGAGGATGAATCTACAGGACCGGGTTGTGCTAGCAACATGACTTGTGAAGTTAAGCTGATCATCGATTACCACTCCCAGGTTTCTGGCTGTGCTGGACGGTGTAATCGTTGATGAGCCTAGTTGAATGGCAAGGTTGTGGTGAATCTTTGGGTTGGCTGGGATCACAAGCAGTTCCATTATTGCAAGGTTTAGCTGCAGGTGATGATCCTTCATCCAAAGCGAGATGTCACTCAGGCATGCCGCGATGCGAGCAGCGACCGTTGGATCGTCCGGTTGAAATGACAAGTAGAGTTGTGTGTCGTCGGCATAGCAGTGATAGGAGAAGCCATGCTTCTGAATGACCGAGCCGAGGGATGTCATGTAAATGGAGAAGAGTAGCGGTCCAAGCACTGAGCCCTGTGGCACCCCCGTGTTGAGCTGTTGGGACGCGGAGACCTCATCTCTCCAGGACACTCTGAATGACCTACCCAAGAGGTAGGACTCAAACCATTGCAACGCCATTCCAGAGACACCCATAGCACTGAGAGAAGCCAGGAGGATGTGATGATTGACAGTGTCAAAGGCAGCAGACAGATCCAGCAGGATGAGCACAGAAGACATGGATGATGCTTTTGCCAGTCTCAGGGCTTCGAGGACTGAGAGCAGTGCAGTCTCTGTGGAATGACCGGTCTTGAACCCAGACTGATTGCTGTCCAGGAGGTTGTTTTGCATGAGAAAGGAGGAGAGCTGGTTGAACACAACTCGCTCCAGGGCTTTGGCGATGAAGGGAAGAAGGGAGACAGGCCTGTAGTTTTCAAGCAGTGTAGGGTCCAGGGTGGGTTTCTTTAGAAGCGGTGAGATGCAGGCCTCTTTGAACGCTGTGGGAAATGTCCCAGTGGTGAGCGAAGAGTTGATGATGTGGGTCAGAGCAGGCACAACCGTTGGAGAGATGGCCTGGAGGAGATGGGTGGGGATGGGATCCAGTGGGCAGGTGGTAGGGTGGTTGGAGCCAATGACATTGGAGACGTCAGCTTCAGACAGAGGAGAAAAGGTGGGGAGCACACACGTGTCAGGGATGTGGGCGGGTTCGACAGGTGGTGGCGTAGAGAACTGGCTGCTGATGGCAGTAGTTTTCTTTTACGAAGAACGATGCAAAATCAGCAGCTGTTAACTCCGATGAAGGTGCGGGAGCAGGCGGACAGAGGAGAGCAGAGAAGGTTTTGAAGAGCGTTCGAGAGTCCGGAGAGTTGCAGATCCTCGAGTGGTAGTAATTTGTTTTTGCAGAGGTGACATCTACAGAGAAAGAAGAGAGAAAAGATTGGTAGAGAGAGAGGTCTGCAGGGTCTTTTGACTTGCGCCATTTTCTCTCAGCTGACCAGAGGCTGACGCGATGCTCACACAGTACATCCGATAACCAGGGAGCCGATGGGGATGCACGGGCTGGTCCAGATGCAAGAGGGCATAGGTTGTCCAAGCAGGATGAAAGCGTGGAACACAGAGTGGCTGTGGCATTGTCTGTATTCAAAAGAGAGAGCTCATCAGAGGGGGGGAGTGCAGAGAAGACAGCAGAGGAAAAACAGGAGGGAGGGAGAGACCGCAGGTTGCGCCGGAAGGTGACCATCGGTGAGAAATCTGCAATGTCCGGAGCAGTGAGGTCGAGGTTGAGGGTGAGGAAGAAGTGATCAGACGTGTGCAGCGGGGTGACCTGAGAGTGATGAGTGGAGCAGTACCTTGTGAAGATCAGATCTAGATGGTTTCCAGACTTGTGGGTTGCTGATGTAGAAACCTGCTCGAGGAGAAATGATGCGGTCAGGTTGACGAAGTTAGCAGCCTGTGGCTTTCCAATGTGGATGTTGAAGTCACCTAGTACCACCGGGGAGTACCATCCTCAGGGAAGGATGAAAGAAGCACATCCAGTTCCTCCAAGAAATGTCCAAGTTCTTGTAGTAGCTTTTGATAAACTTTGTCAGTTCTTGGGGTATGCCGTGAGCTCTTAGTATGCGCCAGAGGCTGTCCCTGTGAACGCTGTCGAACACCTTCTGGAAATCAACAAAACTGCTTCTGAGATTTGTCTGTTATTGCCATTATCTTATTGGGCACTGAATGATCCCTTCTTGGGTATCTTCTCAATTATGGCCTTGGTCCAGTCATCTAGTCATCTACAGTCAGGTCCATAAATATTGGGACATCGACACAATTCTAATCTTTTTGACTCTATACACCACCACAATGGAATTTAAATGATAACAAACAAGATGTGCTTTAACCACCGACTTCTAGCTTTAATTTGAGGGTATTTACATCCAAATCAGGTGAACGGTGTAGGAATTACAACAGTTTGTATAAGTGCCTCCCACTTTTTAAGGGACCAAAAGTAATGGGACAGATTAACAATCATAAATCAAAGTTCCCCTGTCGGTCTCTTGACGTTGTGTCGAAGCCGACAGATGGGGTTCGCCCTTGAGAACCAATCATCTCTGACTATTTTGAAAAGGCCAATGAAATTGGCGAATGCATTTTGAATGCCGGGCTCCGCCCCCGGATATCCGGGTATAAAAGGGGAGCCGGCGTGCTCATTTATTCACCTTTTGTTCTTCGGAGCCTTCGCATCTGATGACATTCTTCGAATTGCCGATTTCTACGACGCGGTGCAGCGGAGATTCCCCTGGGCGTCCTGGCAGTTCCTGAGGTATTTTTCTAAAAGAGCAATTTCCTCAGCGTGGCATTGCCCGCTGATCTCTTGGGTGCAGTACACTCATCGAGGACGGGGACGGACACGGTGGTTGCCGCAAGTGTTCGGGGGTCCGACCACTGTAGCAGCCTCGTGGATTCGTCCTGCCCGCACGGCGCGCGGATGGCTATTCAGACGTTGCGTCACTGCGCGCGGATGGCTAGTCAGACGTTGCGTCACTGCGGGCGGACGGCTATTCAGACGTTGCGTCACGTTGGCTATGTTCTGTCAAGAGCAAGCCACCACCTCGTTTGCTTCCCGTTCTGTGACCGCAGCGGCTACGGCCCTGCCGTCAGCGGCGGCGAGCAGCGAGGGTGATGTGGGGATTATCGTGAGCGTTAATCCGTCAGCCGGTCGGCTCGCGGACCGCTCGCGCCCCGTCTCGCTTGTTTAGCAGTTCCCCAAGGATGGTCCTAAGCCATCTTATTCCTCAGCCATGCGCTCGGACACGAGCCGTGGAGATGAGGTGTCTCTTGCAACATCGGAGCGCGACCTGCTGGCATCAGACTCTGGCGATTCCCTGAAGCTCCCTCCCTCGGGAGGTCGAGCACAGGTGAGAGCAGACGTCAAGATGTCAGCCATGCTCGCTCGGACCGCCGTGAGCGTCGGGTTGCGGTGCAGCCCTGGTGCTCGCGGCTGGGTACTTCGCACATTGGGCCCGGCTCAAGTGCCAAGTTTTACCGAGCTGCATAAGGAGTTCAGTAGGACCTGGAGCGCCCCCTTCGGCGCGCTTCCGTCTAGCTGACTCTATCGCCCTCTCTTCCCTCGGGGCGGGGAGGCAGCTAGGGACTATGTCAATGCACCCTGGGTGGAGCATGCAGTCGCGGGTATCCGCAGACGGCGGCCACCTGGGGAGCTTGACCTAGGCTCACCGTCCAGGGCATGTAAGGTCTCGACATCTCTGGTGTTGAGGCTGGCAGTGCCGTGGACCAAGCGGCCTCCACTCTTACGCCATGGCCATCCTGCAGGCCAGGGCGCTAAAGAGAGCCCCACGGGGTAAGACCGACCCGAGTAGTGCCGCCGCCGACTGGCCCTCCGGGGACCGCGGTGGCAGCGCAGGCTGGGTCGGACGATGTCCACATCAGTGGCCCGGAAAGATGCCTCGGAGCCAATCTTGTGCAGGCGGGCGATGTCGAGAAAGGCCACTTTCCCGACTCCCCTCTCGCAAGGTCGGCTGATTGGTGGCGCTGTCAAGGACTGCTCCAGCAGCCTTTTGACAGTGTAGAAACAGACCGGCCTGCTGTGACCCGGCCGCCTTTCGGCCGTCGAGGTCTCGCACGTGGTCTGCCCCCAGCAGCCCTGGCATTCTCCAGCGTCGACTCCTGTTCTGGTGCCCCCGCAGGTGGCCCCCCGGAGGAAGACGTCGAGAGAAGGACCACCTAGAGAGATTGAACCATCGGGCCCGACCCAGCCTTGGTTGCTGGATGGTCGGAATGGGGCGGTCCCTGCCGTGTCCCAAACACCTTCTGGGCCCCTTCGGGGGCCTAGTGCCCGCCTTCTCACAAGGAGAGGTCTCTCTCTGGGTCCCACTTGCAGCCGCTCTCACCCTCTGAAAGATGGTGTTCGGCAACTCGACGTTGCGTCGTGGCGGCACGCAATGACGAGTATAAAGCAGCCCTCAGCACTCTCGCTTCGACGGTGCGTCGAGCTGCGCCATCGCCTGGCAGGTGATTTACACCTCGTGGGAAGTGACGACTCCACCCCTGGTGGAGACAGCAGGTGGCAAAGCCCCTGCAGGTCAAACACCCACCAGGTGTCCTGAACCAGACAGCCAAGCGCTCTCTCGTCAGTTGACACCCCGTGGGAAGTGATGACTCCACCCCTGCAGGCTGGCCTGGGTGTGGTTTGGGCGGGCACAGGGGGAACTGTTGCCTCCCTGAACACCACCCAGTACCGCTGGGCACTCCTTGGACGAGGACCCCCTCGACACGGAGGCCCTAGCGCGCAGCCTCCAGTGGAGACAGCAGGTGGCAAAGCCCCGGCATGTCACACGCCCACCGGGTGTCCTGAACCAGACAGTCAAGCGCTTTTTCGTCAGTTGACACCTCATGGGAAGTGACGGCTCCACCCCTCCGGGCCGGCTTGGGTGTGGTTTGGGCGGGCACAGGGGGACCTGTTGCCTCCCTGAACACCACCCAGTGCCGCTGGTCACTCCCTGGTCGAGGCTCCCCCCTCGACACGGAGGCCCTAGCGTGCAGCTGGCCGCGGGACAAGCGGAACTACGCTTCCCCCCAGTGAGCTTCATTGCGCAGGTCCTGTGCAAGGTCTGGGAAGGGAGTATCAAGTGCTGCTAGTTGCGCCTTACGGGCCCAAATACACTTGGTCCTCGGAGCTAATACTCCTGACGACAACTCCCCCTGGCCAAATCCCCTGGCGAAGGGCCTACTCGCAGGGGATGGACACGTTGTGGCATTCGAGCCGGACCTCTGGGTCTGGCTCCTGGATGGGACGAGGAGTTCCTGGACGATCTACCCCCCACAGTGGTGGAGACTGTCACTCAGGCAAGGGCCATGCCCACAAGGCTGGATGCCTTTAAGTGGCGCCCCTTCTCGTCCTGGTGCTCTTCTCGAGGAGAAGACCCGCGGAATTGCTCGCTCAGGAACGTGCTGTCCTATTGCAGGAGAGGCTGGGGAGTAATCTCCCCTTCCACATTGGAGCGTGGGTACCCGCTGTCGCGGTTATCACGTACCAGTTGCTGGTGAGCCTCTAGGGCGGCATGACCTGATTATTAGGTTCCTCTAGGGCGCGAGGGGCTAAGGCCTCGTCCGCGCCCCGTACCCTCTTGGGACCTTAAACCCCTTTTTTCGGGCCCTGCGGAGAGCCCCCTTCCTCGTTCTGCGAGGGGGGTTGGCTCTCCTGCTGGGGCTCGAGTCCATCCAGAGGGTGAGGCACCTGCAAGCATTCCGTGTCCACAGTTTGCAAAATTTCAGGCCCGGTGACTCTCACGTGATCCTGAGACCCCGGCCGACTTACGTGCCCAAAGTTCCGCCGCCCCCCTTTTGGGAACTAGGTGGTGAACTTGCAGGCGCTCCCACACCGGGAGAAAGACCCAACCTGTACGTGGGGTGTCCAGTAAGCGCATTGCGCCTCTACTCGAACCACACAGAGGGCTTCAAGGCCCTGAGCAGCTCTTGTCTGTTTTGGAGGTCAGCAACGGGAGTGCTGTCTCCGAGGAGAGTTGTCGCGCTGGATCGCACACGCCGTCACTACGGCGTGCCGATCCTAGCCCGTGCCCATTTGAGTGACGGTACACTCCGCTCGGGGTGTGGCCTCCTCGTGGGCATCGGCTCAGTGCGCCTCTCTGGCAGACATCTGTAGAGTTGCGGGTTGGGCTACACTATACCTCGCAGAGGCTTTCAACCCTCCGTGGGGACTCGGCAGCTCGAGTCTTGCCAACAGGTGAGACCAGCAGTCGTGGGGCGTACGCCTGCGCATAGCGCCATTCCCCTTCTTAGGTGGATCAGTGCGCTATGGGCTGCCTCCCTTCTTTCCCCAAGGGTGAAGAATAGGCAGTCCGTCCATCCATCAATAAGCACTCAGGGCGGCGGGCTCGGCGGAGCAGCCCTGCCACCTATGGCCGGGTATCAAGCTGAGTTATTACATATAGCTCTAACCGGACCTAGTGCCCCACACGTAGTAACCCCCCACTAGGGTGGTTCCGTCTGAGATGTCGTCATGAGATGGTTCCCCGCGTGGCAACCCATGACCTCCCCCAGGTGGACATCCACCTTGCGGCATTCCGCACATACCTCCCATGAGTTCTCCCCTATTTGGTGAGACCATGTTGGTGTCTCCACTGTATTCTCCCCTAGGGTGGGAAGTGGTCTCCGTAGCGCACGTCCTCATTGAGGGAACAGCGCTTACCCAGTAGCCCTACGGTACCGGACGGCTTCTCGTTTAGAGAACAAGGCCTCCGTCTGTGGTGGCCGAGGGCAGGGGCTACTCATCTTTGCCAAAAGCTCTGGGAGCCCCTGCCTGCCCACTGGAAGGTTACAAATGTCGCGATAGCGCTCACGTGTGGCTCGCCCAGGCCGGTCAACGTCGCTTCGCTAGAGATTGTGACGCGGCTAGTGCCGTGGCGTTTTCAATAGGAACCCCATCTGTCGGCTTCGACACAACGTCGAGAGACCGACAGAAAGGGAACGTCTCGGTTACGTGTGTAACCTCTGTTCCCTGATGGAGGGAACAAGACGTTGTGTCCTTCATGCCACGACAATAGCCGTCCGCTGCAGCAGTCACGAGATGCTCTCAGGCTCCTCAGCACAAAAGGTGAATGAATGAGCACGCCGGCTCCCCTTTTATACCCGGATATCCGGGGGCGGAGCCCGGCATGCAAATTTCATTCGCCAATTTCATTGGCCTTTTCAAAATAGTCAGAGATGATTGGTTCTCAAGGGCGAACCCCATCTGTCGGCTTCGACACAACGTCTTGTTCCCTCCATCAGGGAACAGAGGTTACACACGTAACCGAGACGTTTCACTTTTTAATACTTGGTTGCAAATCCTTTGCAGTCAATTAGACATCACCAGACACTGGGTTTCATCCCTGGTGATGCTCTGCCAGGCCTCTACTGCAACTGTCTTCAGTTCCTGCTTGTTCTTGGGGCATTTCCCCTTCAGTCTTGTCTTCAGCAAGTGAAATGTATGCTCAATCGGATTCAGGTGGCCAAACAACTTGTTTTATGATGTTAAATACAAATTTGAACAAAAATAGTCATTTTATTACCCGTGGTAATTTGTTCGCAAAGTCGCTTGTACAAAATGCTCTTTTGTGCTTAAAACGCAGCCAAAACCTCTGGAAATGTTAAATGCTCACTCATTTGTAAGTTGCTTTGGATAAAGGTGCCCACTTAATGAATAAATGTAAATGTAAATGTAAATGTAAATTCATATTCATATTCATATTCAATATATGCTAAACATTCAGAGCATTTTTTTATTTCAAGCATGGCCTTTCTAATCATGCTTCTAAATTTGTCAGTGTGAAAAAACATTTGAGCCAGAAGTGGCAGTCATGAGAATTGATATTTGGGGCAAAGTCAATTGTTGTCTATGATAGGCTTGCACCCTGATTAACCAATTTTAACTGTATTATATATTTGGCTAAAGTAAATTGCTATTAGTTAGACCATATTTGCCATGCAAAATGAGGGCTATGTTAGACTTAAACCCTGATCAGCAAAGGCTCTTTATGGCCACAACCACGTTAGCCAGTGTTCACTGTGCCAAATATACATAATAACGATAAAAATGTGCTAAAATAGAAGATGCATTTATTAATTAGTTTGGTAATTAATAATAAATGTTTTATTAGTGTGGAGTGTATTACTAAATTAATAATGTATTTAATGATTTAATAAAATATTTCAATGTTTATTTACTTGACATCATTATTGTGATATAAAATGGTCCTCCGTGTGTGTGTGTGTGTGTGTGTGTGTGTGTATGTGTTACACTAAATACAATAATATAACGGTAATTTTAGATTTTATGACTGCATTAACCTAAAAATAAATTTGATCTAAGATTTAAGGTTACATCAATTCAAGTAATTTATAAAGGTCAACAAATAGATGAATAGCTGCTTTGGGTTTCGTTTCAATGGTATAAATAAATAAAAATCATTCAAATGTATAAAAGCATTACAATTTAAATGAAATTTATAACCAGCAGAGGTCAGTATCTCCATGTGAGATTTTGGTAAAGGTTACATTAATGTAGATTATTATCAGGCTTTAAGTTTAGGGTATTCTTATTTGTTGAAATGAAACGTTGATTACTATCGATCAAAGACAATGCTGGGAGTGTCAGGAATCTGTCCTTCCTGTCTTGAGCTTTCTAGCTCCCTGGGCAGAGTCATGACATTGGCATGTTTCTCAGTTTCATTGTGTTATGTGTGGAGACACGTGTCCTCTGCTATGTCTAAGAAGTTTCGTTTTGTTCCCCTCATGGGAGGTGTTTGTTTGCTTGTTTTTGTTCAGGTTTCCCCCTCGTGGGTTTTTTCATTTAATAAAGAGATTATATTTAAACCCTACGTCTGCCTGCAACTATTCTGTGACGGGGAGGCCATCGGAGGAGGGCAGAGAAGTGCTGCAATTTCAAGGTGCCATTGTCCTCAGGTCCGACAAGAGGAACATAAGCACTCAAATCAGTTTGATGAAATACGACCATCTGTAGTAATAGCTCAATTCAATAGTTCAGAGTAAATAATTATAAAATATTGTTAAACTTTGGTGTTGTCATTATGCCTTTTTGTGTAGAATATGTGCATGTGCGCAATTGTGTGCAACGTTTGTATACTTTAAGGATAGTGGCTGAGATGATCTCTGGACTGAGCCGCACAGAAGTACTGCTCAGGAATTGTGATTTTCGCCGTTGCGCAAAAGTTACGAGGTCGCAAAGTTTTACAAGATGACCAAAAAATGTATCAAATGCTGTATTTCACACATTTATCTATTGGTACAAGACTTTGTACGCTTCATCTGCACCTCGGAATGGGGTCATGGTCAAAACAGGGAACAGCGCAACCTATGGATCGCCAGATTAGATGGCAAATTGTGACAGACATGTTTCCTCAAATGGGCCGACGTGTCTGTTACACACTTCGGCATGACATTGGGTTGTTCTCTTGCATGGCATTGTTTTCATTGCTGTCTGAAGAAAAATCATCCTCAATTATCAATGACATACCCAAAGCTGGTAAAGTTCCTGTCTGAAAAGCTGAACTAGCTGTGGGCAAATGAGTTGTTATAATTACTCATACGACACCAGACAGGAAGTCTCAAAGACATGAATCATTAAGAAAAAGACGTCAAAATCTTCTACCAGAAGACAACACAACAACATCCAAGGTTTTTAAAGTATTTAATACATGCCTGGGATCACTTAGAGGATCAGCATTAAAAAGGACAATAAAAACATACAAATTACACTTTAACCATTAATTAGCCTACATGTTAGGTTTTACTACACACTACACATTGTACAACATTGACAATAAACGTTAATGGTTATTTAAGCAAATAATCACACAGTCATAATTATACAATAAACTGCGATGCATATTTCTATTAAATATAAACTATTGGTGGATCCTGAGAGAACTGGTCATCTTATATAGTCACAGACTTTACTTGCTTGGATATGAGAGTTTACAAAAAGTATGATTTAGCTGAAACATCTGTTGATACCACATTACACAAATAGCAGACAGTGCGGTTTTGTGCTGGAACAGTAGCGTGATTTACAGTCATGTTTGGATTTCAAAATAGGTACTGCCTGCAAGTGATTTGGCAAGATATTTTGAAAGAATATTTCCCTTATGTCATAATCTCTGTGAGATTTCATTGGACCAAGCCCTGGTTCACTCAAAATGTTTCCTTTTTTAAGTCATATCAGGAAACCGATATCAGAAAATTGTGGGGAAAGAACAACTGAATAAGGTAAGTGTTTAATTTTACAAGTTAAAATAAAAGCAACTTTTTGATTTTTTTGTCTTTGTGACTGATTTATGGTTACCAAATAATATTTGGTCACAAACAAGTCAACCATAGTAAAAAGCATTTGCCCAGAGTATAATTATGTCGACTTGAGAAAGCCAACATACTGTTGTTTTACTTAAACTTAATCTGGGACTACATTTTCTGACTCTATCTCGTAGAGCTTTCAAGTTACCTGATCTATCTATCAGTGTACATTTCTTTAAACTTTACACTATTTTTAACGTTTAGACTTGGCTTTCTCTGTTCACAAACCTTTACCTCAAGTAGTTTTATATTAATATTTTTCTGTTTATTTCTTTGTAGGATGAAAATATTGCAGACAATGCTTCTTTTACTATTTTTGGAATCAGCCTTTTCAAAACCAGTAAGTACAGTATTTAAAAAGTTATTCGTTAGATTTACAGTATTAACAAGTTCACCCAAAAAATTACATTTTGTTATTTTAATAAGAGTTTGTAACTAAGCCATTTGGGGTCACCATTCACCCCAGAGTAGGACAAAAGACTGCAGCATGAGCAAATGATGACAATATTTTTGGGTGAACTATTCCTTTAATGTTTTGTATTAAAAAAAAGTTTATACCAATTGCAATAAGTCCCTCTATTATAATTTTGATAAGGATAAGTAAAACAATATTTTATGCAGTTATTACATTATGAAATGCAACACTTAAACAGGATTACAAATAAAAGGGGTCACGTCATACTTTTGCTAATTTATACTCTGCCTGAGGTCTATTTAAAGGGATACTTAACCCAAAAAATAAAATTCTGTCATAATTTACTCACCTTCGAGTTGTTCCAGATCTGTATACATTTCTTTGTTTTGATGAACACAGAGTGAGATATTTGGAAGAATGCGCATAACCAAACAGATCTGGCCCCCCATTGACTCCCATAGTAGGAAAACTTACTTTATCATGTTTTTGTTCTGTTAAGCACAAAATACATTTTGAAGAATGTAGGACAGCAGACAGTCCCAGGGCACTTTTGACTATATTGTATTTTTTCCTATTATGGTAGTCAATGAGGGGCAAAATCTGTCTGGTTTTAAGCATTCTTCCAAATCTTTCTCCGTGTTTCTCAGAACAAACATTTATGCAGATTTGGAACAACTAAGTTGAGTAAATAATGACAGACCTTTTTTTTTGGGTGAAGTATCCCTTTTATGATTTTTGTGCCGAGAAATATATTTTCTTTTTTATGACTATCCATTCACTCACTGAACTCTGTTTCAATTAAATTGCATGCAGTGATATCATTTATGATACTTTTTTATTAACTGTCCTTTTTAAATTCTTAGTTTACTATTCGCAGACACGGCAACAGTCAGGATACTAGCAGAGGATTTGATTTATCTGACTCGATGCAGTTATCATCGAGTTCAGAGGAAAATGATTCATCTAGTGAAGAGATGAATGGCGAAAACTCTGAATCAAAAGAATCTGAATCAAGTGAATCAGAATCTTCTGAGGAAGATATACTTGGCACCATTTCCCCACAGACATCAAATCAGCCTGCCATGGACAAGACATCAAAGCCACTTATCACCACTATAGAAACTGTCACAAAGTACCTTACAGTGGATGTGACAAACCCAGAGACAACCAGTGAAAAACGTGGTGACAACTAAGTGTTTTCTTTCAACATAATTCGACTAATTAAATAATCTTATAATTTAGCTTAATATGCTATAACAACAAAAGGTATTTATATTCCTAAACTAATTGTAATAAAGATAATGAGTACAGTACTATAATGAATACAGTGGGAATAAAGGTTTTGGTTATGTAACCCCATGGAGTCCCCTGCGATTTCTTTTTCTTTCACTTATTAATGTAAAAAACTATTGTGTTATTTATATTGTTTGTGTGATTTTTGCAGACCATCTGAAAGGCAATTTTTAGATTCGACAAAGTGGGGCATATGGTAAATTAGTATTATTTATATTCTCTACAAACACATGTTTTTCTTTTTGACAAATTTTCAATATTATTAATGTAACATTATCAATTTTCATTGATTTATTGTTTTCTACATATCATCATCATGCTGGGTTCTTTTGTGGTCTGTTCGTTCTGTCAGGAATTTGAGGACAAAACCCAGGTGCAGGCAGGGAAAGGGTTTAACAAAATACTTTTATTAGGGGACCACGACATGAAACCCCTACATCATAGTGTTTGAGACATTATATTGTTCTAAGGTACAGAGCAGTGGTAGTAGAGTGGATATTTCCTTTCTCTTGTATATTTATTTTATTTTTTGCAATTATATGAACAATAGCTTTAAACAGATGGACCCTCAATATTAGGGGCCATAAACTTTTTCAGATTAATAGTATAAGGTTTAACTGACCTCTTAACAACCGGAGCAATATTGATAGTGACCACCAAATATGTATCATACGAAGGAAAAATTTATATTTTTCCAATGTACCATAGAAAACATCTGAATGTTTGTACTTTGCCAACTTCCATTCCCATTGCTAGGAAACCTGCATAACCGATATAGGAAATTTATTCATAAATGACAAAAGTCATAACACAGAGGAGTACCACATTACATTTACATTAACATTCTAAATAATTGTGCAATATACAGGAAGATTAAACTGTTTCTTAACAAGTTTTGCAACACAGCTCAAGCACTTGTAGTAACGGAACCATCATGCTTTGCCACTTGTAGTAACTGAACCATCATGCTTTGCCACTCACACTAACATTAGGCAGAGTGTGACATTAAGTACAATAAAAAAAGCTTATAATCGCATTATTTATTGTTGACAGCCTCTGGAGTCTGTGTGCTTGCATGATTTTATATTGCAATGACAACAGATGGCTCTGGGGTCTGAGTGGTGTCCTCGTCGCTCTCCTGACTCTCTGAACTCTGTGAGGAGTCATCCTCTCTGTCTGTGACTCCAGGAGTTGCTGTGGTCTCCTCGTTGCTCGGGCTGCTGTCAGTTTTCTCCTGGCTGGCACTAGCACTAGAGGAGTCACCGGGATTGGCTCCTTCGTTGTCCTGGCTCCCCACGAGGGCGATCTCATTTTCTCCCAGAGCAGCATCCATCTCTGGAGTACTGGTGTCCTCCTCCTCCAGTAGATCATCATGAACCTTTAAGTCAAGTCAACTTATTTTTATATTGCTTTTTTACTATTTTAATTGTTACAAAGCTGCGCATGAAGCGTATTGACTATAAGCAAAACAAAAAAGGTGAAAACACAGAAGACAAGCACACATACCGATTCAAACACACCCTCATACAAAATACTCCACACACACACAAATGCGCACACAGACGGACAAGCAGACACACGCGCACAGTGGTTATCACTGAGAAGCACACATTAAAGATAAAGGAGAGAGAAACACAGGTCAAATATGAGACAAACTATAAAAAACTTTAAAATTCTTAAGCAGCCCCCCAAAACCCAAAACTCCAATGGAGAAAAAATGAAACAAAGGCTTTAAGAGCCTGAGAACCCGAATCAACATCTCAGCTACAGCTAATTTGAAGGAATCTTCTGTATTTACTGAGGTAGGCATGTAGAGTACCATTAGAAAAACATGGTTAAAAATATGTTTCCGTTTATAAATTAGAACCAGGAATTAATCAAATTAGCTGAAATTCCTTAAGAAAATATTAGTTGGGCCTATATAATTGTGTGTATATATCCTAACAAAGTAGCGTTCCTATGTAATTTACCTTGTAAGTTTTCTCCACATTATTGACGTTTTGACCATCGTAGGCAGACATCTTCTTGCTGACTATCATTAAACCGTCCAGCTTTTCATTGTTGTAAGATTTGTATGAAGAAGGAATTTTTTCATAGTCCTTTCCATCTGCGTAGAATATGGATTTTTTGTAGTCGTCAGGGTATCCTAAACTGTCTCCCCGACCTGTGTTGATGATAGGGTCTAGGGTGGGCTCCTCGGTGGGTGGGACAAACGTGGCATCAGTTTCATCAGATTCATCAGATTCACTCTCAGTGGAATTAGTCTCCTAAATTGACAATAAAAATTTACAGGCAATATTGACAATATACATTTCTGTGGCATTAATCATAGAATGTTGCACTGATAATTTGAAGCTCAAGTGACATACATTTACAGTGAAATCTTTCTTCCATCGTATAAGTAATATTTTAATTTTGTTTATTTTAGGTAGCAGCAACTGCAGCCGACATGGAAAGAGGTGGATTACCGGATTCACGTACATTGATCATCCAAGGTAATTTGATTTGTGTCCATTTGTGAACATTTTACACACTATTCTTCGCTTTCTACTGTAATCACCAGTATCTCTTATTTTGTAGTATTGTAGTATCGGTATCATTAGTAGTTTACATGAGGTATCCACACTGCAGGAAAGAGCACATTTTATAAGTAAAAATCCCATAAAATATTATTTTACTCATATATAAATATACTGTATATATATATATATATATATATATATATAACTCAACATAAATGAATCGATGACCCCGAGCAAATGGATGTTGTCAATTGAAAGGGAAGTTGTCCTGGGCCCATGTTCAAAGGCATTTGTTGAGGGTCTGGCAGCATTATTTGCGACCTATTACAACTTCAACCTGGCTTATCAGAATGATGCTGCATGCACACTTGAATTTATTAAGTCGGAGCATTAACTACATCATTGATGTAGGGCTGGAGCAACACATTGACGTTGATTACGTGCTGTTTATCAATATTTCCCTGTCATGTTTTACATCAAGCAAGTAGATGCTGATAACTAACAATGTGGCAGTGCCGCTACAAGACTGTAAATTCCAGGCTTCACAACTGCATTTTTTATAAACCCAGGCTGATTAAAAGGAACTGCACTGGACAACTACTTTGCCAGAACTAACCCTTAAAAATATACAGAAATATACTGTATTTTCAAATCGAAACAGTAGTTTCACTTGGAAAATTGTACGTGTTTACTGCAATTTCACAGTGACAGCTGTAAAATATAAATATATATTGCTACATGTATATATATATATATATATACATACAGAAATATGATGTATTTTTACAGTAGTTGGTGATTCACAGTACTCTTGTAAAAAATTTGTCTAACTGGCAACCAAGATTTTTTACAGTGTAGGAGCATTTCTGACCTCAAGGTATCACTCATGTTATTCAAATGTACAGGATTAGTAAAACACCAAAGTATAATTCTTAAAAGTTAAGGGGTTGTTGAAATAACTGCATGAGGAATAGTAATTTTGACCCATTAAATCGCAAACGCAAACACAGCCAATTCTTTCTTGTATATTGTTTTGCGAGCTGTTTAGTGACTGGGCATATTCAGACCACATAATAGTTTTTGCGCCTAAAATAGTACTTATTACACGTATTTAGTTTGACTCACGTTGGCCTCTTCAATCAAATCTACTTCTGATTCATCATCTGCATCCTACAAATACAAGAAATAGTATTAGGATAGTGTAACTGACAGCAGGATTCTCTAACTGTACAGTGTGATTAGACAAGCATATTTATTTACATGTAGGTATTTATAAAGCCTAATGTCTGTTTATTGCTTGTTGTGGTTGCAGAGTCACATGTGATGTGGTCAGGAAGATAAATCTTACCTCAGTGTCATCTGCACTGTCTGTGCTTTCATTGGATTCTGATGGCGTGGTCTGAAACACAACGAGTCCATATTACTTGTCTGTCTGAGAAATTCTCGCTTTACCATCTATTTAAATGCCATGGTGGTTAGAGCGTTGGGCTTGTGATCAGAAGGTTGCCGGTTCAAATCTCAGTGCCAGCAGGTCATGACTGAAGTGCCCTTGAGCAAGACCCCTGCTTGCTCTGCAGTAATATGCAACTGTAAAAAAACTACTTGTAAGTCGCTTTGGATAAAAGCGTCAGCCAAATATGTAAATGTGAATGTAAAAACATAACATCCTGTTATAAGCCCCTGGTTACTATTTAGGTTCATTGTTTGAAAAAAAGCAGCATACATTTACTGAACAACATAAGAGTGAGGGGTGCACGAATTTACACATTATGGTGCACTTTTTCTTAAAAGAACCATCCTTTAAACAAAATGTTTTTTTTACCTGTGCAGGTTGTGGCTCAACCAGTTTAGCAGCAGCTTTACGGAGCATTGGAGCAGGCTGTTTAAAACAGAGGTTTTGTTATTATTTTCCATGCAGTTCCATATTCCTTTCTTCCATATCAATTAAGATAAAGTACTTGCCCGTTGAACAATTCCATGTTCTTCTGAGCTCTCAGAACTGCTAGCTGAGCGCTTCACCTGAGAAAAATAAAGTAACAAATACATAAGTCAACAGAATGCTAAGGGAACACTTTAAAAGTTGCATTTTGTGGTTAAAATTACTAAACTTACAGGTAGGCAGTAAATTGTGGCAATGAGGAGCATTAAAGCAACAACAGTCTTCATTTTTTGACAAGTATTCTAGAAGAGAGAAATAACAGATGCATATTAACTAAATACAATTCTTGGGCAACTCTGTTTAGTTGAAACGCTGTTAAAAAGAGCATCTGGCTAAGCGTATAATGGCTAAAAGGCTAAAAGACAGTTATACTAGCTAATGCATGTTAATTAAAGACAATTAACAGAGAGGGTTCTATGAAAGGTCAAATTATACACTGCATTAAGAGGGGGTATTTTAAGTACTAGCAAAAACATGCATTTCTTATGAACTAAGGCAAGCCAACTCTAAAGGAAGCATTAATTTTAGAGATAGAAAATGCCAACGGATATCTTTTACTACCAGTTCTCACCATGAACCAACTTATTTGTTCTCAGCTCCAATGTTATATGAAGTATGAGTTAAGTTAGCGTGTGTTTTGCTGCACCTATAATGATCTTTTCCAGTGTATAATTCAAAAAGTTATATGTAGACAACATAGAGGCCACAATCCCATAGACAGCACGCCTCTTGGAATCTTCATCACTGTAAGCCAAAAGCTTGTGTTAAAGTTATTTTAAAGTGTCACAAAAAGCTGGAAGGAAGCATTCCGTGTGGAAGAATTTAGTTGAGACTGCTTAAAGAAAAAAAAGGTAGTACTTGTCAGACAGCAAGTATTATTATCCCTTTGTATGGAACTTTAATTCAGTGGTTTTGTTGCTGAAATAATTAATGAGTCAGTTGACAAATGAATATGGTCTTTATGTGCCATAGCCAAAACTTCATCCTTCTGTTCAGTTCATATTAATCATTTCTGTGTATTAAAAGCTCTAGTTGGAATCATTAAACGTCTTCATATCTTTTCTTTCTAGCTTTCTGCAAGAACTGTTACGGTGTGTGATTATATATTTTGTATACCTACAGTGCACAATATCTTTACAATATTTTAGCTCTACAAGTCTACTTTAGTGAATTATTCTATTGAAGAGTTGTTTTAACCATTTAGACATGATAACATTACAACTTATTTTAGATAAATAACTGAAATAAAATTAATTACAAATAGATTTCTTTTTTTAACTAAACTCAAAACTTCTTTCACATAAACCTGCAATTACAACATCCTAGAATCTAATGAACATAGTTATGACTTACCAAAACGATCTTTTTGAAAATGTGAAGTTCTGGTTAGATGGAGGGATTACGATTCTGAAAAACAGACGAGATCTTGCTGTGTTTTGATGTTTGTGAGAAATGGCTGCTGGTTGGCTTTTAAACCCTGTTCTCACTGGAAGCAACCAATAGCAGTGCAGCTCGTGATTTACCACTGTGTCCCACCTTTAGACACCCACTCTTCCTGTGGTTTTGTATAGCCAAGCAATGCAAACATTCTCCACTGGGTATGACAAGCAAGGAAAAAATTACGGTATGTCTCCTGTATTGCTTTGATGCATGTTCACCCATATTGTGAGAACTTAAAATAGACCAAATACATTTGTGTAGGATTTAATATAAAAGATTGAATTACTTCAGCTGTAAAACTGAATGAAGTGTTTAGTGCATGATCCCTTAAATGAAAAAAGGGCAAGTTTGCTTTAGCGATTTTAAAAATCCCATAGTATTGCTAGACATTCGAACAAGCTTCTAATAGAGTGTTATGTTTTAACACTTTTGATGAGTTATATTTCCTCATCCACATTTCCTACAGATGTGTAAAATGATTCCATGGGTTTGTTTGAGGAGGCTGATGGTTTGTCATGCAGTGATCTTTTTGTCTCATTCTATGATTCACAGTCTGTTTGTAGCAATGTAGAAAATATTATAATTTAAGTTTGACAAGGATACATCTTCAAAAACAAGCTGAATAATCTAGTTTTATTATGCATTTTGTAGGGCAAAATGTTTAAGGGGCCGAAGCTAAATTTTTATTTAGTAATAGCAATAGTGATACTTGCCTTAGTTTGTGACAAGGTATTGAATAAGATGCTGTAACTTATGCTGTAGAATTATTCACCATTCCCAAGCTACACATGAAGATAAATGAGCCCAAGTGATAGTTAACAGCATTAATGATTTGCTGTGCTATTTTGGGTAATACAGTAATGTGGTCAAACATGATTCTATACTGCACCTCAGGACAGCATTTAAAGTCATTGCGTAATAGTGAATAATGATTGACAGGCAACCTATAGAAACATTATACCTCACTTACACAAGCTGATTCTTAACCATGATTCTGGTAGGAAAATAAAGTTGTAAAAAAGGGGAAAACATCATAAACCATGCTGCATTAGACATGCTAATTGTAGGTTGTCCCCTTAAGTTGAGTCAAGACATGCAGCACTGTACTGCCGTTCTCATAAGAAGTGAAATATTTTCATTTCTTAACTCAGGCTTGTCGGCGAGAAGCAAAGAGTTTGCCTGGAATTTTTAGATGTTAAAAAAAGCCCTACTGTCATGCTTGGCAGCCAAACCACCTGTGGTACAGACGTATAGACACCACTGCAATGCTAAAAGATTCCAGGAATTTTCCATTTCTTTAATAAATCGCACCTCACAGACAGATTAGTTTACACATAATCAATCATGCTAAAATTTGCAAACTTTTTATGATTAAAAAAGGTAAGACACATACATTACATCTTTGGGTCTTTTGTCATTCATAAGTATCTACCGTTAGTATTGTCCTGGACTCTGTTGACTGTTGATACTCATTCAGATTGAATTTCAGATAGGGCAACAATGCTCTCAAATCAGAATCCTGGCTGTCCAATTATATTTCGGTTAATTTTACTATCAAGTCTGTGTGTAGTGAATCTCTATTTATGATAGTTTTTAATCTCAGTGAAGCTTGGCTTCGGGACTGCAGTTTGGTGGCTGTTGAAATGAAGTTTTAAAAAATGCCACATGGCTTAAATTCAACCCAGGTCCATAACATTAGTTTATTAAGTTGATGTCACACTTTACAAGACTTAAAGCCATGGAGTTCTGACTAATTCGCTATTAAACAGGCACCAGCTATTAATCTCTGAGGTCAGTTTGTTTGGAAATATTCTGTAGGAACACATTACCAACACGGATTATGCATACCCAAGCATGCTTTTAAAAGAACTGTTGAATTATATTATCAGCTTCGGAACTGTTAAAACTATATTTTAATAAAATGTGACCGGTATGGGTATGGCAATGAAATATCTGTTCAAGACAGTCAATGTGAGATCCTGACCTGCACCATGAATGTAACTCAGAGTTGTTTTTAAAAGTATTTTATAAATAAGAGTTATGCAACATTGGCATCATATGTTAACCACTACATATGTAGGTTTAAGTTATACTCTCTTAACCCAAAGGTTCAAACATGTCAAATGTTTCTGGATTAATTTAGGCAGGGATTTTTTCTGAATTCTTGGGAAAACACATTCTTTGGTCTTCTTAGAAGGTGAAGTGAAAGGTTTAAAACAGTCACATTGATAATGTGAGATTTGTAGGTAAACAGCATATAGAATCTTTCAGCGGGTTCTGTAAATTATGTAATATTATTTAAGACATAAAATGAGGAAAAAAAGATTTATATACTTGCTTTTCCAAATTTAGACCCAAATACCCAAATGTTTTTACTGTTGAGATCCAACAGGGAATAATACAATTAATCTTGTGGAAACCTCTTAAAACAACAGAACCTCTACCATCAACAAAACAATTTAGCTTTGTTTGACGACAAAACAGGGGCAGGCCTTTAAACAATTCATTAGATTCTGAAGATTGTTTGGGAGTTGAAGGATTTGTCATTTGACTGTTTATTTAACTTCTGTGGTAAATAAATTTAATCGGATTACATATATGAAATATTTATTATTTAAAAAAGAAAATACATTTGTTGCTGTGACTGCAACTATTTTCAAATGTTTAAACCCAATCTTTTAGAGTAAACAGTTGTGCTTTGGTCATATAAACATGACAAAGCATATCTTTAATGCAGTCCTTGTTTTTATTCATCCCACATGTCTGTACCTAGTTGTGTGTTTATTCTGATGTTATACAGTCTCCTGTATTTTGATTTCCACCCCCATTTTCCACCATGACATGAGAATCATACATCCTGTTCACACTTCCCTTTAAAAGCAGGCACTGAGTTTTACAGTGTCACTGGGCTTTACATGTCCCAATCATATGTCTAAGTATATACTTAGATTGAAACACAAGAATTACAATTAAGATAGATATAGAGAATGTGAAATTTTGAATCGTTAGTAACTATTGGAATTAGTGTAAGTATTAGTGACACAAGCATCGTCTGCACAGTCTGTACCATTTTATACTCAGGGAAACAATAGTGTACAATAGACAGTACAATTCCAGCCTGAAATTATGGTTTCGGGATGGTGTCTCAAGTAGTTTATGTCTTAAGTACATAATTAAACTAAGCAATCATGTTTGAAAAATGTTATTCTTTTGGGACGGTCATATTACAAGTGACAACAATGTATGCACTTCTCTAGAAATCACCCAATCCAACAAGTACAATAACTGCCCATGGTGTAACAGGAATGTGCAATAAGAAGCATTGTATTTTTAGAAAATAATTATTCACCAAGTGAAGATGTTATGTACTTGACAATGCCATGTTTACTGTTTTACTGCTCAGTTTTTCACTTATGAAATTTGACTGGTCTGTTAAATGCACTGAGCCACACCGACACATGGTTACACAGGACCAACTGAAAAAAAATACTAAATTAAAACTAATGCAGTTATATCCATTATAAAGATTTTACAATGTTTTGTACCATGTTTAAAAACCTAATTATAGGCTCACCTATACTGGTGCATGCCTATACGAACTGGATCTTGGTTGTGTTAACTGGCTTATGGCAAGTGGAACCTAACCTCTCTGGTAGGGAGGAGCCAAAGGTGATACCAGTTAAATAAATTAGGCCTAACTAAACTAATTTTATCCAAAGTGACTTACAAATGAGGCATAACAAATGGGCAGCAGTGCATAAGTGCTATAGAACTGGTTTCAGTTAGCCTAACCGTGCACGAAGCTATATAAGCACACACACATACCTGTCAGGTCTCGGGCTTAGCACCCCCTATGTTGCCTGTGTTTTTCCTGTCATTTTGTTATGTCTGGCACGTGATGCGGTTTCTGACGGCTCACGTGTCTGGAGTTCACATGTCTTTTTCTTTTTCCGCTAATTCCCCTTCTTTAGTTGTTTTATTAGGTCAATTCCCCTCACCTGGCCTCTCCTCTCCCTCGTTATTACACACGGATGGTTTCCCCTTTCCTCATTAGTTTCGCTCCCTTTATATTTTGTGTGTTCTCCCTTACCGGTAGTCGGACCTTTAGTGTTGAGACCAAGATCTAGTCTTGGCTTTTGATATTTAGATTCACTTGGTTTGTTTAACCTATTGGCTTAGCTAATTCAAGCCGTGCTATCCTGTGACTCACCTTGTCCTGTCTTGACTCCAGTTTTTTAGTGCACTTCCGGGTTTTTTGGGCACCTCTCTCTCCATTGTTCCCAGCGACCGCTGCCTCCTATCTCAGACGGATTATCTACTTCTACTGGGTCCTCTCGGTGACGTGTATACCCTGGTTTTCGTGGGTGCGTCTAGTCCGGAGGATTCTACAGACCAAGTGACTCCGATCCTCGCTTTTCTCTCACGGCTCTCTGCGAAACCACCAGAGAAATCGCTTTGACTACGGACAGCATTTACGCTGGATTACAAACCCTATGTGAGACTTCCCAGGACTGCTTGCCCAAATCAGTGTGTGGACTTTCTCTAGAGTGCTTTCCGCCTCTGGTTAATTTTTTGAAATCTTTTCCTGACAACTGGATTTCTATTAAGAACTTTTGGATCTACAGTCCTGGGACTTTTTGACGGTAGCTCCGTCAGCATAGGTTTTCTGGGGAGACTGTTCTGTTATTGTTTGCCTTACCTTGTTGCTGTGTATTGGTCCAGAGTGTCTTTAGACGATTCTGAAAAATGTCTAAAGATTCGGCTGTTCTTAGAAAAGACAGACAGCTCATATAGTGGAGGGGTTCCAAAAAGGTGCGTGAAAGTGAATATGTGTCTTTTTGGGAGAGCACCACAAGATCTGTAGGGTACTTACATCTGAATTAGGTATAGGGGATAGGAACCAGTGGTAGACTTGTAAGACAAAAGCAGAGCTTTGAATTTGATGCAAGTGGTAATTGGAAGCCAAGGTAACCTGACGAAGAGCAGTGTAACATGTGCTCTTTTCAGCTCATTAAAAACCACTCATATCGTTCTGAAATCCTGAGGCTGGTGTAACCGGTTCCACTCGCCCTGCTCTGTGTGGGCTTTGAACCGACATCGGTCCGAATGGGAGACGGGCACTCTTACGAGGAGGCTAACGACCGCAGTCTCTAACGTCTGTCGCTAGAGTGTCTCTGTTGGTCGGGGAGTGAGGCTTTACACACTGCACAGCTCTTCACTAGCTGGCCTCCGTTACACTGGCACATGGCGATCCCTTTGCCAGGCATTTAGGAGTAAATCAAACCTATGATAGTGTTTTTTCTGGCATGGCTTAAAACAAGATGTTGCAGACTATTGTCGAAGTTGTCATGTCTGTCAAATAACTGGAAAACCCAACCAGAATATTCCCCATGCACCATTACATACAATACCAGCCATTGGCGAACCATTTGAGCGTGTGATGGTTGACTGTGTCGGTCCCTTGCCTCGTACAAAGTCCAGTTATCCGTACCTACTGAAAATAATGTGTACATCTACGTGTCTTCCGGAGGCAATTCCTTTGCGGAAGATTACCGCACCTATGATT
The DNA here is from genome assembly GCF_947034865.1 of Barbatula barbatula. Lineage (NCBI taxonomy): Eukaryota > Metazoa > Chordata > Actinopteri > Cypriniformes > Nemacheilidae > Barbatula > Barbatula barbatula. The sequence goes on from NC_136787.1 coordinate 2,343,300, forward strand.
ATTAAATAACTTCTTACGTTTTTCTCTCTGTTTGGTCTTCCGCGTACCAATCAATCAGATCAAGGTACGAATTTCATGTCGCGTGTGTTCGGATAGGCTCTAGATCAGCTACATATCCAACACTGCAAAGATTCCACCAGACTTTAAAACCCATGCTTCGTTTGCAGTCAGGGAGGTAGTGCAAGAGTCGTTAGTCTTGCTGAGCTGGTGTTCGGGCATACTGTGCGTGGCCCACTGAAGTTGATCAAAGATCATTGGTCTCATGATCTGAGCGCAAACAATGTTCTTGACTGTGTTTCAGAGTTTTGTTTGAAATTGCACCGTGCATGTGAGTTGGCTAAAGAGAACTTGGAGGTGTCACAACAACGAATAAAGAAACGTTTTGATCGTGGTGCTAAGCTCCGTAGATTCTCATCTGGGGATAAAGTGTTAGTGCTGTTGCCAGTTACTGGATCTGCCTTACAGGTTTGTTATTATGGTCCTTACCAGGTGAGAGAGTAGGTCAGTGAGCTTGACTATGTGATCATGACATCAGATAGAAGGAAAGAAACTCGTCTGTGTCATATTAACATGTTGAAGCTGTTCTTTGAGAGACAGCCAGATTTGTCTGAAAAGAAGTCTGCTCTGTTAATTGTGTCCCCTTCAGATTCTCTGGTGACCAAAGAGCAGGCTCTGTCTAGTGCTGAACTGAGTGCTGTCCAAGGTTGAACATTTGACCTGTCCATTGTTTTCTGTTGTTTCTGATAGCACTGCTGTCCTAACCACCCCTTGAGGAGGATGATGTTAACTTTCCCTCTGCAGAGTTGATGGCGGGAAGGTTGAAAGATTCAGAGATACTTAAAAATCTTGACTCATTTCTTTCCCATTGGACTGATAGCGAAGCGGTGACGTGAGTAAGGTCATTTGGACTAATGGTAACCTGTTCTCCGATGCTCCTTCTCGGACTTCGCTGATAGAACATAACATCAATGTTGGAGATTCAATGCCCATAAAACAGCACGCATATCGGTTAAGTCCCGGGAAGCGAGCTCAGTTGCAAAAGGAGGTTACCTTTTATGCTTGAAAATAACATAGCTGGGCCGAGTTTTAGCTCTTGGAGCTCACCGCGCGTGTTGGTTAAAAGGTCTGACGGCTGTACTGACTTTCAACGTGTTAATTCTGTCACAAAACCGGACAGTTATCCATTAACTCGCATGGAAGATTGCGTAGATCGTGTTGGAAACGCTGCTTTTGTTACAAAAATGTATCTATTGAAAGGTTACTGGCAGGTGCCTGTCAGAACGGTATCAAAAACATCCCCACAGCATGATGCTGCCACCACCACGCTTCACTGTATGGATGGTATTGGCCAGGTGATGAGCGGTGCCTGGTTTCCTCCAGACATGACGCTTGCCATTCAGGCCAAAGAGTTCAATCTTTGTTTCATCAGACCAGAGAATTCTGTTTCTCATGGTGTGAGAGACCTTTAGGCGGGCTGTCATGTGCCTTTTACTGAGGAGTGGCTTCCGTCTGGCACTCTGCCATACAGGCCTAACTGGTGGAGGGCTGCAGAGATGGTTGTTCTTCTGGAAGGTTCTCCTCTCTCCACAGAGACATGCTGGAGCTCTGTCAGAGTGACCATCGGGTTCTTGGTCAACCCCCTGACTAGACCCTTCTCCCCCGATCGCTCAGTTTGGCCAGGCGGCCAGCTCTAGGATGGTTCCAAACTTCTTCCATTTACGGATGATGGAGGCCACTGTGCTCATTGGGACCTTAAATGCTGCAGACATTTTTCTGTACCCTTCCCCAGATCTGTGCCTCAATACAATCCTGTCTCGGAGGTCTACAGACAATTGGAAAACTTTCCGGATACACTGTATATGGAAAAAAGTAATGGGCCAAGCACAGAGCCCTGGTGTACCCCAGTAGTGATATGTTGATGCTCAGAGACCTCAGCCCTCCAGTATACCCTAAATGACCTGCCTGAGAGATAAGATTTGAACCATTGGAGTGCTGTTCCCGAAACACGGATAGCCCTGAGGATCGACAGGAGGATGTGGTGATTAATGGTGTCAAATGCAGCAGATAGATCCAGTAGGATCAGTACTGATAATTTTTAGGATGCCTTTGCCAGTCTTAGAGCTTTGATGACTGAGAGTAGGACAGTCTGAGTTGAACGGCACGTTTTGAAATCTGACTGGTTTCCGTCCAGAAGGTTGTTCTGTGTGAGTAAGCAGGAGAGTTAATTGAATATAACATGTTCAAGAGACTTGGCAATGTATGGTAGAAGGGATACAGGTCTGTAATTATCTTAAAGTTAAGGATCAGGTGTGGGTTTCTTTGGTAGTGGGGTTATACAGGCCTCTTTTAAAGCAGTGGCAAATGTTCCAATGTGGAGAGAGGAGTTGATGATGTGAGTGGGAGCAGGGACAACTGATGGAGCGATAGCCTGGAGGAGATGTGCAGGGATGGGATAAAGCTGGCAGGTAGTTGGTTGGTTAGAAACAATGACCTTAGAAAGTCTGCGTCAGCTTTAGATAGGGGTGAGAAAGAGGGGAGTGTGCATGTGTGTGGACTTGGCCGAGTGTGTTGAGAGGCAGCGGTGCAGAGAACTGACACTTGATGGTAGTAGTTTTATTTACAAAAAAGTAGCAAAATAATCGGCTGTTAAATCCAATTAAGGTGGAGGGACAGGCGGACGAAGAAGAGCAGATAAAAGAAACTATGTGAGTCAGGCAAGTTGTTGATTTCACAGTGGTACCATTGAGTTTGAGCAGATCAAGAGTGAAAACAAAATAGTCTGATGTGTGCAGCAGAGTGACTTGGGTATGGTTAGTGCTGCAGTAGCGTGTATATATATATATATATATATATATATATATATATATATATATGAATTGGTAACTAATTGGTTACCTCATTTTTAAATTGCTGTAGTTAGGATTCGGTTGAGATCAAATGATGCAGTAATGTTGTGGAAATCAGCGGCTTGTGATTTTTCAAGTCGGATGTTGAAGTCTCCAAGTGTAACCATAGGAGTACTAACCTAAGGTGAGGAGGAGAGAAGTACATCCAATTTATCAACAAAATGTCCAAGCTGACCTGGGGGATGACAGATGACTATAAAGTAAATTTTAACAAGGTGCAAGATCGTAACAGCATGTGATTCAAATTATTTGTTGTCGCAAAAAGGAGGTACTGAAGTAGTAGTTTAAATTTCCAATCATTTGAGATCAGGCCAGTTCCTCCACCTCTTCCTGATGTGCGAGGATGGGGCAGTCAGTGAGGCACTGTCCTCTGGTTTGATCCAGGTTTCAGTAAGGGCCAGAAGATTGACACATAATGATTAGTAGTAGCTGTAGTGAAATCCGCATTTTTACAGCAGATTTGCAATTCCAGAAGTCAATGGGAACCGCCGTGAGACAGTTTTACCCTAATGATGCCGTGTTGTTGTGATGCAGTTTTAGACATGGAAAGAGAGCGCAAACTTTTAGGGCTGCATTGCCTACGATGTTAGATTCATGAGTTGTGGATGTTGTAAATGGGATTTGCAGATACATAGTCAAAAGGGAAGAACAATAAAGTGCTACTAAATAAATAATAAATGATGTATTGTATTGTACTGAAATGTATTGTTGTGTGCCTTTCACTACATTGCTTTACACTGCATTGGACTTCTGTGCTTTACATAGATTGGCCACAACAAACACCATGTTCAAACATAGGGTGATCCCTAAGTGTATTTGGTACCAGACCATTTTAGCTCACAGATTGATGTTTGACTTGAGTACGGTGGGAGCCGGCGAACTTAAAAACAACTTTTAATATAACAAAAACAAACAATAAAACGAACTTAAAATACACAAACAAACAAGCATAACAAAACACACCATAAAGTCCAGGCCTGGTCCTCTCTCGTCGTACCCTCCTGTCGCTCGTGCTTTTATGCTCCCGGACCTACTCTGTTAGAGATGCGAGACTGGTGCACTGCGCAGCTGACACTCATTATCACTCACGTCACCGGCCTCGGCCATTCCCTCACGGCTCTTGTCCTGCCTTGCTCGTTAAAGAGACATTAAACATGATTGCGTTTAAAAAAAGATTTTAAACCAAAGCACCACACGTTTCAAAATTATTGGGTATTTTTTATTAGCGTTATGAGACATAAACCGTTAAAATAAAACCACAACTTGTGGCACCTCGTTCAGTTTTTGAATGTCTTAATTAGTATAGCTTTTAATTAACAGTTTAAGTAAATAAGCCAAAGCAAAATCTGAAATAACTTTATGCTAAAACGAATATTATTGTTGGTTTTAGATGTAATGCAATGTGTATACACTATTTAAGGTTAAAAAACGCTGTATTTTCCACATACCGTGCATGTTTGTATCTCCTCTTTGCCCCGCCTCTCTGAAACGCGCTTTTTTACAAAGCTCATCGCTCTGAAAAGGGAGCTGTGCTAAGATTGGCCAGTTAACCAGTGCGTAGTGATGGTTTAATACTCCAAGCGTGTGACAGAAATGTAATGCATCTTACCATATTTGGAATGTCAGCTTCCAAAGCAGTTTTACTGACAGGTACACCCACCTCACTTCCGTAAATATTTGGGCAGTCCTAGTCTAAACCCCTTTAACTTATTAAATAAATAAACAAACACATATAACTTAGACAATAGGTTAGATATAATTTAAACAAATAAAATACAAAAATAAATAAATAGAATGACTTCAAAAGAAATCTCACAGACTACATTCACATTCGCAGTTAGCTTGCTTAACAGGCTATTTTAAAACGAAAATAAATAATAAAAAAAATAATGTAGACATCTTAAACAAATACATTTGATCACTGGGCATTGCCTTGCATCTTATAAAGAGAAAAAATTGGGCTGTGCAAGAAACTTAATGTCATGATTGCATCTTCGGGGGAATGCAAATCACATTCATGAGCCCCACGCACTTAGAAGGCAGATCCTTTGAAGTGCACATTCTGGGGGGAAACGAACAGCCGTTTTTGGTAAATATAGCTGTTTAAATCATACCTAATGAATGCAGTAATAAAAACAACACAGTTTTTCCCTCATCTGAGACAACCGTTCACATGGTGTACTGTTCCTGCAGTTACTTTCAAGGGCACAAGACACGTGTTGAAAGGCGACCTATTGCATGCGCAAACGGACTGTTTCTTGAAACGTTGTAAATAACATCTTAGACAAGACCGATCAAATCACTTTATAAGACGTCAATATATATTGTTTTGAGCCGCGGGAATTCCTTTTGAGTTGAATGTAGCAGTATGTGATTGTACTTATTGTAAGAACAACATTAAATAGCGACTCCAGTGGCGTAAGGTCTCCAGTATAAAACTAGTATAACATAAGCATGAATAGAACCATGACTTGCTTCATTTACAAAAATTTCAGAAACGGGAACTTAGTTCATAAGTTTTTTAAATACATCTAGGGAACTGATGTTTAGGAAAATAGAAACACTTATAGGGAATTGGTTAGTGAGTGGGATATAGAGAAACACAACAGCATTATGACAAACTTTGTGTAAAAATAGAAGATGTATATTAAAAAGGAATTTTCCTCCTTGGCAAAGACAGTGAATAGAGACATTGAGTTTATGGGTGGCATTAAAACCTTTTAAGCTTACCTCAAGGGCAAAACATTTTACTCTTTTTTTATGTAATACTGTCTGCCTGTCCAAAAATTACTCCCCAAATGTCAATGATTTAAAAACTATGTTATACTATGTGCACACATCTTTCATATAAATTTCAACGAACATCAAACATGCATGCACATTTAAAACTCTGCCAAAGGCAACAGGCTATGTAAATGTAAAACCCCATTCTTGCAGTGATTGATTTAGGAGTTTTAAAATTGTATTTACTTGGATTTGTGTTCTAGTAAAAAGTAGCAAAAATGTTTAAATGTCACGGACTGTCACGACCGCGGGGGTGTGACAGAGGGAGGAAGAAGGACCCAAGGGCAGGCAGCAGTAGCGGACACACGAAAACTTTTGTATAAAACAAACACCCACGATGGGGGGAAAAACAGGAAAGTAACTAAATATGAACTGGAAACAAAAACTTAACACGATGGGGCAAAACCAAGAAGCAGTATTAAACTAAAGCACAAAAATCCATTAAATTGATAAAAACAGGACTAACTGGGGAACACAACATAAAACAAGGTAATTCAATATATCCAGGAAACCAGCAAACAACAAAACAACTAAATTCATGGGGGGAACAGATTTAGTCTATGGAGACGCTCAAGCGTGGGGTCCTGGAAGGCATAGTAGGGGACATCCGGGAAGGAGGCACTCGAGAGTGCGTAGTCCCGGAGGATCGGGTAGGGACTGACTGAGTTGCCGGCTGGAACTCCGGCTGAGCAACCAGCAGGACTGGGAGCGGCTGCAGTAGCGGCTACGCTTGATTCCGCTGCCTCCTCAGGTTATTCAATATATCCAGGAAACCAGCAAACAACAAAATTCACGGGGGGAACAGATTAAGTCTCTGGAGACGCTTGAGCGTGGGGTCCTGGAAGGCTTAGTAGGGGACATCTGGGAGGGATGCGCTTGAGAGCTCGGAGTCCCGGAGGATGTGGTAGGGACTGACTGCGTCGCCGGCCAGAACGCCGGCTGATCCACCGGCTGGAGAGACCCACAGGCACTATTGGCCTTGATTCCGCCCCCTCCTCAGTTGCCTCTTCCTCTTCAATCTTGCCACCCGTCCGGTGGTCGGCTGGAGGAAGGAGACGAAGGTCATGGCTGACTCCGGATTGGAGGTCTCGGAAGAGGACCCCCAGGACTCTCGTCTTCCTCACTTGCCACCAAGGCTGACTGCCGGTGGGAGGAGGCTGTAGATGGTGAGGCGGAGGAGGTGGCGATGCCCAAAACTCTGATCTGCAGGGGACGACCCTCTGGAATCACGGCAAGCGGAACTGTGGGGTTGATCTGTGCTGAGATCCCGTGTCCATACTGCCTGCTGGGTTCGGTTCTGGCGAGTTCGTTCTGTCACGGACTGTCACGACCGTGGCGAACCACAAGTATCTTGGTACTGTGTTTATCAGTATATAATCATAATGTATAAAGCATACGATATTGGTGGATGATAATGTCTTAAATAGTCTTAGAGTCTTAAATATGTTTGTGTAAAACTGTAATTTGATGCATATGTTTTTAAACAGAGGCTTACTGAACGCATTCTTCTTTTTTGGCAGGCATCAAGAGGACAAACCCCCCCAGTCCTGATCTTATGTTTGACGTTTCATATTTTACTGATATTTACAGCTATTGAAAACGTGTGTGTTCATGTTTAGCATGCTTATCCACGTGGAAATAGACACTTGCAAAGCTACCTGTAAAACGTCCATTGAAATTCTTTAAACTGTCAGTGGATTGCAAAAGTAGGGATTTCTCTAAATACTATGCAGTGATGTCATGATTCTCGAGTGGTGAGACAAGGACAGAGGACCCAGGTGCAGACAGCGGGTAAGGGGTTAACATATATTTAATAAATAATAAAAAAAGACCCACGTGGGGGTAACATAACAAAACATGACATGGGTACAATTACAAAACAACACTAAAACTACATACACTTAAACAAGACTGAACATGAACATGAACATGAACACTAGACTAGACTAGACAAATCAAGAGGGGAACAGGTGTAAGTTATTAATCAATAATGAGAGGATGGGAATAGAGACGAGACCAGAGAGAGTGTATTTAAGGCCATAACAATAAGTGCCTCTCTCCACATTAAACATGAGGTTTTGTCATGATCCTGCCACTAAACCAAGACAAACATGACATGATGCGGCAGAATCATGACAAGTGATGTCTCCTAGATGCTGGGAAGTTACGGGTGTGACTTGCAGTAATAGGCAAATCTATTCAATGGAAAAAATATATACAATTCAAAGGAAGTTTGTTTTCAGCAGTATGTTTTTCAGGTCATGAAATATATAGCAAAGCGATGAGATACAATTTAAAGATGTTGCAGTCTCTATTATACATTTGTGTTTACATGTTATATTATTCTCTAATCCTCTTTTTAATGTGGTATAAGCTATTTTTCTATAGCAGCATTAACAAATGTTTTATAAGATGTGGTTATACCAGTACATGCAATAAAAGTCCATTTTGCATAAGAGTAAAATGATCATCAGTTAGAGTCTTGGATAATGATTTTAACACCAGATTGTGGTGAGGAAGGCGGGGAGGGGAGCCGTGACGCGGGGCCGGTGGCGTGAGTGATAAGTGGAAGCAGCTGTGCGCGCACCGGTCCCGCATCTTATCACGGAGGAGATTGGGAGCTTAAAAGGATGTTCGGCAGGACTGTTGACGAGAGAGGACCGGGCCTGGACATATGTTTAGTTTATGTATGTTTTATGGCCCGCAGTCTACCGTGAGGTGGCTGCCGGTTACTTCCGTGTTTATTGTTTATTTAATTAAAGTTTTAGTGTTTGAATGTTCGCCGGTTCCCGCCTCCTTCCTTCCCTTCTATGGGTCTTTATTACACAAATAAACAAATGTTAAGGACAAAAGTCACAAGTGGTATCAGAATGCCAATGGAACAACTGGGATTTATAAAATAATGGAAATTCCCTGTAGAATGAGACCTCAGAGAGCTATAAAAAATATGATATTTTCTTGAACACACACAATGTCCACTATTCTTTCAGATTTTAATTTTGTGACATGTAGTTTTGGCTATCTTGCTATTTAATTATTTAGCATGCTTAGACAATGATTATGCAGGTCACATAGCACTGTATGCTATTGAACTGTATATTTCCACATTGCTTAAAATGAATAAAACATTTTGTTTGACTTTGGTTGCCAAAAACATCTCTGGAGTGTCCCAGGGAAAGCTCAAATACACACAAAGTTCCACCCTCATAAAAAATGTTTTTCAAACCATTTGTCTCTGTTAAATTCTTACAGTCTTTGACAAAACAAATGAACACAAACATGTCATAAAAACATGTTCATGAAAGTTGATGTGGAAATATTGTCCTATTTTCTAAGAATTTAGGAAAATATGCAAACAAACCTAAAGTCCTCACACACAATCGTGTTTTTACAATGACTAACATAAGTCAGGCCTGCAAGAACTAATTGGGCCTTGGTGTCCCTTGGTGGCTTGGACAAAAATAACCCTGAGGAAAAAGAGGCCATCATGATATTGGTGACATTGATTAACATTTTTGCAGCCAATGCAGCATCTATACATCTATGTGCAGAAAAACCTTAGTACAGGGCTATAAATAATTACCGTAACAACTACATAAAAAGGCACCAGAAGACCCACAGCACTAGTCATATGTTAACTGTATCCAAAACACAATAACTATATTCATCAAGCAACAGTCCTCAAGCTTGCTTTCGGAGTGTGATTCTTGTACAGATGTGTGTCTTTGTGTTATTGGGCCATATGCCGTTTAGAAAAGCAGGGGAAAAGGTCTGTTTGGGGCAGTGTGTGGGAGTTGAATGTTCATCGAGTGAAGTCTGTTGCGGTCAACAGTAAATTTACCACAACTAGCTGCTGCTGCAGACCCACACTACACAAATCAGTTCCACTGGCCCTCAGCCTCCTCCAAAGTTGCCTGGTATTTTTTTTGTCTAGAGAATACTCAATTCAAGACATTTGGGCACTGATTAAGGCACTGAAGAAATTTGTGTATGAGAAACACAAACATTGGCTCATTATTACATAAATGAATGTATTGTTTAGATGTTGCTTTAAATACATTTCCAACATTAAGAAAAAAATAATTCAAGACACTAAAACCATAATTCCAGTTTTGTCATTTAAAAAATATGTGGAAAAAACAGAAAGTAAATATAACATTTAGCAGCCACACGTTGTTTGTATCCTTCCAGCGGGTGGCTCAGCCGGCGTTGCCTAGCCCTGTCCAGCGTGTTCAAAAGTAGTAGAGTGAAAATGGAATGGAGAGGTAAATCATTCTGTGAAAGAACTTGTATCAAACAAGTGGACCGTATTTAAGAAAGAAGGCAGCAGATGTTGCACTTTGCATTTCTCTCTGAAAATCTGAGTAAAATGGGTCATTTCAGAAATTGATCAGAAGAACAGTTACTTTGATTAAAAAGTTGAATAGAGGGGGAAAAACATATAAAGAAGAGCAGAAAATGATAGGCTGCTCAGCTAAATTGATATCAAATGCTTTCAGAAGTCCTCCAAAACCAGAATAAGTTGGAAGAAAACAGAAACTACCATTCGAATGGATCAAAGAATGATCAGGCAATGATCAGCTCCAGGGTGATTAAAGAAAGTCTGATGTTACCTGTGAGTCGTGTAACAATTAGAAGACAGCTATGTGAAGCCAAGCTATCAGCAAGAAGCCCCCGCAAAGTCCCATTGTTGAAAAAAAACGTCCTGAAGAGGTTACAATTTTCCAAAGAACACATTGACTGGCCTAAAGGGTCTAGGGGTCGCAGAGAGTTTGTCAGACAACCCCCATATACTAAATTCAAGCCACAGCGCGCTTATAAAGACAGTGAATCATGGTGACGCAAGCATCATTATATGGGGATGTTTCTCATACTGTGGTATACATAACTTATATTTTAAGAAGAAAATTGACCAAGTAAAAGAAAACTCTGGCAGCTTTTGGTTACAAACAGCAGCTGAACGCCATGACTTTGTCGTCAGCGTCTGTGCATGAAGGCAGCCCAGAGAAACAGATAAATTATAAATAATCACATTTAAAAACTACAATACTAATTTCTCGTTAGAAATCCAATCAGAAGTTGTTGAAAGAGAATTCAACTTTGCAAAAAGAAACAAAACTATGCTCCAACGGGCGTTTCGGCCGGCATCTTATTTTTTCGAGCTGGAGCCTTCTTGAACCATTACATTCCTTGCATGTTGTTATGGAAGCGACAGGTCTATGTAATTTTTCGTTGTTACAAAGCAGCTGTACAAGAAAACATTGACTATAAGCAAAACATATAAGGTTATGCAAGTCAAAACACAAGTCAAATATCAGACAGACTATAAATTCCTATATGCAGTGTTAATTAAATAAAACTATAAAGTTCTAGAAGCGACGTGGCCAGGCAAACAGTGCGAAACAGTATGCAAACGGTGGCAAGGAACCCAAAACTCCATTGGAGGAGAAAAAAACCTCAGAGAGAAACCAGGCATAACCAGGGGATTCCAGTTCCCCTCTAGCCAAAGACGCAGCCTCTGCACAAGCTTGACAGTGTTTGCACAACAAGGCAAAATAAAAAAATTGATTTAAGATTATAATTAATAATCTAATAGCGGCTGAAATTTTGTAGAGTCTTGGTTGTTACATATGGCGATTTTCGGTCCAATAAGTAACACTTCTGTTTTGTCTGAGTTCAGTAATAAGAAATTGTTACACATCCACTTTTTTATATTGACTATGCATTCCACTATTCGATGGAACTGCTGTTTCATGATGTCATGATCCTGCCTCTCCTTGTCTTGGTTTTCGAGTCTTGTGGCAGGATCATGTCAGTCCCATGTGTTTTGTGTGGAGAAAGAGCATTGTTTTGGTTTGAGAAGCCATGCTCTCTCTCCAGTGTCGCGTCTTTTAGCCCCGCCCCCTTGTTTCCCCGGTTAGCGGTCCATTAGTGTTAGTCTTGTCTCCAGCCCTGATCCATCCTTCCCTTAGTGTTTCAGTCCCCTCACCTGCCTCGTGCAATCCTCCTGTTAGCTTTCCCTTAGTGTTTCATCCTTGTCACCTGTGGCCACTCTCCCTGTGTCATCAGTCCTTGTTAGTGTTTCCCTTTATCAAGCCCCAGTTTTCCCTCTGTCCCTTGTCGGTTCATTGTCATTTTGTCATTATCGTACCTCCTCACGTCACCTTGTTGGATTATTCCTGTCTATGGATTATCGTGTTTGTTCCTGTTCTAAGTTTGTGGATTTTGTTGATTTATTATTCAAAGGACTTTGTTTGTTTTGTTCCCCATGTGGGAAGTTTTAGTTTACACTTTTGTCTTGTTTTAGTTCATGTTCTCCCCATCGAGGGTGTTTTGTTTAAATAAAGTTTTTGTTATTTAACTCTGCTGCCTGCGTTTGGGTTCTGTCCACACACCGTGACACATGAGGCTTCGAGGAAATATTTGACCTAATTATTTGACCAGCAACTGTATAAATAAAGTTGACTTGACTTGACATGTTATGAGATTAATTGAAGAATAAATATTTAAGATTATTGATTATATCTTGGTCAAAAACAAGAATTTTTAGAGTATGCGTGTTTTGTCTGCAGAACAAATTCTACAAGAAAAAAAAAACAAGCAATAGCTTTTTCAAGTGAAGTGTTCAAGTGAACTTGGTAAAATATTTCAAGCTTATTTACTTAGAAACATTGGAATCAAAGAATACTGCCTTGAATCTAAAGCCATCCGTAGATTTGCCCAAACCCAAAACTTTCCCATCATTACTACATCCTGTCTTTAAAGGGTCGTGTCCTTCTCCGACTCCAAGCTGTAGCATAAAATTGTGGTGTTGGTTTGTCTCCACCAACGCTCACCCGTGACTGGGCCTCTTCAAAGGAAATTACAGCGCCATAAAGGCGGAGAGAATGGTACAAGTTTTGCCTTTTCTGAAGAGGAAGCAGACATACATGGTCACAGTCTGGGTTACGCCCATTGTGTTGACCTGTGCAGACATTTTGTCACAGTGCCAACAATTTCAGTGACATGCTATTTATGTTGTCAAAAAAGTGTGGTGTTTTCAAGTAGTGTGGTCTGTCTGTATGTTTGCCTATTTTTGGTACTGAGCCCTTTTCCACCTTTTATTATTTTGCTAATGTAACATGTTCTTTTCTGTACTTCCACTAACAATGCAAGTCAATTAAATTATCTTATTCATGCCAAGGCTTTTAAACCATTTTAGCAAGATTTCAAACAGCTTTCACTCGTCCAGTGCAGACATGCAGCTTCTGTGGAGCACAGAAAATCTCTGTCAGACAGCGCACCAGAATTGTTTTCATTCATTTCAAATTCTGTATATTTCCTACACGTTAGATAGTGTAATGCCAAGCCAGCAGAGGGAGCTATCTCCTGAATATTGACTGCTTACTTCTCCCTCTGCAAACACTTGGCAGCCATATTAACCTGGCTGCCACATGGACCTTCTGCAAAGAATTGCCAGTTCACAAAGCGTTTCACATAGATAGTGGATGCTTCTCATAATGCCTTGTTTGACTGTTATTCTTTTCATTTGAATGTTAGCCTCTACCGTATTTCATTTGTACATTTCTTTTTTGTCTTGATTGGATTGTCCACACTACATTTAAGCAATGGACTGTTACTTAAACCAACTGTGAACATTTACTCTTTTTCTTATTACCTAATTATCTCCAAATAAGCATTAAAGAATATTTTTTTCTTACAACTCTCAGACCATTGTCCTTTCCTGAAATAGCAGTCGGAATAAATTCCCCACAGCTTTTTGCATCCTGTATTGTTCCTTCACAAATTTTTGGTACCTAGAGTGGGGTATCTGAGGTTGGGAGCATTTAGTTTATTAAGAAATACGGTAGAGATGAAGATAGGTACCAGTGGGCTGCAGAGTGAAGGTTGACTTCCTGGGTGCAGTTGTCCAGCAGATGTTGGCTGGAAGTGAAGAAGAGTGCCTTGTTTTCCCTGGATTCACAGAGTTGCTGCTTGTGAAGTCAACTTTCAGGAGAAACAAGATACAGAAGTATAATACAAAAACATACCTAGTGGCTTCCAAATAGACACAAACTGATTAAAAGGCAAATTTTGTTTTTAATTTTGAAAAAATCCTGAAGAGGGACTTCAGGAGTCTGATCGAGACGGTACGCAACCCAACACCCGCGGCGAGGATCATCGTATCAGAGACCGCTTCCTACCTAATAACGAGGGAATGAAAAGTTCAGTAGACTATTGTCGCTTAATCAATGGTTAATGTCATGGTCTATTGAACAGAAGATGCTCTATGTCAATAATTTTGATCTGTTCCCCGACGGCCTGCACCCCAACAGCATCGGAGCGGATCTCCTGTCTGACAACATCTCTAAGGACGTTACGCACCATTTGACTACGTCTCCCACTGGTGAGTCAAAACTTTAACCATAGTGTCAGGGATTTGGTAGGGGGAAGAGCCCAAGTGTAGGCAGACGCGGGGATGAAGGGGTTAACAAAAAGTTTATTATAAAATAAACACAAAACAAAAACCCACGAGGGGTAAAACAAGACAGGATAAACAATAATGACAACTACGACATGGACTAACTAGACTGAGGGAAGAAACACATCGGACAAAACTAGACTTATAAAATGTAAATAATTAATAAGGGGCAGGTGTAGGTAATGAAACACTAATGGGAAGGCTAACGAGACAAAAGGGCTGGAAACACAGACGAGACACGAGAAAGCACATGGCAAGTCAAAATCAAAACAAAGCCATGTCTTTCTCACACAAAACCTAAGGCTATGCCATGACTCCGCTGCAAGACCAAGAATAAACATGACATGATAGCGGAATCATGACACATAGTCTGTGTTCCTCCCACTCAACTGTTATTAATGTTTCTGCTTCCAACTATATAGAGACCGTATCTGTTAAATGTGGAATCATCAAATGTAATCTAAGTAAATTATGGATTATCTCAGGGAACGGTTCTAGGACCCTTGCTATTCTCCATATACATGCTGCCCCTTGGAAACATTATTCACTGGAGATTATCGTTGAAAAGAGAACTAGGGAAAAACTAAAAGTGATTCTGTTTTTTGGAGATCATCCCCTACATAGTATTTTTAATGGACTTTTTTAATAGCTCATTTAGTGGTAGATTAGTAATGTACCAGTGTTCTACAGAGCATTTTAGAAGGTCTTTTATAACCAGGTCCGGAAGGCCAAGACTGATTTAACCCGGGTGAGTGTTAAACACCTCTGTATCTTCCCCACCAAAAGATTAACTTTCTTGGTTCAGATTACTACTAAGGAGTTCTCTTATTCTTTCACAACATTGATTGATTCTGGGCCGCTCTCAATCTGATCCACAAGTACAACATACCTACTCAACCATGCAACGTAACAAGATCAATGCAGTCGATAATCAGCCTATTGGTATCACATTTACATTTGCATTTAGTCATTTTGCAGACGCTTTTAACCAAAGCAACTTACAAAGAGGTGGGGAGCAATAAGCGTTTTGTCATACAAAGAGCAACAGTACAATAGGTGCTTATACAAAGTTACTAGTTTAAAAAAAAGCTAGACTACTACCTGTTGAGAGAAGAGGGTTAGTGTACGTTTTTTTTCTTTTTTTTCTCATTTGTCTGTGAAGGAGAAACAACCTGCAAACTCAGCCCATGCAACTAAAAATTGGACTATTTCACCAAGGGGCTGTCACCTTCTATATCATCGACTCTCGCAAAGAAATCATCCTTTGATATCCGTGGTTAGCTGTCCACGACCCTGTTGTCTCATGGCATCACGGTGAGCTTACGCAATGGCCCAAATTCGGGTCAACATCAATGTTTTAAGAATGCAATAATGCCTTCCTGCTTATCCACAAGCATTGACAGTAGTGATGCACCAAATGTTCGGCGAGAGAGAGAGAGAGACAGAGAGAGAGATTGCTCTGCAGTAATGTGCCACTGTAAAAAAAACTACTTGTAAGTCGCTTTGGATAAAAGCGTCTGCCAAATGAGTAAATGTAAATGTACTTCTGGAAGATAGAGCTCATGGGAAGCATATACAATGGTAATAGCAGGGGTCCCAGGATTGACCCCTGAGGGACACTGCATAGTAGCTGAGACGAAACAGAAGAAAATTTGGCCAAATTCACAGAGAATGTCCTTACTTTTAGATAGGAAGAAAACCACTGATGGGATATTCCACTGGATTCCCACCATACATTCTAAGTGTTTTAAAAGTATATAATGGTCCATTGTATTGAACGCTTGTATTGTACTGAGATCTAACAAAACTAGGACAACAGGCCAACCTGAATCCATAGAGAGTAAGATATGAATCCATAGAATCCAACCTGAATCCATAGAGAGTAAGATATCATTTGTGACCTTCAGTAGTGCAGATTCAGTGCTGTGCAGACATCTGAAACCAGACTGAAATATATAAAAAATGTTAAATGTATTTAGATAGGAGTAGAGCTGGGAATAAACAACTCTTCCAAAATCTTTGACATTAAAGGCAGTTTGGAGATCGGTCTGTAGTTATCATGTATTGCCGGATCCAGAAAAGTTTTTTTCAACAGGGGATGTATAATTGCATGCTTAAAACCGCTAGGAACAACACCACTTACTAGTGAGCTGTTTATTATAGCTGTTACACTGGCACTGAAAGTCATAAAAACTTCTTTAAAAAGACATGTAGAAAGGGAATCCAGTTTATAGCTTGAACACTTCAGCTTGGAGACTATTTCTGCTACTTGTTCTGATGTAACTAGTTCAAAATTAGTCGGAGAGCTGAATACTGGAGTAATTTGTGGTTGATTAAATGGTGCAAGCACAATTCCACGTTTAATTTGCGACATTTTATGAGTAAAGGAGTGTAGAAATGTTTCCAAATCAATATTTTCTGTTGGATTCAAAACTGAATTTATTGTCTCGAACAAAACTTTCAGTCTATTCGCATTTTCAGAGATCAATGTAGAAAAATTATTTTCTTTAGCATCCTTTAGCATTGTATTAAATACAGTTACAGTACATGTATTTTGTTACTCCCGTAACCTTTAAAATAAAATAAATTGTTTAAGTTCAGGTATTATTTTATCTTGTAAAGTATTACTGATCACATGTTCTGACATAATGTTTTGTTGAATCAACAGAACATTAAACCCACTCTTGACAAAAAAATTCAAGTAGCCATTCCTGGTTTAAGCAAAGGAATCTATAGGCCTTATTGGGCTTTTAAATAGGATTGTTTATTTTATGTTATGCTATACTTGTCTTGAGAAGTGGCTATTTTAAGTGGCGACCGTGGCAGGGGTTTCTAAGATACTTCTTTTCCATTTCCTTTCAGAGACATGAGGCCTGTAAAATGTCTGTTTTAGGGACTTTACAAGGGCTGTGGAGGGAGCAATTGGGCAAAACAGTCAGTTTCTCAGCAATAAAAACACATTTTCTAGTATATTCTCCTGATATATCAATCTATATTCTAAGAAAATGTATGCCTTAATGTTTTTATCCTCTTACAAGATGAAAAATTGGAAAAGTCGAAGTCTTCATCAAATTGCTGCACGTGTAGTACTCTAATAGTTCCTCTCCAGCGTCGAATGAATCTAGTAATTCCTATAAGACTCGGATGAAGTCATCATGCCGCTAAGCCTATTTTATTAAATAAATACACATAAAATGTTATTTATAAGAAAATATAAAAAATTTAATCCCCGAAAATTTTAAAACATAATTTATCAAGATTATTCAACATTACTATTCTAGTTATTTGTAGAGAAACTGCAAAAGCATTTTTATATTTTCCATGTACCACACATGCACAGATGTTAACCAAATTTGTAGATTAGTCATGCTGTGCTCTGGTTCTCCAATTTAGTTTTGGAGATTAATGCTAAACAGTTAATTTAGTCTGCAGTAGTGTTTATTTCACACAAACACAACCCAGCCATGAAGAAAAAGTCAATATTTACTTTATTTAATAGTCTTGTACTTAAACCAAGTTTGTATGTAACTGTCTTGTAGAGGCCCATTTCAGGAAGGTAGTTTCATTATAGTGAGTATGTAATCCCTGAAAGTAGGGAAACTCTGGGTGTTTAGGTTTAGAAGGGGAGGTTTGTCCAACCCAGTAGTGGAAACAGTATTGAAATGTATCTACTATATAAGCTAGTACTACAAATAAAAAAAATGTAGGTTCCTAATAAATGTTTCAGCACGTCTAAAATAAAAGTTCTGTAAATTTCAAATGATATGTCATTTTCTCACATTATATTGTTGAATGGTGGTGTGTGTTCAAATAGTACACCACCACAAACTAAATAAAATAAAACACTAAACAAAAGCTGCAGTAATCAATGCTATTTATTTTATTGTTTTATTTGAGCATTAAATCTGAAACTGTCTCTTATTTTACCAAGGATATTGTTATGAGTCTTAGTGTTCAAATGTTGGTGCAGTATGTGTTTTAAACAGCAGGTGGCGATATTGACTAGAAAACGAGATCTGGCTTAACTCAACATATTTCCTGTAAAAGGGCCTTTTAGTGCGAGACTGGGGGTCTTTACGTTTCTCGAATAGTGAGCATTGTTAAACAGAGAAAGGTATTTTTCCAAAAACTGTGTGTACATTTTACTGTTTTGAAAATATGTACCAATATAAATGCACAGTTTAAATAAACACACTTACAAAACCTAAGCAAAGTATCTACATACTCTTTCTACTGTACAATATATTTGTAATATTTTTGTTTTAATGAAACATTTACAAAACATAAAAACTGGTTGATTATTTGTTTGATTTTTATTCGATTCACATAAAAAATAATTTTGTGACACTGTAATCAATTCTGCTGAAAGGATTTAAAAATAGAAACAGAACTCGGATGTGTGGGCTAAAGACATGCATCATTTGCGAGGCATTGATGCACATGAATTGAATAAGTTTCACTTCCTTTATACATCAGTTGTTTTTGAACCATTGATAAAAGACAAGTTTTCTTTGTCAAACTAGAACAGCTAGGCCAGGCAAGCACATTTGTTCATGCTTTAGTCTAAGCTAGTCTTTTCTGCAGAAAGTGAAAGTTTAAATTGTTGTAGTGTTTGTTTTGAAGGAAAATCATGATGTTTTCTATCTAAGGTGTGTTGAAATAATAGATGCAGTGGCTTTTATAATTATTAGTTTACTCTAATTATCTCTCCTGGTTATGCACTATTAGATGTCACTTATCGGAGGAAGTCAAAGACTTTTGTGATGTGGCATTTTCTATGGTAGGCCACACGAAGAAGCCAGTTTAGATCTTTCTGACAATAATACAGTTCATATTATTCAATATATTTTACTACATCTTATTTATTATATCTATACATGATATAGAAAAACTGACTGTTCTACAGAGCGTTTCATAAATGCGTTATCTCCTTCGGCAAAGAAGCGAAAACATGACATCTTTGTCCTGTGTCAGCTACTGTAGTTCCCCCTGTCTGGGGAGGGGCGAGCGATGGAGTGAGCCATCGGTTGCAGTTCGCAACCTCATCTCAACCTCATTCACTTAGCAAGTGCAAACATGTCCTTAATGTGGTGTTTTTAATTATGTGGAAAAAAGCAGTTTTACAAACTACATAACCTATCTCTGGAGTTTACAATACTGAAATGTGAAACACGTCTTACTAAAATATTTGAACTTTTTAAACCTCCAAGGTCTGCATGTTTTATTAACGTTTTTGAGATTGTCATAAATACAGACAGATGGCTGATTCTGCGTTCCTAGCATCATGTGCAAAACATTCTTCAAGTGGAACATTTGTGTCATTGTTCTTGAGTCATTGTTTTCCAGTCTTACCATGTTTCTGATGCATGTTTTGTGTTTGTTCTTTATGTAAATGTTCTCGAATGTCATGTGTGGGTGGAAGATGGTGGTAAAGCATATGGAAGATAAACAATAAGACAGTTCAACATTCAACTGTTCTCATTTACATGCCACTGGCTGGAAGTCTTAACCGCACAGCCTTCGTGTAGTACTTCCTCTGTTTGTGGGCTGCTATCTTTATGCTTATGTGGGCTGGTATCCTGCTGCCTAATATACATTGTCACTTTTAACTAACTATAAATTTGATCTTGTCTGGAAAAGCAGATACTGTGTGTGTCGTTACACATTTTAACCTTTTCATGAACAAGTATTAAAGCATCAGTCATGATGTTTTTCATTTGTTTTCGTCGGTCACACTAGAATTTGAGCATGCAAAATTTGTTTGGATGGTGCAGGAAATGAGCAGGAGCAATGCAAAACTTTTCTGCATCGATAAATATTTTATTGTTTTCCATCTCATATGTCCCTTTAGAACCTCTGTAGCGTATTAGGCCAGATTTACCCGATGAAAAACGGAAATGTTTTTCTTTTGCGTTTTTGAAAGGTTTCACGCACACATGACAATGTTATCAAAACAATCCGCCTTTACACAGATCCACAAAAATGACTAAAACACTGTATTACACATGCTACGCCAGTAGCTGGCGACATCTCATTGTAAAGAAAAAATACCAGGGTCCCTGATTGATTGACGGTTTATAGGAAGGCGGACTTCCGTCGCTAAAGATACCATACAATAAAGAGCGCTGCATTTCTCCTCATTCATAGTGAAGAGAAGCGTGCACACATATACAAACAAACAAACAAGATGGCGAAAAATTTGGACCTTCGTCGCTGTGAATGAGTGTTAATATTTTGCTGTAGATAAATAATTAGTCTCCGCTGGTGGTTATAGTACTGGTGTAGTAAATCTACACTTTGCTGGAGAAGCGTTAACAAACTATTGCACAGCACCAAAAAAAAACATGTAATGGCTCTCCTCCTCATGCAGCTCTCTACTTAAATCTTAAGTGTCTAATGCCCTCTGGACACCCTTAAAGGGAGTCAACTTAGTATGACCCACATTACGGAAAAGAATGTCACTCTTCACAAACAAAACCACCCTTAAAAATAAGCACTTGTAAACTGGTCGGGAGATGTTCTAGCACTGGCCTCCATATCCGGTCAAACATGGTGCGGTTTCCCCTAACCACAGCCGTTAACCTTTCCCTAGGCAGGATTCTGAAGATCTCACAATACCAAAGTGAAAGAGATGGAGGTTAAGGAGTGATCCACATAATCAAAATACATTTCCTAGCTAGTAGCGGAAACTAATCACAAAGCAAAAACCTATTAGCATCCAAGGCAATGTCTTTTGGGGGCAAGCCTACCAGGATATACACAGGGTCCTTACTAAGTGTTATATCAAAAATTAAACCCAACTTGCGTGCCATGAGATCCCAGAACCTTGAAATGGTTGGACAATGCCAAAAACAGTGCATTAAGGGGCCAATTTTCCTCTGGCATTTGTTACACAACAGAGAATGTTGTTTATCCATCTTATTGAGTATTCGTGGGGTAATAAAAAGCCTAAGAAGTATTTTGTATTGAGTCTCCGCCAGTCTGTTTTTTCGACTGTCTTCACCCAATCATCATCAAAATATTCAGTACCGAGCTACATTTACATTTATTCATTTGGCAGACGCTTTAATCCAAAGCGACTTACAAGTAGTTTTTTTTACAGTGGCACATTACTCCAGAGCAATCAGGGGTAAGGTGCCTTGCTCAAGGGCACTTCAGTCATGACATGATGGCACTGAGATTTGAACCGGCAACCTTCTGATCACAAGCCCAACACTCTAACCACTCTAGCATTTACACTACTTCGGAGTTTTCGACCCCCGAAAACAGAGACTTTTGGAAACTCTGCAGACCCTGTTTAAATTTGAAAACGCTGGGGTTTCATTTCTGTGTAAGTGGATGAGAAACGAGAGACAATCGAGACCTGTATGCTCTGCATGCTTTTAAATCGCTCTCTCAGTACTTTGATGTCATCCGTCGATCAGTTTGCGCGACGCCGGATGAAATGAAACAAGCTTTAATAACATGGATAACACCTCAGAAATTCACAAAAAGATGTTCTTATCGTAAAGGCTGGTCCTGACTAATCACCAACTGTCATCAACAACCAACTTGTATGCATGCGCATACAACTGTTTACATTTGTGTGTGCATGACCAGCTGGTCATGTGATATGCGTTTTTGAATTGTTTTAGTTTTAAAATGCTGTTTTCATACGACAACGGGTTAGTGTAAACTGTGGTGTGATGTGTGTTAAGAGTGAATAAACCTGAATTTGTATATATTCTCAGAACAAAATAAAATTATATCTAGTGCTGTGCTGTCTTAAATGAACATGCTGCTTGAACAATTTCTCAAAGATAAATAATATTTGTAAAATCAGAAATAAGGTTATATATACACATTTGTTTATATTGAACACGTGAATAATAAACAAACAGTGAAACAAGAAAAAAAAACGTATTCTGAAGTCTTCGAGAGAATTTGTGAGATTTCCTGTTTTTACAGTCAGGACTCTGTTCACATGTGGTGTGCTGTCATTGTCACATCACGATGCACCACACATGAATGGAGAAAAACTATTAAATCTAGGATTTGTTGTCCTCATGTTTGTGGTCTCTCATAGTTTGAAACTCTTATAAGATTTAACAAATCTTTTTGTGAGGCCCAGACTTAATGTAAAAAAATTACGGAAAATATTTTATTAGAATAATATTATGACTTGATCCTAATGCTGCAGTATTGTTAAAGTATTGTTAATTTGCAATGTTACGACTTGTAAAATGCCCCCTATAATCTTTGAAATGTTTTACGAATTCATCCTTTTTTTTTTTTTTATTTTATCAGGGCTATAAAACGCACAGTGAAGTTGGTTGATTTAACTTCACATTGACTATAACTGTTTGTCTGTATATGAACAGTAGGCCTAGTATATGGGAGGATCTCAACTGTAACACACTGTAACTTCACATCCCTCCAAACAAATAAAAAGGGAAGGAACTCAGGGTTTGCATCCTCTTTTAGGGGATTTCAGTAGATTTTTATTTAAAGAGGATGTTGAAGAAACTAAATCATGGGTCTCAAACTCAGTTCCTGGAGGGCCACAGCTCTGCACAGTTTAGCTCCAACCAGCTCTAAACCACACCTACTTGGAAGTTTCTTGTAATCCTGAAGATGTTGATTAGCTGAATCAGGTGTGTTTGATTAGGGTTGGAGCTAAACTGTGCAGAGCTGTGGCCCTCCAGGAACTGAGTTTGAGACCCATGCACTAAATGAAACAAATGAATGAAGGTATCATCCCAGTTAGGATACAGTAACGTGTCAGCATTGCCAAGGTGGCCAGTTTAGGTGTATTCAAATCAGTTTAGCTATTAGTTTAAGTGGACTAGGTTAGTTTTGGAGTTTTATTTAAAGTATTTCCATTAGTCAAGTAGCTCACAGTTTAAATATGGTTTGAAAAGGATCTAGTTAAAGTTGGAAGGTTTCAAATATTTAAATAGGTGTCAATGGGACATTAAATAGTGTTTTCTATGTGAATGTGTTGGTTGTGATTACAATGAGCCCTTTAGTGCGGGGGGCACGTTTCCTCAAAGTGGAATACAGGATGAAATAGCCCCCCATCCGACTGCACCCATGAAAGTATCTGCACATGGGCTGATTTTAAACAGGAATTAGGCTAGTTTTAAACTGTTTTCGGGGTTGTTTTTACCTGTGGAGTAAAGAGTTGACATCTGATATATATTATATTTAACTGAAATGCTTGAAATATATATTCAAATATTTTTCTCTTTATTTATATTCTTCCAATGATAAAACTGTTATAGTGTGAGTGTACCTGTCAGTAGTTCATTCCAAAATCCTGAGCAGTCACTGATGTAGATGTATCTTTCCTGTAGCTCAGTGGTAAGAGCAAGCGTAGTCGCCGTTAACAACGCAAGGTTGTGTGTTGGATCCCAGGAGATTGCAGATACCTATGTCAAATGTATAGGATAATGCAATGTAAGTCGCTTTGGTCTGGTAAATGTAAATGTATCAGGTAGACATAAAACAAACTTCATTTCCAGAGATAAAATTCTCAAAGTAGATAAGGAATTGTGATTCAATCTAATAAATCCGGACTAAAGTCTCATAATCTAATCGTGTCAACCAATGATTTCAATCTTTTGATATTGCCTTAATTAAGATCTTTCTTTAATATTTTCTCAGAATGTTGGTTTATATTATGTAGCATGATTTAAAAAAACAGTAGGTCACTCCCGAATCGTGCATTTATGCACTATTCTATGCCATTTTGTAGTACATTTACATCTACTCATTTGGCCAAAGCTTTTATCCAAAGCAACTTATATTGCATTATACTATTGTAATGAAGATCCATAAAAGGAAGGAAGGAGGCGGGAACCGGCGAACATTCAACAAACTTTAATAATGAACAAACAATAACACGGAAGTAAACGACCGGCAGCCACCTCACGGTAGGACAGCCAGCCACAAAACATAAATACAAACTTAACATATGTTCGGGCCCGGTCCTCTCTCGTCAAAAGTCCTCTTGAACTCCCGATTTCTTATTTAACAGAATTTTTTAAGAAGCTGGAGACTTCATGCAGGGTCACATATGCTATAATGTCATTGGCTGCCTTTATAGACAATAATGATAGAAGACTGCTACTACTTGCTCTATCACACTGCTATAAAGATATTTGGGAAGAAATTTGTGTTGTGGCCTATATTATTTTTTCAACTGCGTTCATGCAGTTAGGAAGTGACAAAATAATAATTTACTCTTACAAGTAGCGAATACCTTTATCTGAAAGGAAGCTGACCATTTGGCTGCTAATGTTAAATATTTGTATGCTGAAAGAAAATAAATTCTTAACAGTAGAAAAAGGAAAAAGTCAGATGATTTAGATACAAATAAAACCTCTCTACATGTTTACCAACCAGGTATTTTTATGTCTTAAGTAGATAAATGTTCGGCAAATAACACTTGTATTATGAGTAAAAAGACCTATTGTCTGACTTTGTAGTTTGTAGTCTGAGTTTGTATTATAGAACCTTTAATAAATGAACATAGATGCTTACAATTGGAATATTTCTGCAATACAGTTGCGGGTTAGTTAAACTAGCCATGTTTCAGACTACATAATTTCATGGTAAAGGATGTGGAAAGTCCCTGTCCCTCTTCTACATTGAACTTGAGTCTGAAGAATGGGACTTTGGCCAATCAGTTTACTATACAGCAACCAAAAGGAAGTGACATTATAGACAAAAAGTACACTGGCGTGGGCCATGAGAGGAAATGACTTGCACTGTGCATGAGGCTGAGATCACAGGCTGTCTATGCTCGACCACGCCATCGGTTGTGCCTGAAACTTAAACTGACTCTTTAAACTTCCGACTACATGCTTAATTATCAACCAAGAACATGGTGACAAACACAGGCCTGTACGAATGGCTCTCTCGATAAAAAACAAACAATCTATCGGTTATTTACAACATTCTCAAGGGAAAATGTGCATACAAAACCAGAAGTAAGTGGGTGTGTTTGTTGCTACCTAAATGTATGTTGTATATGTATGTTGAAATTGTATGCATTGGTTGAAGGTATGAGAGTGTTTTTTGTACAGGTTATTATTGTTAACTGATTAAACAAATAGTTTGATTTAGTATTATCCTTCTAAAATACAAAATAGCAAAATAATTTGAACTTGGGAGCTCACTTTTGTTAATCAGTTTTGTAGTTGCATGGGTTGCAAACGTTTGCTTTTCTAAAGTGTCACCCCAAAATCAACAAACTTTTTCAATCATTGCTTAAGAGTAGAGTAGAGTCTGATGGGGGCAAGATTACATTTACATTTATTAATTTGGCAGACACTTTTTCCAAAGCAACCTACAATTAGGAGCGCATATAACATTTTGTCATCGTGCTAAAAGGTACCGATAGTTTACAACGCCCTGTTACTAGGAGGATTAAAGCTGAATTAAGCAAATGAAAGAATGAACATCATGAAATACTTTTTTAATTAGACATAAAACGGAGACAGTTATTGGTTAGTCAGATAAATGCGTAACAGGTACTTTTTTAGTTGTTTTTTGAAAGTTGTGGATGCTGCCATTCAGGTGGAGGCTGGAAATTCATTCCACTACAGGGGAACCGAATGAGTAAAGGTTTTTGCAAGCAATTTGGTGCTTGCACTATTTGGTGCCACGTTGTGATGGAATACAATGAGGCACGTTTTCTTGTTCCAAGAAAAAAAAGTTACATTTTTGCCAAATTGACTGTACATAGCCTTTATATTTCTGAATGATGTATTCTCAGCCTGATATATATATGCAGCTTGGTGAGTCTGCTTAAGTATTTTATTACTGTATGTTACTAAAAGTAAAATTAGTATTTCTTAATATTTATTTTTGTGTCCTTTAAAAGACCATACACAGACAATCATAGTTCATATTCTCATAACATCCTTAGCTGTAGACATCCACTCCATTATAAAAGAAACAAGTATTTGTGTGACCTTTATACACAGGATAACTTGCATTCGCATAATGAGGGCCACATCCTTCAGAGCGCAGCGCTAATCTATGTGGGCAACTGTTTAAAAAAGTACATAGTTTTTTATTGATAGACGTTGTGTTACATGGCGTCTCATGATGTACGTACATCCGTTTCTAAATTATATATACCCTACATATAAGGAGAGGAAAGAAGGGACGTTAATAATAACCGCAGATGCTACCCACAGATGCTCTGCTAACCTCCAAGTTATAACAGTTTAAAGAATTTGGAAACAGTTAGTGAAACTTAAGAGGAGATAAAGAGAGCATAAACCTGTTTGAGTAACAATACAAGTATGTTTCCCTTTGAGTATGGTCCATTTAGAAAGGTGATTACCATCTGGTTGATGTGAAGTGCCAGATGAGAATGTTTTTTATATTACAGTATACATGTATAATGGAGCCACAGCCAAAGGTCTTAGGTTGGTTTTCACATTTAGTTCAATTGCCTGGTCCGAACCCCAGTTTTATTACTGTATAACGTCTCGGTTACGTCTGTAACCTCCGTTCCCTGATGGAGGGAACGAGACGTTGTGAGAGACTGACTGGGGTTTGATCTTGAGAACCTACCTTCTCCGAGATAATTAATTATAAAACGCCAATGGGCTTGGCGAATGGCACGCGCACACCAGTCTCCGCCCCGTACATACGGGTATAAAGGAAGATGGCGGCGGTCATTCACTTACCCTTTGTACTGAGGAACCTGAGAGTCGTTCACTGCAGTGATTCGGTGCAGCGTTGTGGCATGAAGTCACAACGTCTCGTTCCCTCCATCAGGGAACGGAGGTTACAGACGTAACCGAGACGTTCCCCTTCAGTCGGTCTCTCGACGTTGTGAGAGACTGACTGGGGATCTATCTTAAACGCCACAGCGCTTGCACCGACATCACGACCTCTAGCGGAGCGACCCTGACTAGGCTAGCGAGTCACAAGAGTGCTACCGCGAGATGTAATCTTCCAGTCACATAGTATTGGTCATACTGAGAAGCCTGTACTGACGGCCTCACGGACAGTGGCGTATGCCTCTAGTAGCGAGGAGCTGTCCGGAGCCGAACACTGGGGAAACACTGCACTCCTCTTAGAAGAGTGTGTTACGGAGGCCACATCCTACCCGGAGGGGAGGTTACATGTGGAGACACTAACATGGTCTCACCGGCGGGGAGAACAACATACGCAAAAAAGGTGTCAGCCCGAGTAGGGGGACAAATCCAGGTGGGATTACCACCGGCGGGAAGGTCACAGATTCACCAATCGGGAAATCGGGACCCAGAGGGGAGTCACTACATATGGGGCACTAGCCCTAGTACAGGGGTCTACCTGAGTAGGGATGACTCTACCTATACCTGACCTGGTTCCAACAGACGGCTCCGCTCAGTCTGTTACCAAGTGCCAATGCTTAGTGATGGATGGAATGCCTATACTTCGCCGCGAGAGGGGAAAGTAGGGAGGCTAATAAATAGCGCACTAGTCTCACCTGAGGAGGGGAGAAGGCGCTTTCGCAGGCGTACGACCAAAACAGGAGCCCAACCTAAACGTTCGGCGTTAAGGACATGGGCTGCACTGGTTCCACGTGGAGATTGTAAAACCTCGAAGGTACTGGGCGTAGCCCAACCCGCAGTTCTATAATGTCTGCCAGAGAGGCGCCCTGTGCCAGTACCCACGAGTGGAGTGGGCTCTCACTGTGAGCGGGCACGGCGATCCTGGGATTGGTACCCAGTGCGCCACCCTCCCCTGGTGCTGTCTCCCAGAACAGACAAAGAGCTGCTCAGTGCTTCTGAGGCTCCGTGTGCGGTCCAGACTGAGGCGCAGCGCGCGTACGGGACACAACACCTTAAAGGTTGGGTCTTCTTCCCCGGAGGGCAGCGCCTGCAGGTTCACCACCTGGTCCCGGAAGGGAGTAGTGGGAAGCTTGGGCAAGTAGCCAGGACAGGATCTCAGGACGAGATGAGAATTACCGAGCCCGAGTTCCAGGCACCCTTGGGACACAGAGAATACCTGTAGGTCCCCCACCCTCTTGATGGAGGTGAGCGCCACCAAGAGTGCAGTTCTCATCAACAGCTGAGGAAGATTTAGGGACTCTTAGGGGCTCACCAGGGCCGTACCAAGGCCCTGTAGGACCACATTAGGGTCCCAAGAGGGTACAGAGCCCGGTCAAGGTGGATACACCCTTCTCGTGCTCCTGAGGAACCTGGTGACCAGGTCGTGCTGACGGAGATACTTACCTGCGGGTCAGCACTGATCCGATCGGGCAACTCTGCGGGTTCTCCTCCCGGGGTGGCAGGGGCTCTAGCCTGCAAGACGGTCTCCCGGACCGCTACCGACAAGCCCCTTAGGGCCTCTTCGTTCCGTCCAGGGGCCAGGCATGGAGGTTCCAGGGGCCCGGATTGGGGTGCCAAACCGTGCCCTTCCCCTGCGACAACAGGTCCTTCATCAGGGGAATGGGCCAGGGGGGACCGTCGCCAGATCTACCAGATCCGAGAGCCAGGTCTGGTTGGGCCAGTATGGCGCCACTACCAGAACCTGATGCCCCTCTTCCCTGACCTTGCACAGGACCTGTCACTGGGGGGAAGGCGTACTTCTGCTTGTCCCGCGGCCAGCTGTGTGCTAAGGCATCCGTGCCGAGGGGACTCTCGGCCAGGGAGTACCAGAGCGGGCAATGGGTGGAGTTCGGGCAGGCAAACAGGTCCACCTGTGCTTGGCCGAACCACTCCCATATGAGCCGGACTACGCGGGGATGGAGCCGCCACTCTCAGCGGGGTTTGCCCTGACGAGAGAGCGCAACGGCTGTCTGGTTCAGGTAGCCCGGGAGAAACGTGGCCCACAGGGACTTGGTCACCTGCTGACTCCAGAGGAGGAGGCGTCGGGCGAGTTGCGACAACTGCCGTGAGCGTATGCCGCCCTGGTGATTGATGTACGCCACGGCAGTCGTGCTGTCCGACCGGACTAGAACGTGTTTGTCCTGCATGAGGGGCTGGAGCCTTCTCAGTGCCAGATGGACTGCTAGCAACTCTAGGCAGTTGATATGAACCGGAGGGCTGCCGCGGGAGGGCAGGGCTGCTGGGAACGTTGCGGCGTGGCAGGATCTGTTCGATCGCCTCAGTCTGCTTCACCAAGCAGCCCTGCTTGCGAGAATGGGCGCATCCAGAAGGCGGGCCCTCTGGGCGCTGCTCATCTGTGCAAGACTAAGCCACAGATGCCTTTCTTGGACCACCATTGTGGACATCGACCGAACCAGGGCACGTGCCGAGGCCTTCGTCGCTCGTAGCGCGAGGTCTGTGGCAGTACGCAGTTTACTCATACGAGTTGGGTCGGACTTCCCAAGTCTCCTCCGGAGCTCGACTGCCTGACGACAGGAGATCAGAGAAGTCTTCCGCATCCGATGCCAGCAGGCAGCTGTCCGACGCAGCGACAGGGATAATGTCATCATCCGTGTGCGAAGTCTTACCACTATGAGACGGCCGTCTGCCGCTCATAGGGGACGAACCAGGTGAGCGTGAAGGGGTATGGATGGTCCGCGAGCGTGAGCTGACGGAGCAACATCTATCGGAGTCCCCAAATAACCCCCGCCGCTCGCCAAAGCGGTCAACCTCACCGAAACGGCAGCTGAACACGCCTGGGAAACAGACGGGGTGGTGGCAGCGCTCGAAAAGAACGTAGCCAACCGTGACCGCAACACCCTGATTGCCACGTCCGCACACACGGAACATGTCGAATCAATGAAACCTGCCTCAGCATGCTTAAGCCCCAAGCAAGTGACACAGGCATCATGGCTTATGACTCCGGGATGAGTCTGTCGCACTCAAGGATACAGCTACGAGACACGCTCATAGCCGGAGGGACTTACATATTAAGGTCTGTAGCCTTCTGCCGAAACGCCCAGGGGAAGTCCACCGAAAGGAGAAGTCCGCTGCTCCGCGTCATAAATCCAGCAGGTTAAAAGTCTTCTCGAAGTCGAGTATCGCGTGTAGCATCAGCAAACACACAGGTTCCGGAGAACAAAGGATAAGTGAATGACCACCGCCATCTTCCTTTATACCCGTATGTACGGGGCGGAGACTGGCGTGCGCGTGCCATTCGCCTAGCCCATTGGCGTTTTATAATTAATTATCTCGGAGAAGGTAGGTTCTCAAGATCAAACCCCAGTCAGTCTCTCACAACGTCGAGAGACCGACTGAAGGGGAACTACAGTATACTCACTGTCCAATGGCCAACAGAAAAAAAGAGCCCCACCCTAAATTTTTTTTATAATTTCAGAAGCTGTCTAAATTGGAAAAATAGTAAATCGCTCTGTCTTATTCATGGTGACTTCTTAGTGAAGATAACATGGCTAAGCTGCAAAGTTAGCTAGCTATGACTGGTAACACTAAGCTAGCTCAAATGTCAATTTGCAGATGGTGAAGAGAAAAATGTTAAAAATAAAAAAATAAAAAAATCCAAACCCAATAAAATGTTCTGCTACTACAAAATATTCATCCACTTGAAAACATTATCCATTATCCGATTTAGATTGTTAACTCGTTAATGTCTTCAGCATTATTCGACAAATATTTTCAGGGTTTCTTTACTAATGTATACGAAAATGTAGCACTTGGCTTCTGCCGTAAGGTTGGCTATCTAATGAACTGCAAGTGAGCAAGTAAAAATATTATTGGACCACGTTTCTCTTGATTGCTATCAGGATGTGAAGAGACTTTCAAACAGCATGAAAAAAAGTTTTCGGGTCAGGGTAATGGTCGCCTACTCTGCCTTTAAGTATTAGAATTATAATACTTTGTTATGTAGTTGTACCCATCTCTGCGGGTACGTAATAGCAAACTCTGCTATTACCAGGATGGGCTTGAACTTCCCAGAGGAAATGTAGAGTTTCCTGTCCTTTCTGTATCCTGGCCAGATTGAAGGTTTTGCTGGAGGTTTAGAGATAAATCTGTAAATTCTGTGTTGGAGAAGAAAATGTTCTCAAAGTCCCAAGTTGTTTTTTGAAGTTTAGTATGTTCAGAGAGAGTACAGCATTGCAGAACATCAAAAGATGCGTCAGTCGAAAGTAAGCTTTAATTGTTCAGTCTTGTGGGAAGTAGGGAGAACTATGTGTGTGGGAAGATATTTGTTTGTTTGAAGTTAGGTTGCGCAGATGTATATCATTATAAGCATTCTATAACACTCTACTGTCTAGGATTACTGTAGTCTTGGGAATTTTCTAGAGTTTACTAATGTGCTGTGTGGAAATTGCAGATGTAAACTGTAGAAAGAAAGTAATGTTTCCTGTGATTGTTAGTACTTTTTGTTTACCAGTTGTGTTTGAATTTTTTTAATTTAATTATTTATTATTATTTAAGACATATCTTTGTGTAGGAACTGAATTTTCTTACTTTGTCACTGTTATAGCTACTATTTAAGGAAAAGTTGTTCTCTAAGATTGTTACAGCTGTAACTGAAGTTTTATTCACCCTTCAGTTATTCTAAGCCTTGCATTCCAGAGCACAAATGGTTTTTATTTCAAAAATTTGGGACAGGCCTAAACCAAGGTCATACATTTGGAGTAAAATACTGGTTTTGAACACTCAATATTACAGAAAGTTAAATACTTAGGAAGCAATTATCTGGGCTTTTTGTAAAGCATTTCTTTTCTTCTTTTTGGCAAAATATTTTCTTATTAAAGGTATAATCCACTGA
Organism: Barbatula barbatula; assembly: GCF_947034865.1. Lineage (NCBI taxonomy): Eukaryota > Metazoa > Chordata > Actinopteri > Cypriniformes > Nemacheilidae > Barbatula > Barbatula barbatula. Next base: position 2,375,121 of record NC_136787.1, read on the forward strand.
AAAATGAAACTTCTGTCATCATTTGCTCACCCTTGAATTGTTTCAAACCTTCTGTTGAACACAAATAAAGATATTTAGGAGAATGTTAGCAACTGATAGTTCTGGGACATCATTGACTACCAGAGTAGGAAACATTATTGCATTTTGTTTGTTGTTCTGTTGAACACAAAATTTGATATTTTGAAGAATTTCAGATAAATGAAGCAGTTCTGAGGCACCTTTAACTACCATTAAAACTTTTACTATGGTAGTCAATGATGTCCCAGAACTGTCACTTGCAAACATTTTTCCAAATATCTTTCTTTGTATTCAACAGAATTTATACAGGTTTGGAACAACTTGGGGGGGATTCATGACAGAAGAAAAATTGTTGGGCGGAATATCCCTTTAATAGAAAAATTGTATCTACCATATTGTAAAATACTATGGTTTTCCTACCTATAATGACCACTGCCAAAATGTACTCTATGTAACGCTTTTGCTATGAAACAAAATTACATGCTATGTAAATAAAATTGAATTCAATGTGTTGTATTTGCTGCTAATGGCATGGTTAATATTTCCTCTTGGTTGTAGAAACATGGCCGCTCCAACAGTCTCCTGGGCCCTTCCTATGAGGGCTATTGGAGCTCAGAATCTGCTCACCATGCCAGGAGGAGTGACCACATCTGGATATCTGCACAAGAAAGGGGGTAGCCAGTTCAGCTTGTTGAAATGTGAGTTGTGAAAGTTCACTGGAATCTATTAGCCAGACACAGACATTTATAGTAAACCACCTCTGTTAATTACATAAAGCTTAGTCCATATTTCCGTCTGTGCTTTGACTGTGTTAGGGAAAATGTTAAGGAATACATATGAATAAAGTTGCATTCACTTCAATAGCGACTCTGTGCCCATAACTTGCTATAAGGTTGTTTATAAAGGCTAGGTATTTATAAACCGGAGTTATAAAGGTCTACGAACACCCATGACTCCCATTGGTAGTCGCTCAAAATCTCTCATTTTTTGCATGAAGTTAAACCTTTGTCAATTTAATCGTCAGTGAACACTGTCGCTCTCACTGAAATTAATAAGGTCATCTCACTGTGTTACTACTAGTCATATGAGGTGTGAATGCAGATTAAGCCAATACATATCCTTTATTAATATATTTTATGAAAAAGAACAGAAAAGCTACAAACTGACGTAATAAATTGTTGACATGATTGGGCTGTTGAATGTTACTTGCAAGAACATATATTGAGTATCTGCCAATCCTACAGGGCCTCTCCGGTTTGTCATAATTCACAAAGGCTGTGTGTACTATTTCAAGAGCAGTACTTCAGCTACACCACAAGGAGCATTCTCTCTTAAAGGCTACAACAGGTCGGTTACACCAATTCATCAGAAGTTTTTATAATTGTCCCTGGCTGCTGCCACTGAATTTAGTTGCAGTACAAATTTATCAGTGGTCTTCAGTTTCAAGCGCCTATACGTTTTAAGTTTTAGATATGTAAAAAGTTCACTTGATTGTTGACCACATCCTGTCCACAGTGCATTCTTGACTTTAGTATTAAGTTTCTATTCTGCACTGAACCAGTATTCATGAGGTTTTTATAGACATTCATGTCTATAAAATGTTCTGTTTAATGTAATTGATTTATATATTTTTGTATATATGTATTGCCTTTAAATTATACTAGTTTGTGCTGAGCATGTACAGTGAGGGAAATAATTATTTGATCCCCTGCTGATTTTGTAAGTTTGCCTCCTAACAAAGAAATAAAGGGTCTATCATTTTTATGGTAGATTTATTTTAAAGGGCTCATATAACAAGGTTAAAACAAATATTATAGTTTGTTATAGATGTATTGCAATGGGTATACACGATTTAAGGTTAAAAAACGCTCTACATAAGTGCATGTTTATATCTCCTCTTTGCCCCGCCTCTCTGAAACGCACTTATTTTTTACAAAGCTCCTCGCTCTGAAAAGCGAGGTGTGCTACAATTGGCCAGTAAACCAGTGCGTAGTGATTGGTCGAATACTGCAAGTGTGTGACAGAAATGTAACACCTCTTACCGTATTCAGAACATCAGGTTCCAAAGCAACTGTACTGACAGGTGATAAAATGTCATCTTTACATTCTTATATCAATTCGACACCGAATCTGATCCAGAAAATTAAGATAATCAGGCCCATACATCTACTTTGCCAGTGCGACTTAAGCAGGTTTCATTAAAAAAACTATTATGTTAAATAGTTAAAAACTATTTAACAGTTTAATTTAGAAACCGATTTATACATTGATGGAGAATTGTAAGCAGAGGTAGGTAAGACATTTCTGATAGTTGGTCACCAGTTTCCACATGTGTCAGAATACATTTTAGTCCACTATGTAAATATTTAAGGTTTCTTGGTTGTTGCTCAGCAAATTGGAGTTTTAGCCTCCTTCACAGATTTTCTATAGGACAAGGGTCTAGGATAATTTTATGTGCTTCTTCTCTCTTATGGTCTTCCAATATGTTTTGGATCTTTTTCATGTTAAAGGTACATCCACGACCCATTTTCAGTGATTTAGTAAAGGGGAGGAGGTTCTCGTCCAAGATCAGCCCCTCAATGTGGTGAAGTTATCCTTTACTCCTAACAGAAAAAAAGCCCTAAAGCATAATATTTCTAACACTGTGCTTCTCTGTAGGGATATTGTTCTAGGGGTCATAGTCTGCATTTCTCTCCCTCCAAAAAACAGAAGTCAATTTTGGTTTCACAGCACTTTCTCCAAAGTCTTTTCTGAATAATTTCGATGTTCATTGTCGTTTTCGTTTATTCATATTTAGCTTATAAATTAAAGAAATGCGAAAAATCCATGTTCTGTGTTCGATATTTGGCCAATTGTTTCATTTTTTTAAATTAGAATTTCCGTACATCCCTAGTGAGAAGACACCACACCAGTTAAGATTAGGTCTCAGCTTCTAAATAATTAAGGAGTGCCGGAGAGGTTTCCTAAGAGTGACACAATAGCAATGCAGAGTCAGAGACCATGGACTTTATAACAAAGAAACAATGTGTTGGAATTATATGATCCTCCCTCCTCAGCTGGACTTTGTATTCTATGGGAGTAGGGTGCGCCTTTCTGGGAGGGGGCAAATTGTCACAGTTATGGACTTTTGGTTGTGTATTTCTGTTATTTTTTATTAGTCTTATTAGTTTACCCTCGCTCTTTTCATTCACTCATTTGTTGCCATAGTCACTCATCATCATCACCTGTCTCCCCCTCATTAGCCTTGTTATATATGCTCTTGTTCAGTTTTGTTTTTGGCCGTTATCGTTTCTGTTGCCTCTTTGTGTTCATGCTCCATTGTTTCGGATTTTAGCATTAAACACTTCCATGTGAATTACCTTCTTCGTTGTGTGCTTGTATATACTGTACTGTACAGCAGTAGTACACTTGACACTAAAAAGGACAATTTTACAAAATATACACACATATATAAACATTTTGTGAGTTTCTTTACTACGTCAAGATCAATGGTCAAATTATACAGTTTCCGTTGTTATGTGGCTGCCTTTTTATGGGGGGGTGGTTAAAAGTCAAAAGAGCTCATGCCCAAGTCTCTGTGATATTTTGTTTTACTAGATATGATTCAGGTTTGTCCTTTAAAGTCTTTGTAATTTTAGTTTATTGTTTATTTGTTGTTTTGTGCTAGCAAAAGTAATATGAATTTATCACTAAGCAATGAAATTTAACAAACATGTTTTGAGGTGTGAACACATAAACATATAAAATGAAATTTTTGTACTAAATGGTCTTATTGATTGGCAGAGTGTTACGGGCAGCAGAGGAAACAACATCTAGCAATGTTTTTCCTTTCAAGATTGTGCACTTCAGTAAGACACATCGTACGTGGTATTTCTCAGCGGCAAGTGAGCCTGAAAGAAGGGTGAGATCATGTTATGTGCCACTCTGAATTTCTTAGTAAAGTTGTACATTTATAAAGAATGCATATTATGTTTTAATTCAGTAAAATCTGACTGTGTATTTTTATCTCTCTGACAGAAATGGATGCAACACCTGAGAAAAGAAATAGATCATTATAATGATAAAAGAGAATTGCAGATTCCAAGGTAAAAACTGATATTACAATATAAAAACGTTACTGCTCTGTCTGTGAGAATAAATGTGATCATGTTGGACATACAGTACTGCACAAAGGTCTGTTCAGACTAAATCCAGAAGAACTGTCTCCAAGAAAATTAAAAAGGCAGCAACCTGCATAGCTATAGTACTGAGAAAAGTTTTAGGCACTTAAAAATTCTGTGAAATGGAGTTTGGAGAAAATCATTTTAATTTATCAATTAACTTCTATTAACCAAATAAAATTAGGGGCCGTGTATGTATTAAAATTCTTAAAGTGAAGATTTAGTCTTAAGTATGTCAAAATTCTAAGACACAATTTGAAAACACAGTTCCCCTTCAGTCGGTCTCTCGACGTTGTGAGAGACTGACTGGGGTTTGATCTTGAGAACCTACCTTCTCCGAGATAATTAATTATAAAACGCCAATGGGCTTGGCGAATGGCACGCGCATGCCAGTCTCCGCCCCGTACATACGGGTATAAAGGAAGATGGCGGCGGTCATTCACTTATCCTTTGTTCTTCGGAACCTGTGTGTTGCTACATGCTACACGCGATACTCGACTTCGAGACTGATTTTAACCTGCTGGATTTACGACGCGGAGCAGCGGACTTCTCCTTTCGGTGGACTTCCCCTGGGCGTTTCAGCAGAAGGCTACAGACCTTAAGAGGTAAGTCCCTCCGGCTACGAGGATGTCTCGTAGCTGTGTCCTCGGATGCGACAGACTCATCCCGGAGTCTGACGGCCATGATACCTGCGTCACTTGCTTGGGGCTCCACCATGCTGAGGCAGGTTTCACTGATTCTGCATGTCCCGTGTGTGCTGACATGGCAATCAGGGTGTTGCGGTCACGGTTGGCTACGTTCTTTTAGAGCGCTGCCACCACCCCGTCTGCTTCCCAGGCATCTTCAGCCGCTGTTTCGGCGCGCTTAATCGCTTTGGCGAGTGGCGGGGGTGATTCGGGGACTCCTATGGATGTCGCTCCGTCAGCTGCATGCTCGCGGACCATCCATACCCCTGCACGCTCACCTGGTTCCTCCCCTACGAGCGGCAGACGGCCGTCTCATAGTGGAAAGACTTCATATAGGGATGATGACTCCATTTCTGTTGCTGCATCGGACAGCTGCCTGCTGGCATCTGATGCGGAAGACTCCTCTGATCTCCTGTCGTCAGCCAGTCGAGTGCCGGAGGAGACTGACACTGAGATGTCGGCTATGCTCTCTCGGGCAGCCGCGTGCATCAGGTTGCAGTTTGTGGCTCCACCCTCCCTGAAACGGTCGCGGCTGGATGCATGGTTTCTGGGATCGGGGCGTGGCCAAAAACCGCGCCCCGCCCCGGTGCCATTCTTCCCGGAGGTGCATGAAGAGCTCTCCAAGTCCTGGAATGCGCCCTTTTCAGCGCGTATCAGGCAGGAGGGTTCGGCGGCTGTGGCTTCCCTGGATGGAGGAGCGGCTAGAGGCTACGTTGACGTTCCCCGGGTGGAGTGTGCAGTCGTGGGCCACTTGTGCCCGCAGACAGCTGCCACTTGGAGGGGTCGACCTAGACTCCCGTCCAGAGCATGTAAGCTCTCTTCGACACTCGTGTCGAGGGCTTACAGTGCTGCTGGACAAGCCGCTTCTGCTCTCCATGCTATGGCGGTCCTCCAGGTGTGGCCAGTCCGCGACGTGGCCAGTCTTCTTCCCAGCAGCCCCGCCCTTCCGCGGTGGCACCTCCGGTTCCAGGACCCTCCCATAGGACGACCCACTAGAGACGTCGAGCCCCGCGGAAGAAGGCATCTGTCCCCCGTCAGCAGTCCGCCAAGAGTTCTGCTAAGCGGCCCTGACGGGACGAACCTGGGGGAAGTTTCATTGGGTCCGATCCCGGCCTTTCCAACGCTGGATCGGGGAAGGACGCTGCCTGCCGCGTCTCCATCAAGTCCGGGCCCTTTTCAGGGCCCGTCACCCACATACTCACAAAGAGAGATGATTCCCCTGTGTTTTCCTCCACAGCACTCTCGTCCAGACGGTGTCTTGGACGGATCGGGCCGCCGACCGCAATCTCCCCTGGACGTTGCGTCAGGCCGCCTGAAGCAGGTAAACATACAGAGCCGTCAGCCTCCCGGGGGTCCCCCCTGTGCGAGGTGACCGCACTGTCAGCCACCGAACCAGCCTCCCCCGGCACGGTGAAGCAGATTGTCCCTCTGGCCCTGTTGTCGCGGTTCTTGGGCGCTTGGCAGCGCACCAGCCCCTCACACTGGATAGAGAGGACAGTCCGTCTCGGTTACTCGATCCAGTTCGCCAGACGCCCCCCAAAGTTTCGGGGCATTCTGTACACCTCGGTGCAAGGAGAGAATGCTTCCGTACTTCGGCAGGAGGTCGCCGCCCTTCTGGCGAAGGGTGCGGTCGAACCCGTCCCTATAACCGAGATGTCGTCCGGGTTTTTCAGCCCGTACTTCATCGTGCCCAAAAAGGGCGGGGGGCTGCGGCCCATTTTGGATCTGCGTTGCCTGAACAAGCACCTGCACAAGCTGCCGTTCAGAATGCTGACGCAGAGGCGCATCCTGGGCTCGGTACGTCACCAGGATTGGTTCGTGGCAATCGACCTGAAGGACGCGTACTTTTACGTCTCTATTCTTCCCGACACCGGCCGTTCCTACGGTCCGCGTTCGAGGGAAGGGCGTATCAGTACAGGGTCCTGCCATTCGGTCTGGCCCTGTCTCCACGGGTTTTTTCCAAACTAGTGGAGGCTGCCTTAGCTCCTGTCAGGGAGCAAGGCGTGCGAGTGCTAAACTATCTCGACGACTGGCTTATCTTGGCACACTCGCGAGATGTGTTGTGCACGCACAGGGACCTTGTGCTTCGGCACCTAGACCGTCTAGGCCTCCGGGTCAACCAGGAGAAGAGCAAGCTCTCCCCCGCGCAGAGCACCTCTTACCTCGGTATGGAACTAGACTCTGTCCGTATGTCAGCGCGTCTCACCAACGAGCGTGCACAGTCAGTGCTGCGCTGTCTGAGGTTGATCAGTCAGAATCCCTCGACGCTGCTGAAGAACTTTCAGAGTCTCCTGGGGCACATGGCGTCCTCAACGGGGGTAATCCCTCTCGGGTTGATGCACATGCGGCCGCTTCAGCACTGGCTACAGAGTCGGGTTCCCTGGACGGCGTGTCACGCCGGCACCAGGCGGATTACGGTAACGCCGCAGTGCCTTCGCACTCTCTTACCCTGGTCAGACTTGACCTTTCTCTGAGCGGGGGTTCCACTTGGACAGGTTTCGAGGCGTGTCGTGGCAACGACAGACGCCTCCCTGTAAGGGTGGGGTGTGGTGTGCAACGGGCACGCAGTATCGGGTCACTGGACGGGTCCCCGACTGCGGTGGCATATCAACTGCCTAGAGTTGCTAGCAGTCCATCTGGCACTGAGGAGGCTCCAGCCCCTCGTGCAGGACAAACACGTGCTAGTCCGGTCGGACAGCACGACTACCGTGGCGTACATCAATCACCAGGGCGGCATACACTCACGACAGTTGTCGCAACTCGCCCGACGCCTCCTCCTCTGGAGTCAGCAGGTGACCAAGTCCCTGCGGGCCACGTTTCTCCCGGGCTACCTGAACCAGACAGCCGATGCGCTCTCTCGTCAAGGCACTCCCCGCGGAGAGTGGCGGCTCCATCCCCGCGCAGTCCAGCTCATATGGGTGCGGTTCGGTCAAGCACAGGTGGACCTGTTTGCCTGCCCGTACTCCACCCATTGCACGCTCTGGTACTCCCTGACCGAGGGTCCCCTCGGCACGGATGCCATAGCACACAGCTTGCAGGTCCTGTGCAAGGTCAGGAAAGAGGGGCATCAGGTTCTGCTAGTGGCGCCATACTGGCCCAACCAGACCTGGCTCTCGGATCTGGCCCATTCCCCTGACGAAGGACCTGTTGTCGCAGGGGAAGGGCACGGTTTAGCACCCCAACCCGGGCCTCTGGAATCTCCATGCCTGGCCCCTGGACGGGACGAAGAGACCCTAAGGGGCTTGTCGGTAGCGTTCCGGGAGACTGTTCTGCAGGCTAGAGCCCCTGCCACTAGGCGGTTGTACGCCTATAAGTGGCGCCTCTTCTCATCCTGGTGTTCTCCCCGGGAGGAGAACCCGCGGAATTGCCTGATCGGGTCGGTGCTGGCCTTTTTACAGCAGAGACTTGAGAGTAATCTCTCCCCTTCCACTCTGAGAGTGTATGTTGCTGCCATTGCTGCACATCACGATCTCGTGGAGGGTAAGTCTCTCGGTCAGCACAACTTGGTCACCAGGTTCCTCAAGGGCGCGAGAAGGGTGAATACACCTCGACCGCGCTCTGTACCCTCTTGGGGCCTTAACGTGGTCCTACAGGGCCTTGGTACGGCCCCGTTTGAGCCCCTAGGAGTTGCCAGTCTCCCTCATCTGTCGATTAAAGCTGCACTCCTGACGACCCTCGCCTCCATCAAGAGGGTGGGGGACCTACAGGCATTTTCCGTGTCCCAAGGGTGCCTAGAGTTCGGGGCCGGTGATTCTCACGTTGTCTTGAGACCCCGCCCCGGTTACGTGCCCAAGGTTCCCACCACTCCCTTCCGGGACCAGGTGGTGAACCTGCAGGCGCTCCCCTCAGAGGAGGAAGACCCAACCTCTAGTGTGTTGTGTCCAGTACGCGCGCTGCGCCTCTATCTGGACCGCACACGGAGACTAAGAAGCTCCAAGCAGCTCTTTGACTGTTACGGAGGACAGCACCCGGGGGGGGGGGCTGTCTCCAAACAGAGATTGCACTAGATTGTGGATGCCATCACGGTGGCATACCATTCCCAAGATCGCCCGTGCCCGCTTGCAGTGAGGGCCCACTCCACTCCAAAGTTAAGACAGCTCAAACTTACATTTTAGTCATGGACTAGCTTCAAGCCTTGTCTGTGAAAACGGCTTGTGTTTTTAAATCTTCAAGTTTACCTTGGTTTTCTCAGGAATTGCACACACTCTGGCAGTAACAACATCCTTTTTTCTTTAGATTAATTGCCTGTTATTCTTTATCTGCTGCTGTTACAAAGCACTTTGCATAAATCTTTTCATAAATTCCTTGTATTGTAGTAGTGATGACTTGGATGCAGAGAGTGTCTATGGTCCATTGGAAGAAGCTGTGGAAATCAGTAATTTTGATGATAACCCTGAAGCAGGTAGATAAATGATTAGAAGCAGGTATTCTTTTATAATTTATAATTACATTTATTATATTTAGTGGTGCAAAATCTAATTTTTTTGCCAATATTTATTTGTTTAAAAAAGGTAATTAGCCGATCCAATATCAATATACTTTAGGCCTATGTATGAAAGGTGCATCTCTTTTTTTGGAAAAAAATGGTCTCTGTTATATTTTTGCCATATGCACTGTATATATCTGCAAAACTTGTTACATTTAAACATTTTACATAATTACATGAAGTTTGTAAAGGGGGTTTACTGCATGACACACACACACACATATATATATAAGGGATGCACAAAATTATTGGCACAGAAATATTATCTGCCAATATTGGTTTATAAATTAAATATCGGCCTGATATTGCTGATTTGGTGAAGACCATGTTGATTATGTTGAAGCCTTCTATAGAGATATGCAATAATTGTGATGATCTGAAACCACCACGTTGAGACGATTGTTTAATAATCGTGACAGCCCTATTTTCCAGGATATTATGGACTAGTTTTGATGCACATATGTATTTTGTGCCTATGTTGTTATAATTGCTTCCAATGTTTCCTCATCTGTAAGTTGCTTTGGATAAAAGCGTCTGCTTAATGACTAAATGTAAAATATAAGATATAGCTATATATTAGTATCAGTGGAAATGGCTCCAGCATTTACAGGTGTGTTTGCAAGGACATAAGATATAGCTATATATTAGTAACAGTGAAAATGGCTCCAGAATTTACTTTCCAGGCCTTCCCATGTGTACACTTGTATGTCAGAAGAACAGCTGCACACAATCAACACGTCTTCAGCATAATCAACACGGTCTTCACCAAATCAGCAATATCAGGTCGATATTTAATTTTAAGCCAATATTGGCAGATAATATTTGCGTGCTAATAATACTGTGCATCCCTTATACTATATGTTTGTTTGTGTGTGTGCATGCGTGCGTATAATTGGAATTTTAGTACGTAAAATGTATTTTAATTTTTGTAAACATCAATTCTAAATTAATTGATTTAGATTATATGACACAAGATGAAGACAGTGATGAAGAGGACAACCACAAACAAGATGAACCACCAGTTCCACCAGGTCACTGTTTAATTATTTTTAATTTCTTGGCTTGTTTGTGTGAAGCATTTTGCACACAGCATTTTTGCTTTTAGTAAATTTAGTCTAGTATTTATACTGACAGACAATATTTAACCTAGCAAATACCTACATTCTCAAAACGGATGTGTTGATAATATATTATAATAACTATGAAATTTTAATACATGATGTGTCATTTTAAGACAGTGTGTTATTTTGTGACATTTGATTGTGTGTTAAATAATTAAAAGGGACCAACACAAGGCTGATTAAAGTGACACCAAATGTGAGAAGACACAGAGATGTGTTTCAATACAGATTGTGTTGTTTTTAACACAACAGTTTTAGATTGAACACAGCGTAAAAATTATTGTTGTTTTTTACAGGTCGTCCTATGGTTCCACCCCCCCCTTACCCTCCACCCCCAGTTCCTCACCTGTCTAGAGAGAACCGCCAAATGAAAGGACAACCACCTCCACTTCCTCCGTCATTTAAAAAACCTCCTTCCTGCATACCTACAAACAAGGGTCCACCTCCACCTCTACCATACGCTCCACATTTAAAGAAACCAGTCATGCACACACCAAACAGAGGTCCTGGTGGTCCCATGGCCCTATTACTGCCCCCGCCAGGCTCGTTTGCCACAAAACCTATTTGTGAGAAAAAGTCATATAGGTCTCTCGTCGGAAATACTGCTTTACCTATTGTTGAGAACTTACAGAAAGTGATCCTAAACACTGGAAATAAACCACCCACTTCCAGCTCCAGCCACCACTTGGGGAGCAAGTCCACAGCAGAGAACAAGCCTCATCTGTCACCTCATCTATCTTCTCCTCTGGGTAACAAAACTCAGTTGGCCCGGATACCAAAGCCTCCATTACCAATCAAACCTAAACCCAGTAGACCTTTGCTCCAGTAAGTGTCTTCAGAACTTCTGTATTTGCTATAAGTTTGAATTGAATTTGAACAAACTGTTTACACAGCAAATTAATACTTTTATCGCATTTGAAATGTTAAATTCCAGTCTGGCTCAGTTCCTTTATAACCTAGAAACACCAGGCACATTCTATGATTGAAGTAAATTATTTTTGGTAGAACATACATTTGCTAATTTTTATGTCATCAGCATCTGAAAAAATATATTTGTACATTTTATTTCAGAAGAGCATCTCCAGATGGACAAAGTTTTCGTTCCTCTTTAGAAGAGAAAAAGTGTGTGCCCCAAAAAATCAGTGAGGATTCTGATGATGATGACTATGAAAATGTAAGCATACTTGCCATCTGCTGAACTCAGGACGCTTAGATGACATTTATTAAATAACCAGAAAAATCTCAGTTCAAATGTAAGAATACATTATGCACAAGAGAACAAAGTAGCACTTTAAAGATTCATAGCATTGACGTGTTGCAGACAAAACATTTCTCTAAAATAAATGTTTGTGTATTTAATATGTCATGAACGAGGTGGAGAAGAACCAAAGTGCAGGCAGCGATGGGGGAAAACATTAAACTAAACTAAACTAAAATACAAAACTGTAAACAAAAACACTTCCCACAAGGGGGACAGTAAGAAACTAACTAAGGACACAACGCAACATCAGACAAATAAGATCAGGTTGGCAAAGGGCAGGGCTAGGCAAGGAAACAAGGAAGGTACAAATGTTACATGGTATTCCAGGTATTACTAATTTAAGTCGCTTTGGATAAAAAAGCATCTGCTAAATGACTAAATGTAACTAAGAAATAGTCCTTGCTTATACCAAGCCTTGTCTGTGAAACGGGGCCTATAGTACTTAACACTAATTTACAAATTTGTTAAAAACGAAAATAAAATTTTTGCTATTTTGACATTTTCTATCTGTGAGACGTAGTGTATTATCCGTAGTAATTTTGTTAGGACACCTATGTATACATGAGGGAAACCAGCTTCCTTTACCAAAGAAAGAAATGGTTGATGCTTCCATCAATTCTGTGAGACCTTTTGAGCTCGCTAATACAGCATGGGTTGTGGTTTGAAGTGTGATGTTCATTCACAAAGGTTAGTGTCACGGTGAAAACTGTATTGGAGGCATGCGGATCCATTTGCAGGCTATATTTAACATAAGACATGGTCAAATCAGGCATGGGTCAATATAATGGCAAACGAGTAGGGATGCAGCGATTACCGAGTTTCACTATTAACTGTGAGGTTAATTAATCGTAAAAGCTTCGTTCCACCTCGTGTTTCTGTTGCACGGAACTGATACAATTGCACCTTGCACAAAATGAAACACTAGCTTAAAGAGTCGTGCTTATCAGAGACAAGGAGGCCACGACACACATATTGGCAGATTAACTATGGCAGAGAGACCAAACAGCCAATCTTACACGTACATTCACAATTAAGGCTGTAGAGGTGAAAGTTGGGGTTTCATAGCAACGTAAACAAACAGAGCGATTAACAGAGTCAAACACAGGACAAGAAGCGTTGCGTCGACAGCTCACAATCCATTCAGTACAAGCTCAAATTCAAAGTCTACTCCTGATGCAAGTTGAACCAATTTAACTTATTTTTATTTTATTATTTTGCGAATAGACTCTTTATTACATTGAGAAAACATGTGATCCATGCGCGCTAGCTCTTAAACAGTAGCATAATAAATAAAGTTTTTATGCTTATTAAACAACAAAAACAAGACTCACTCCTGATGGATCTTTAACTTCAATATGGTTTGATGTATATTTCATTAAACTATGAAGTATTTTACATTTGACTCCTTAATTCAGTTTCTGTACCTAATAACCACAGTTAAACCAACCTGAAAAACCTAAAAAGCACAGTTAATTTTATTTGTGCGTTTGCTTTATTACATTTATTCGGGCTATTGCTCATAATTTGATAATTTGTTCTAATTGTATTACTAATTTACTATTATGATTAGAGTTAAGAGAGAGCTAATAGTTTAAAAATAGCTTTTTTATTAAGATTGCATATAGGTAAAAAAACTAATAACTAGACAATATTATTTAGTTATTACATTTTGTTAAATTTTTGTCAAGGCCAGTTAAAATGTAGAAATGAACGTATGCATAATAATCGTCATAATCATGCAACCTTGATTATTCCTCAGACTATAATCTTACCAAAAATAATTTATAATTGTTCATCCCTATATATAATAAGCAAGACAAACAGCATTCCACAAACAGGCTGTAACAGTTCGTCTGAGAAGTATCCATGCCACACAGAGAATTGAAGTAAACAGGGTGCGTTTTAATGAGTCCAAGCAAATTGAGCAAACATCCACAGGAACGAAGTAAATAAATATGAATCCACAGGAATTACAGAAACCAGAAACCCACAAACAACATCCACAGAACAGGCTGGTGCAAAATAAGAGCGCCGTGCATAAACTAAGGCAGAACACAACTTTACTGGACAACTAACATGACAAAAGGCTGAGTATATATAGAGTCCTTGGGATGGGATTCGGGTGGATTATAATGGGTGTCAGGTGCAGGGTGATCAAGGATATCAGAGGAGTGCAGTGCATGATGGGAGGTGTAGTCCTGGAGTTAAAAGTCTGTTGATTGAGAACGGATGTATCGGTTGGATGGCTCTGGTGCGGGGGCGTGGTCAACAAAGACGGTACAGATGTTATACAGGCTAGGGTCTAACACCGGCAAACAAGAACAGAAAAGTATACAGTAGGGCAGTCAAGATTATGAAATTTGGCTAATAATTAATTGTCTCTTAAATCATTGCGATTATGGCAAAAATATTGTCTGGCTTTGACAATATAACTATTAATGACAATTAATTTATTCAATGAAGAAAATATATACTTTTAAAATGTGAAAAGTTTGTAAATAACTAGTATTTTTTACTGTAGAGCAGTGTTTCTCAAACTTTTTCTTCCATTCCCCACTTTGGAGGTAGGGAAGGGGTCCGAGCCCCACCTGTCCCCGATAGCCAAAAAAAAGGGTAATAAACTTGTCTTGGTTTTCTCTGCTGGTGCAGATAAATGTAAGGCTTACCTTTAAATATCATTGTTTTGTTTTGAGTGTATGGTCAATAATAAAGTAATTAATAGAGATTTGTCAAAAAATGACAAAATGTCCACCCATTTGTAGCGCCCCACTTGTCATCTCTCTATTCCCCACCAGTGGCCCCCCCCCACACTTTGAGAAACTAAAACTAGACATGAGGGCCTTGCTTTGTAGATTTAGCAAGTCTGGAAACAAAACAAATCAACAAAAAAATACAAAACTAATACAAATGAAATGATGGAGAAATGTCATTTGAATGTAACATTGAATCAAGATCAAGGATGGTGCACCCTTGTTTTCTGAGGATTCACAATAATTGTGGTTATCAGAAATAATTGCGATGAGACGATTTTTCAATAATTGTGACAGCCCTAGTATCCAGGTACACAAGCAAAAATCCAGGCGGGAGCAAACAGGGTCCGAAGACAAAGGGATGATCCAAAGTACTAAGGCTAGAATCTAGACACAGGAAACAAGACTAAACTATTATAATATGCACTGGCTCCGTAAAGCTGCTATCACTGGACAGAGCGATAAGTGTAAACAATACACCTTATTTTTGACGTAAATGTGGGCGCCGCTATCTTTGAGCTGTGTTTAGACCTTATGCTAGTGAGACGAGTGTGCTGTTTTGACTGGCTAGTAAATATTTATTTTGGAACCCAAAGGTACAAAGTTAATGTGTGCAATAAGAGGTCGCTATAATAGCAGCATTAAGTTAAACACACTAACTACTAGAGCATGGCTTTGAAGGGTCTTATGATATGTTACCTTGTTTTAATACCTCGTTTACTGATTTGTTCCACATCAGATTACATAGGTGATTGTGCAACACTGGTTTCTCCCCATCTAATCACGGTATCAAATAGATATTAAAGTGTATGTTTTAAAGAGATTGTTTAAAAATTAGCTTGGTCTCTTTAAAAATACTAAAAATATTTGTTTATTAATTTTAATAGTAAAAAATCTAAGTGCCATTTGTGTGACCCAGTCTGTGAAAAAGGCTTAGGTCTCAAAATACGCATCGCAGTTTTATTTCAATCATTAATTTGACTATGATGTCAATTTAAAAATGGCATTACCCGGTCAATAAGATATTAAGAATACATTTTCACAGAACTGGGTCACAGTTTTGACTGAAAATTTAAATGTGAAGGTTAGTTGTCCTGTATGGGAGTTGTATGTAACATTTGGAATTCAAGTTATCTATAGCCTACATAATAATCCTGAGGCAATGCAGCACAGAATAATCACAAAACGTTACAGTATATGTCAGTTGAAATCCTACATATTAGCCAGTATATCATGTTCTATTTCACATACATATTTGTGTATAAAACTTTAACACTAAAATGGTTGCTGTCTGTATTTCATTCATGGCTGCAAAATATGCAGCATAGTTCCTTTAATCTTTAACATGTATTGTGAATGTGCCAGTTATTATGTGGTGGATTATTTCAGCCATTTTAATTACAATATTAAATTGCCAACCAACACATCTGGATCTTTATTATGCAACTAAACATACATTTATACTAGCTATTAATAGCCTGTCAAAGTAAACAGCAATGCACAACAAACATACTTGCTGGCTCATTTAACTGAAACGTAATTCTGTCACCACATCTTTGGCAAAGCAATGACTTTAATCATTGACTTAATTGTGTTATGCCCAAACGTAAGCATAATTTAAAAATCAGTTTCTGTTCAATCTGAAAAGTGTACTCTAATATTTTCAGTGGCACTTCAACACGTAACAGGAAGCTCATGAATATTCATGCATGCCCCGCCTATGGTCAATGAAAACCTCAGACACTGAATATTTTAGAAAACAAAGTCTCAACACAAAAAGAATTAAGCATGAAGCATAAATGTGTGTGTAATTGGCTGTGGGTGTGTGCAAAGGGTTATGGGAAATGAAGTCCTGGTGACATATGTATGAGAGTCCTTATGGTGACTAGGCGACATCTGGTGGTGAATCCATGGAAGAGCAGATAACATATTGTGAAAGAGTTGGGGTTTAAAATGTCAGTTGCACAGCTGCCATGGTGGAAAAACATGACTCACTTCCCCAATGAATCGAAATAGATTGTGTGGGATTCATTTCTCAAATTAGCCATTTTGTTTTGCCATTGCTACATTTATGGAGATGTTATTTCTACTGCAGTTTGGTTAAAACATGACAACCCACACAAAATGTTGACGTTTAGTGAACATTACACATTTATAAAAAAAAATTTCTCTGCAGGTGCAACTACCGTCCTCTGTTTTTGTGGACACGACAGAAACGAATGATGTTGAGAGGTAAACACAAGATTTTTGCATAGATTTAGCTTAGGCTAAATAAATTTTTTTTAAATAATAAATGTTTTACCACAGGAAGATTCTTGAAGTGACTATGTAGCTTATGTTATACACTTTAATGTAATTTTAAATGGTATGTTGTTTTAAGGATTAGAAATACAATATATTTCATAACTGCTAAAAATGAGCTTTTACCTTTTAATTAGCTTTTAGTTTTATTTTAACTTTACTTAAAGTTAAAGTTTGCATAAAAATGTTTTATGTTGCTATATAAAATTGTTTAATTTTTATTTCAGTTTTATTTTAGTTTTTGTTTATTATTATAATTTTAGTGCTTTAAACTTATTAAGTGCTTTAAACTTATTCAGTAATTATTTAAATTTTTTCCTTTAAGTCTTTCCAATAATTTTTAGGTCAATATTTAAACTAAAATAACCTTGGTGTGTGGTGAGTGTTAAACTTTGAAAAATGTGTATATATATATATATATATATATATATATATATATATATATATATATATATATATTACTACCAGCAAAGAAAGAATATGGGGTTGAAGCTTTTGGTGCATTTTTGTAGGGCCTTAACCCTCAAAATTTGTGTCATGTTGTTTTGTTAGTATACATTTCTAGCATTGTTTTCACAACCATCACAGTAACATGCAATGTTTTTGTATGACTGCCCTCTACAGTAAAAAAGTTGTAAATGCACATCAGCAATATATACATTTTACATATTGTATAATTAATACAGAAAAATTTGTAATAATGTGTTGACTCTCTGACCACAGATTATTTAAAGAGACATACAGCTCTGTTCAGAACGGTCTTTACTGCATCCGAAAATCAGGAACAGGGAAGACATCACAGGTACAGAAATCCGTCTTGCCTTAATTAGGATGTGCAGTTGTGGTCAAAAGTTTTCATACACGTTGCATAATCTGGAAAATGCTGAACATATAAGAAAAATATAAGGAACTTTGAAAATTCTGATTTGTTTTTTAATTTATTGCTGACCTGAACACATTAAATCATAATAATTTGTCTTTCCATAATAATAATACATTTATTATTTACACGCAACCAAACTTCAAAGTGCTGAAAGTAAAGACATTGTTGAAATAATCCATGTCACTCCAGTGGTTCCGTTTTAATTATATTATACGACGAGTATAAATTGTGTGCGTAAATAAACAAAAATACAGACTATATTCAACAATTTCCTGATTTAGGGAAGTTAGTTTCCAGTGTTAAGTCACAGGGTCTGATCACATGGATGTGGGTATGGTATTGTGAGTCCAGTGCATAACGCTACCAACTGTCAACATTTACAGACATTAAAATAGTCAATCCCTGCCTACCAATTCACCTACTTATACCAGCCCTAATTGTAGGTACTATTTTTGTGTTGGAATAGTAGGTACTTTTGAGTGTATGGCAAAATAGATTGCACACACATACTAACAGGAAGTGGCCATTGTTGCCTAGAC
Organism: Barbatula barbatula; assembly: GCF_947034865.1. NCBI lineage: Eukaryota > Metazoa > Chordata > Actinopteri > Cypriniformes > Nemacheilidae > Barbatula > Barbatula barbatula. The sequence goes on from NC_136787.1 coordinate 2,393,326, forward strand.
AACATTGTGACCAATAACTGTCACACACATCAAAATACAGCTCTTCTCTTCATTAAAGTATTTATTAATTTATTATTTAGTATGTAATGTTTACTGTATACTTACATTTGTTAATTTAGTGATGTATCAGTTATATGCAGTGTAGCGTCACAAAACTCTGTCTACTCTACGTATTGTCACGGTTTACGGACAGAACCCAAGCGCAGGCAGACGTGAGATAAAAAACAAAACTTTATTTAAACAACTTTATTTGGCCTAATGGTTAGTGTGTTGGGCTTGTGATCAGAAGGTTGCCGGTTCTAATCTCAGTGCCAGCAGGTCATGACTGAAGGGCCCTTGAGCAAGGCACCTTACCCCTGATTGCTCTGCAGTTATTTGCCACTGTATAAAAAATATACTTGTAAGTCGCTTAAAAGCGTCTGCCAAATGAATAAATGTAAATGTAAGTAGTACATATTACTGATCTTTAACTTCAACAACAGTCACTTCCTTTGTACACTCTTGCTACACACCCACAAAAAGTGTACAAAAAGTTCATACTTTTAGTACATAGGATAAGTAGGAGAATTTGGACAGAGCAAACGTCTTTGGGATTAGAACTAAACTGAGACCCTTCACAAGCAGGGCTGTACATTTAATTTAAAATGGGCCATATTTCAGGGTATTTCGAGATCTTTATTGTGTTTTTTGTGGAACACTTGTAAAAGTTGTTCACGCTTAGTTTTTGAAAAAACACAATATTTTTTAAATTTTGTTAAAGTTGTATAAAGTCTGTTATCATCTTTAAAAAAAACAGGTCATCACATAAATAGACAAGTTACTGAAAAAGGACATCATGTTATACAAATAGATAAATCAGGGCCATATAGTTTTTTGTTTTCCCCAAATAAATGTTTACTTTTTATTCCTTTTATAAATCCTTAAAGGTGAAAGTACAGTATAGTCCGTCCGTCCACAACATAATTTTCATCATCAGAAAGGTCTGAAGACGTCTGAACGCAAACAACAGTGCATGCGCGAGAAAATGTTGAGTCAGCCGAGTCCACTAGGTGATATGTGTTGGACATGTCCAGACCGCGCTTATATGCGGTGGAGTATGCTTTGGAAGCAATGCAGATGCGTTTGCCTGTCATGAAGACGGATGCGGAAAGTCAACTATACCCGGCCCTGAAGAAGGCAAAGACAATTATAAAATGTATGATAGGGTATTGTGCAATATGTTTACATGTTTAATCTTTGATACAGGTGCTGGTTGTATGGGACATGAGCTTAAACAAAGCCAGAAACTACAGGCTCTTTGAGGAGGTCAGTATAGCATCGACACACACTAAATCTTTACATTGTTTTTGTTTTCTATCATTTATCACACTTTTACATTTGTAGGGCCAGAAGGTGTACCTGGAAACAGATGTAACATTTTCAACCTTAGCTGCTCTGGTCGAGCACTACTACATTTATGCACTGCCCAGTAGCAACAACTCTTTGCCCAACAATTCTTTGTGCTTACAAATACCTTATGGATACAAACCACCGAGGTGACATCATCCTTTTACCTGAGCTGAAACAACAACAAGCATTGTGGACTTCATGCTTCAGGTTGTGGTTTGCTCTGTACTGTCTGTACTGCTCTCAGGAAAAAAGTTCCGGTACTCTCATGTGCACGTTGACATATGCAGAATGTCACTACAAGTAACAACTGTATTTGGAGATATTGCTGGTACAACATGTTTATTCACTAAAGGAACTATTTGCCAAACAACTTTTTATGTTTAATACAAATTTGACCTCAAAATAGTCATTTCATTACCTGTGAGTAGTAGTTCTGCAGTTTATTCAATAGTTCTGCAGTTTATTGAATTCTTCTGTTAATTTAATACAACATAAACACACAGTCATATCTGATGCCTTAGATGCTATGAACTTATCTGTTTACAGATAAGTTTATACAATATTATGTTTCTAGGCATGTTAAGTCAAACAGATGGTAAGTCATTTCAAACAGCAGAATTCCCAAAAATTATGTTTTTTTGCATCGTTGAAATCTTGCCATTTATCTTTTTTTATTGGAAAACCGTTAACTTTGTTATGTTTGCCTTCTCACATCTCACTACACAGTCATCATTAAAACTGAATCAGTTTCCTCCTGCCGACAGTAAAGTTCTGTCTTCTGAGGTCGGGGTTGATCGATCTGAGAGTTCAGAGGTCCCATGCCCGATTTCGATTGCCTTTCCAGATGTGAATGTACGTTAAAGATGAAAATATATAGAGAATCAATATAATCTGGCAGGGGTGCATTTCTCGGCACCAACCAGGGGTACTGGCCCACTTCAAGCACTGGTTATAAGTATTAATAACATACGAATGGGTATCTAATGAAAAAGCTGAATAAATAACAGTCACTGGTTATGTATTGATCGATTGAAAATATTAGTGAAACGAGATGTCCAGTATTATGAATGTGGTCTCAATATTATTACGTCATAAATATGGAGATCAGATTGAGGTCTTCATGCACTTTGTAAATCTTATAAATATTCAGGAAGCTTTATATTGTAATTTGAATTCTACTTATATGAAGTCTGTACACAAACTGTATGTGTACATGAGTGCATCTAATGAAACATATCAAGAGCATTGTGTAGTTAATAACAGATAGTAATAGATATTTAAATTTCATATTTCTTATGTTGGACAATGTTTTGAATCTGGCACCGTGATTGTTTGTGATGTTTTATATGTATATTGTATATATTTTTGTACTTTTCTGTTTTAGTTGTATTTATGTTATGATTTGTAAAGCGCTTTGAGCTCTGAAAAAGCACTATATAAATTTAACTCAGTTACAATGGCTAATTATTTTAGGAAACAAAAACGGGTCAGGGACAGGATAACTGCCAGGTTAACTGCATGACCTGAGCTCTGTTAACACTGATCTGCCGGTGATGAAATGGTATTACCACTGATTCTCTGTCATGTTGTCATATTATATCACTTTATTAATCACTATAAATGAAAAATCCTTGTTAAAATTGAACACAGATGTATGTCAAAGACAGTATTATCATTAACTATTTTGCCCTATAATTTATATGATGTTTGATGTCAAATGTATATAGACTAATGTCAATAAAGTTTTTATTTTGTACTTTTCCTCAAATTTCCTATAATTATTCACAGCACACAAGGGAGAGGAATCATACAATTAAATACTGTTGAAACAACATGTGTCACTGTCTTCAGTATGGCAGTTACTTGCATCTTCTTCCAGATGTTGGATTTTATATTGCATGTCTTTGTGTTAGGAGGTAGAACTTCTACACAGTCTTTGTCTTCTCTGCATTATGTATGAATATAAATAATTATTTGATGGGATGCTCTTGGAATTTTTTTGTAATAACCTAATACTCACTTTGTCACATGTAGTCCCAGTCTAAGATGGGCTAGTCCAATTCAATTTTATTTTATTTATGTAACGGTTTTCACAATTGTCATTGTTGCAAAGCAGCTTTACATACATCATAATAAAATGTTTAAGAAAAATAATACTAGGGGAATATATGGGGCAAAATTAAAGAGACTATATGGTAATATAATAATACTAGGGGAAAATCAGAGAAAATATATAGTATTAAGATACATGGTATTGTTGCAAGGTGTGACATAGTGAGTGTATGTATCATGTCAGCTAATGAATTACTCCACAATGCCTTGTACAAGATAACTTTATTTATTGTTTCTTTTCATTTTTTCAGTCACATGGAGGGTGCACATTCCAGTTTGACTGAAGGTTTTGGATCTTTGTAAAAGGAAAAGAAAATAGTAATGAGACAAATTATGTTGTTTGCTAATGATTCTTTTTGTCTTAGCTTTTCTTTGGAGCTTTCTAGTGAAAGGGGCTGGCCGCAAACAGGAAGCCATATTTTTCCCAAACATAGGAGGTGAGGAGCTTACTTGATGACAGTGTGGTGAATGTTCTTAGATTAGATTAGATTCAACTTTATTGTCATTACACATTTACAAGTACAGTGTAACAAAATGTAGTTTAGGTCTAACCAGAAGTGCAATTAGCAAGTGCAGGATATACAGATAGAATAAATACAGAATACAATATTGAGAAAATATTATACAGTTATGAAAATATTTTACAGTAGGTATGTTCTATGAAAATATGACAGTAGGTATGTACTATGAACAATATATACAGATGACTATATACTATGAGCATTAACACTATGAACATTAATGTAGAGGTGGATATGAGCAGATAATAATTTAGACTAAACAATAGTGCAAGTGATTTAAGTGTGCATAGATTATTGACATTAGCTGTTAAAGGTGCAATGCAATAGGTGAGTTAATGCAGTTGTTGAAGTAACAGTGCAGTGGATGAGATCATGCAGTTATTAAAGTTACGGTGCAGTAAAAGAGTTAATAATAGGTTGCAGTCCAGAAAATGAGTTAATGCAGTTATTGAGGTTACAGTGCAATAGATGAGTAGATGCAGTTAATAGAGTTACAGTGCAGTAGATAAGTAAGTGCAGTTATGAAAGTGGTCCATTAGTGCAAATGAGCATATTTCAGATGTGCAAGTGAGCAGTATAGAGTGCAAATGATGCTGTGCGTGTGTAAACAGTCCAGTAGAGCAGATAACATGAAGTACTGGTGTGTATAGTTCAGTCATGCATGCAGCCCTGTAGTGCAATCTAAACAATGTTATAGCAGCTTGGAGTTCAAGGTAAGAGAGGTAGAGGAATCAGTAGGGGCCAGAGTTCAATAATGAAACAGCTCTGGGAAAAAAGCTGTTTCTTAGTCTGCTGGTTCTTGTCTGGAGGAACCGGAAGCGCAGGAGAGGCAGGAGAGTCTATGAGCAGGGTGAGAGGAGTCCTTGAGAATGCTGCGAGCTCGACGCAGACAGCGTTTCTTCTGGATGTCCTCAATGTGAGAAAGTGTAGTCCCTGTGATGCGCTGGGCTGTTTTCACCACCCGCTGCAGTGCCTTGCGCTCAGCAACAGAACAGATCCCGTACCAGACTGTGACACAGTTGGTCAGGATGCTCTTTATCGTGCAGCGATAGAAGTTCACCAGGATAGTTGAAGACAGTTGGTTCTTCTTCAGTGTCCTCAGAAAGAAGAGACGCTGTTGAGCCTTCTTGACCAGGCATGAGGTGTTGGTGGTCCAGGTTAGGTCCTCCGAGATATGAGTCCCCAGGAACTTAAAACTGGAAACACGTTCAACAGCAATCCCATTAATGTGGATGGGGTTGTGTGTGCCTCTTTTCGCCTTCCTGAAGTCCACGATGATCTCCTTTGTCTTGGAGGTGTTAAGGAGCAGGTTGTTGTCTGAGCACCATGTGGCCAGGTGCCGGACCTCCTCCCTGTATGCAGTCTCATCGTTGTTGCTGATGAGACCAATCACTGTTGTATCGTCTGCAAACTTGATGAAGGAGTTAGATCCGTTCACAGGCCTGCAGTCGAGTGTGAAAAGGGAGTAGAGAAAGGGGCTCAGTACGCAGCCCTGTGGTACACCAGTGTTGAGGGTGGCGGTGGTGGAGCAGATGTGGCCTATCCTAACAAGCTGAGGCCTGTTCGTCAGGAAGTCCATAATCCAATTGCAGGTAGAGTTGTTAATGCCTAGGTTTCCAAGTTTGACGATTAGCTTGGGAGGGATGACGGTATTGAAAGCAGAGCTTAAGTCTACAAACAACATGCGTGCGTAAGTGTCCTTATTGTCCAGATGTGTGAGCACGGAGTGCAGCGCCATGGACACTGCATCATCTGTGCTCCTATTGTTGCGATAGGCAAATTGGTATGGGTCCAGTGTGGGTGGTAGGGAGACCTTTAGGTGTGCCAGGACCAGCCGCTCAAAGCACTTCATAACAATGGGTGTGAGTGCTACAGGGTGGTAGTCGTTAAGGCACGTCGGGTTCGAATGTTTTGGAATGGGCACAATGGAGGTGGATTTAAGACATGCTGGAAGCACTGCTTGGGCGAGGGACAGGTTGAAGATGTCCGTGAAGACCCCAGCGAGCTGCTCCGCACATGCTTTGAGTACACGACCAGGGATGCCGTCTGGGCCAGCAGCCTTGCGCGCGTTGATCCGGCTTAGTGCAGTGTGAACATCAGTGGAGTTCAGTGTGATGATTGGGTGGTCAGCAGAGGGTGTGAGCTTGGTAGCTGTTTCCTTATTGTCTCTCTCAAAGTGAGCATAAAAGTCATTAAGCTCGTTCAGGAAGACGGCATCTGTGGCAATGGGGGTGGAGTGTTTGGGTTTGTAGTCACTGATGAGTACATGGTGTTGACTTATCATGGTGTTATTGGGGATGTCTTTTAAATGTTCATTGGTTTTCCTAATAAAAGTCAGAGATTGTTGAGAAGATGCATATGCCAATGCATACATGTTTAATGATGTTGAAGATCATGTTAATCAGTGGTCACCAACTCTGCTTCTGGAGACTGTTTGTCAGACACCTGTGAGTTATTTATACAACAGTTTTAGAGCAGGGGGAATAAAGGAGAGTTCATGTAATTTAGTCTTACTCGTGGATACAGCAAATGTCTTGTCCTGCCGTAGAGAATAGGTAGGTGTTGGGACCCGAGGGAAAAAACAATGCAGCGGTGATGAAGTATTTTAGTAAGAGTACACATGGTGGCTTCATCACGCCTATTACTCAATGTTGGAAAAGTTGAAATTGGAATGCCTATGATATGACAGCATCGCTTTTGAATTCTCTAACTCCCCAGAGAGACCTCCACCCCATACTGGGCATGCATACTCAAGAACTGACCATATAAAAGTCAAATATATTTGTTTATATATTTCGTTTTGATGGTTCACAGTTTGGTAATGAGATCTGCCAATAATCTACTGTAAAACTAGGCTTTGCTTTTTTGGGAACAGCTTTTACTATAGCCTTCTTCCATTGTTGTGGAAAAATGTCATGTTGGATGCACGTATTGAAGATATAACATAACACCGGTGCCAACTCTACATAAAAAGTCTTCAGCACCCAGGAAAGAATGCAGTCAGGACCAGCAGCCTTTATTGCATTCACTTTACAAAATCTAGCTTTGACTTGTCCAATACTCAGAGGAGGTACACTGCAATTTGACTTCTTCCAAAGATCTTTAATTTGAACAGTCACCCAGGGCATATCTGTGTTTTTAATAACCTTCTTTATTGGAACTGTTTTATCCTAGACGGATATGACAGTTGAGGTTAAGGCACCAACCATCAGGGTCTGTAGCTTCACGAATGTGAGAAAAGTCAGTAATGTTCATAAGGAGACCCAATTCCCTGATTGTCTCAGGGGTACGTTTTCTATGATAAAGGCAAGGGGAGCAGGGTGTGGACCGAAGGTGGGGAGGCTTTACTAGGATGCTAGACCCCTGAGGGCAAACCGAAGAAACTGTCTGCCAGGGGAGAATAGAGACAGGATGTATGCGTCCTTCGGGTCGATAACCATGAACCAAACCTGGTGTGGGACGGACTCCAGGATGCGCTTCTTTGTCAACATCGCAGGATGGGGCGCAGCCCCCCACCTTACTGAGGGATGATGAAGTAGGGGATGCTACCCCAAGACACCTTGGCCAGAGGGACAGGCTCGATTGGCCCCTTCTCCAGAAGGTTGGCAACCTCGGGCCGAAGCATGGGAACGATCTCGCCTTTCAAACCGGATCGCACACCAAAGGTGTCTCTCTTGGACCACAAGAGTTGACATCGTCAGATCCAGTGTGTGTTCCGTCACTTCGGTCGCCCGGAGAGCTAGGTCTCTGGCAGTGCTCCCTACTGCTCCCCAAAAAATTTATAGGGGTAACGTCCTCCTCTGCTTCCCCTACGGTGATGGAGAAACTGCTCAACAACAGCACATAGTCCACAAATTCTGCTAGTGATCCTTGAGGACCATTATGAAGAAGCTGTGATTGCAATTGTTCATTGAGTTTAAAATGATAAATTATAATGATAATGGCCTGAATACTTCAGCTGATCGTGTTGACTGTTGTAACAACCTCAGCTCCTCCGCCGACCACAACCCCTGTATCAGCTCTCTCTCACCGCTTCATCTGTTTACTTTCACCAGACTTTTGATCAAAAACATTTCCCAGAAATCCTTGCACTCCCCGCCATCTTTAATTATCCCGTACCTGCACGTCATGTGTTTGGACTATTTAAGTTTCCCCTCATGCTTTTCGCAGTGTCGAGTATTGTTGTTAACTTCTTGTCGATTCCAGCACTCTGAGGATTACTTGCCTGTATTTGGAATTACCTGTTTTTGAGACACAATTGGATGATCTGTGGAATTATGTTGATTTTGAACATTGGCTGTGTATTACTTACCTGTTTTGGAACTACAGACCCCTTCACTGAGATGGTTAATCAAAGTAGCAGGGGACCCAACCTCGGCTACATCCTTCAGCCTTCTTCTCCCATAAGCTATCCCCGGCAGAGTTAAACTATGACATCAGGACCAAAGAACTCCTGGCTATCAAGTTGGCCATGCAAGAATGGTGACACTGGCTAGGAGCCAAAACCCCATTCACAGTCATCACTGACCCCTGGAACTTAGAATACCTCAGGGATGCCAAGAAACTAAATTGCAGACAGGCCCTGTGGGTGTTGTTCTTTTCCCGGTTTGACTTCACTGTTACGTGCTGTCCGGGGTCCCAGAATAGCAAAGCAGATGGGCTTTCCCGTTAGAACAGCCCTGAACCTGAAACCTCTGATCCAGAACCTTACTGAATGTCACTGTCACTCTTACCTCCAACTAATATTCCCAGGCAAATGGCCAGGCTGACCAAAAGATCCAGGATATCGGGAGCTACCTGAGATCATACTGCCTCTCCCATCAACACAACTGGCACAGATTTCAGCCATGAGCCGAGTATGTACAGAACTCCCTACGGCAAACCTCCACAGGACTGACCCCATTTCTTTGCATACTCGGTTTCCAACCCCCCTATTCCCCTGGTTCGGACACACCTCATCAGAGCCAGCTTTCAAGCACTGGTTCCGGGAGAGCAAGAGGGTCTGGGACTCAGCCCACCAACATCTACAGCATACTGTTCGCAGATAGAAGATCTACGCCGATGCTCGCTGCCCCTCTACTCCTCTTTTATCAACTGGGACAGCGAGTATGGATGTCCACCCGAGACCTGCGTCTGCGACAACCTTGCTGGAAGCTGAGTCCCGGATACATAGGCCCATTTACGATCATCCGCCAGATTAACCCAGTTACTAACCTGCTCCAACTACTTGCTCATTGCCTGATCTCACCTTCCTTCCAAGTGTCACTACTTGAGCCCCTCAGTAACCCTCTGTGGTGAGGAAGGCGGGACGAGAGCCGTGAGGCGGGACCGGTGACGTGGGTGATAAGTGCAATCAGCTGTGTGCGCCCCGTTCCCACATATCTTACGGAGGAGATCGGGAGCTTAAAAGGACGACCGGCAGGACTGTTGACGAGAGAGCACCGGGCCTGGACATTGTGTTAAGTTTGTGTGTATGTTTTATGTCTTTATTTCCTTGTTTATTGTTTGTTTTATTAAAGTTTTATTGTTTGAATGTCCGCCGGTTCCCGCCTCCTTCCTTCCCTTCTATGGATCTTATTGCACCCTCGTCGTCCTTTAGGGTCCACTGGAGCAGTCAACCTCAGCTCAACGCCCACTGCACCAGCGCTCCCTCACCGCTTCACCCGTTCACCCGGTTGTACTGTGTCTTCTATTCTTTATCTGGGCAGACTTCAAACTTTGAAAGACGTTACAACCTGCACGTCATTTGTTTGGACTATTAAAGTTTCCCCTCATGTTTTTCACAGTGTCGAGCATTGCTGTTAACTCCTTGTCGATACCAGCCCTCTGAGGATTACTTACCTGTTTTTGGGCATTACCTTCTGTTTAACGCCCGTTTGGCTTACCTGCTTTTCCAGCACCTTGTTTTCACTTCGATGGCATCTCATTAACCACTCTTTCCCAGAATTCTGTGGTGTGCTCTTCTGTTTTGAACCCTTCCCTTGTGACAACTGTTGGATGTATTTAGTCTGTTGGTTTGTTTTTAGTTATATAGAACACTTGGGCAAGTGAAAGACCCTAAATGCCCACTTACTTTTGCCCAGGCCTAACAAGAAATAAAATTATTTCTTTACCTCTGCATTTAAGTATATTTTAAAGTATTGTAGTTTAGAATACATTTATTTATCCAGCTGTAAATTTAAAGGAGAGATTACATAATATGGTTCTGCTAATTTTATGTTAATCTTGAGTTCCTGTAAAGTAGTATAGTGTTCTTCATATCTCTGAAAAGTGTTTAGTTTTCAAATATTTACAGAGATACAGCTGTTCGATTTTTCAGAAGAAAGCCGACGTTAATTATGGCTTACAGTGTGATTGAGCCTTGCATATATGATCCAGAATTTACAAAAATAAATTTAAGATAACACAAAAGCTTAGATCAAATATTATGTACTCGAAGCAAAAGTTGTACGAATGGGGCAATAAGCCATGTAAATATCTAGCTCACCTCACGAAGGCTAAATCTATGTCACAATTTATCCTTTCTATTGTAGACAATAAAGGAGTGCAGCCTTTTGACTCTCAGCCTTTCAGTCAATTTTATTAATGCCTGTATCATTCTAGTTATATACCTCAAAAATATAGTCACATGGAGTAATTTTTGACTGTCTCAGATTAACAGAGGGAACTTCTTAATGCACCTATTGTCAGGATTTGGACACGGAGAGAACCCAAGTGCAGGCCGTGGTGAAGGGGTTGACAAAATAGATTTATTTAACACAGAACACAAAACAAAGACCCACAAGGGGGGAAAACAATAAACACAAGGGATAATAAGACAAGCAAACATGAACGTAGACTTACTAACACTAGACTAAACTACACTTGACAAAGCTACACTAGACTAGACTGGGGTGATTTACAGCCGGGAAATAAGACACAACGTTTTCCAGACCGTGAGCAATATGACACAACAGCAATCGAACACTGGAATAAAACAATTGAACACAGGACAGAAGGGCATAATATAGGGGAACTAACAAAGGGAAATTAACAAGGGACAGGTTTAGGGAATGAAACACTAAAGGGAAGCTATCGAGAGAACAAGATGGGCCGGAGAGAACACATATTATGTCGTGGCTGACAATAATATGTTTCTCTCCACACAAAGCACGTGGCTCTGTCATGATTCTACCAAGACTGACTGGGAAACAGACAACATCCAACAAAACATGGTAAATAAAGGCAGAGGCAGACAAGAATACAATACAAAAGGGTTGGAATAATAAAAACAACAAACATGGGAGGGAGGGACAAAAGAGTACAGAGGGGGGAAGTCCAAATGGGTGAGGGGTAGGTTGGGGAGTCACAGTCTGGGGGGACACTCTAAAGCGCAGAGTCGGAGGGGACTTTACTGGGGCAGGCTTGGCCGCCGGCTGGCATGTCACGGCAGAACCGGACAGGATGCCAAACAGAAGGCAGGGCTGGGTGCCGGCCGCGTAACCGGCTGGAGGGCCGCCTGAGTATTTTTCTTATTTATTTTACACCTTGGAGAAGCTTGGCCTTGGGGAACATTTTATTAAATGGAATGGTCCTGTGGCTGCGGTCGTTACCAACAGTCATAGATCAAATAATTTACTTGGGCAACAAAATAGCCCCCACTCTTAGTTTTGAGTAAATTGTATAAAGCAAATTTCACTCCATTGCTCAAGAAAATCTGTGATGATTTGAACAGGTGGATTGCTCTACCTCTGTCATGGTTGGGGAGGGTTGCTTTGATAAAAATGAACGTTCTGCCCCATTTACTATATCCATGTAACAGAACGGGCTCGTTCTGAGGATGTAAATAATTGACCAACATAATTTAACTTAAATCAAGGAGATATAATCCACAGGAATTAAGGAACACCCAGGGTTTAAATACATGGAGAAATAATCAAGGGAGGAAACAGGTGAGGAGCTAACTAACAAATTATGAACACAGGCTAAGGAATACTGAAGACAAAAACCACCCTCTCCAGGAGGTGCATCCTCACGCCTATACCGTAACAACTGGTGGAGGGGGGGTGGGCATCCTAGAGGCTGGGGTAGGGAACACAGCACAGGATGGAATGGGAAGCCTCCAGGACGGTACTCCTGGCACCAGGGATGATAGGGGCCTTGGATGCCGGGAGCTCTGGTGGCCTGGAAGGTGCAGGCCGCTCAGGAGACCTAGTTTCGGCAGCCCTGAGGAGATCAGATGACGATTAATTTGATCCAGAATGACCTCGCTCATGTAGAAGCAAGTGCTATTCAAGTCCAGGAAAGATTGATGAACTCTACGAATGGTCTTTTCCGCAATGCTGCTATTTTGACCAAAATGTCATCTCATATACTTTATGTTTGGTCTATGTTTTGTGCCCTATCATCACCATTACTACCTATGAAAACAATGATTAAATTACTTCTAGAGCACAAAATTGATCACAATGGGATACAATTAATCAAACATCTAGTCACTTAATTGTGCACTCAAAATGCCACCATATGGTTATGGGCGTCTTTCAAGTTCATGTTTTCAGTTGATTCTTGAATGTTGTTATGGACTGCGCAGCTCAGGTGGAGGCTGGCCTTTCATTCCAAAAGAGAGGAGCAGAATAAATAAACGTTTTTGCGTGCCACATTGAGATGTAGCAAGACGTCTCTTACAGAGCATAAATGATGAGAGGGGCGTAAACCTGTTGGAGTGGGTTCAGGTAAGAGGATGAAGTTTCCACTTCTGTTCCAAAGGCCAGTGTCAGTGACTTTAAGGTGATACTGGCATCATTTACTCACCCTCTTGTCATTTCAAACCTTTTTTCTTCTGCAGAAAACAAAATAAGATATTTTAAAGAAAGTTGGTAACCGAACAGCAATGGCTCCTATTTACTTCTATGGTATGGACACAAAACCAATGTAAGTGAATGGGGGGCCAGACAACAACCTTCTTCAAAATATCTTCTTTTATGTCCAGTGCAAGAATGAAAGTCATCGGGTTTGAATTGACAAGAGGGAGAGTAAAGTGAATTATCACTTCTACAATTGGCCAATAGAGTGATATGATGAAGGGTGTGATGTAAACTCCTTTTGGTTGATTAAAGACCAAACGTGCGGGCGGTGCTGCATTCTGGATCATTTGCAGGGGTTTGGTTGCATTCGCTGTAGTGCCAGCCAGAATAGGGCTTTTAAACAATGTATATTGTTGTATTAATACAATCTGAATTTAGTGTAAAACATAGACTGTATAAAACATGGACATAATGTCTGTGACGTCACCTGTAGGTTTGTGATAAGCATTTTTAAAGCCTGAAGGACCCTGCACACTATGCGATTTTATATAGTTATTTAAGAGCGTTGTTTGTCAAACTATAGGAACATGATCCCAGTTAAGTTCATGACACACTCTGCGATCTTACGTGTTATTTATGACAGACTGTACGATACGTACGAGAAGATCATCCGGCATACCAGTTGGTGGCAGTAATACACAAACACATCGTTTGTCAAACGCCAATAAACCCGCAGAAGAAGTTCGTCCGGAGTTTACATCATTAGACTTTGACGTTGAAGTGCATCAACGTGCAATCACGTGCAAGAACTTTTGTCCTCTGTCATGATACAGTGGTGATGACAACGTAGAACAAACGTTTTTTCTCTCTCTATAATTCAAAAAGTTTTTCTTTTTGTTGTACAGTCCACCTCGCTCTTTTCAACATTTTCTCTGTGTGTGTTTTTTCTCTGTGTTGTTGTAGCCGCATTAATTTTATCTTCACGTTCTCTGCTCATATTGGTTCCTCATTAGACGGTCGTCCTAGGAAATGCCACACTGCAGGATAGTAGCTCAAAATTTCTGACAATGCCAAAACTTTATCGGGGGACAGATTTGATCGCAGTGATATTTAATCGGCTGTCTGCGATCATGTCAAACCAACGATGCAAGACTACAGATTTTGGACTAGGATTTAAGAAATCTTTAAGGATTTTCATAATTTGTCTGAGACGGCCAAATCTTGGCAAAAATTCTACTGTGTGCAGTCACCTTAAAGTAGCAGAAAGTAGGCAGAGCAGGTCATCGCCATCTTGGTAGCGTATCACAGCGTGTTACTCCCGGAAAATCTAAAATAGGTTAAGGTATCTGGTTGCTGAAACCACACCTGCCTAACTCGATGTGATCAAGTTAGCTCAGGCAAACAATAGCTAATGCTATGTGCTACTGGTAACAGGGGTTGTTAGTCGGGGACATTGATGGTAGGGATGGACGAAATGATCACTCAGCTGTCACTCAAGTGGCCATGCCCTTAATTATATAGAAATGATCTTAAAGAAATTTAAGTATTAAAGGTCTAGTCAGTATAAATAGCGGCAAGGTTGCAAATTGCAACCAACCACTCACTCGATCCACCCCTCCCTTTTGAAACAATACGATGGCTGACAGAACAGGGTGAATTACATGCAAGGGGACCCACAGTGTATAGAAATAGGTAATTCTAAGGTAATTAAAACATTACGCTTCATTGTGTAAGCTCTTTATACACATCTGAAGACATGTATATTATATTGCATTTCTATCAATAGATCATCCCAAGAATTACATACTTTAATATAATTTTAACGGATGAGTTATTAAACAATTCACCCCCCTCGTCCCCCAGTTGTCATGAAGGACAAAATTAGCTATATATACCAAAACCATTTTTTTTGTACCTGGCTGTAAACATATTTTTTTCTGCTGTGAAGTTGGGCATTTTAACATGGGGTGTCAATTAAATTTACTCCCTTTTGGGGTCAGTCTATAGCGTTTTAAGTCACTTCCTTATTGGTTTCATGATGAGAGAGACCAGAAGGTTGCGATTCTGTGTAAAATAGACTTAAATCAGTTATAGGAATTACCCCTGAGTATTTACAGAGCTTTAAATGAGCTGTTTAAATATGAACATGTGCTGTTTGAATGATATTTTCCAGTATATTACAATATGTTATGTTTGTAGGAGATTCCCTGGTATTGTGGTGGTTTGCAGGACCTTGGTATGTTGTTGGCAGGGTGTGTGATTGCTAAGGTGTTGTTATGCGGTTGCTATGGTATTCTGAGTGGCTATTTAATCCTCTGGCACTGAGCAAAAGTAGAAGTCACAAAGCAGTCATCACAATAAATAGAAAGAACAAATGACTCTAATACTGTATGTCCAGTTGGTGATTAATGATGAATATGTGATAATTCCTTGCAGGCTGATCTGCCTGACTTCTGCTGAGAACACAGATCAATTGTACATTTAATTTCTGACCCAGATCAACTTTTGTTCAAGTAATCCTATTTTTAAAAAGAAAAAACTCTTCAATCACTGCTGTTTTTAGATGTTTGATGCACAGTTTCTGATGTTTTTGTTCAGAATGCATTGGACATTTTGAAAAGGGTTTTATTTAAATATGCAGTTTTTGTATCTGTCAAAGGGTAATGCTAGGTGTAGTTTATGGAGCACTGTATTACACATTTGTTATTTAGGTTTATTTATACATGTTTCTTTTTAATGTTTAGGTTTATTTAAAAAGCAAAGTTTGATAAGTCTTAACAAGAAAAACAATGTACACACAACAGTACATGGCGTAACCGTATAAAAGCAAAACCAACACAAATTGTAATATGCACAAACCCATTGGCAAAAAAAACTAATCTTTTGATTAATAGAATTAAAATGGTGTAAATAACGAAAAACGTGTTAATATTTTTTTATATATCAGCAATAAACAATTGTTGAAGTAATAAGCACTAGCGTGTGTGAGGCAGTTGTGGTGAAGAAAGGGTTAACAATGTGTAAATGACATGTTGAAGGAGAAAACGCCTGTGTTCGGCAGCGGCGCGGTTATTCGCTGCAGGTTTACGCGATCATTAAATTAGGACATGGATTGCGGTTCCGTAACTCGTTCGTTTGCGTGGAGAGACTGACCAAGGAACTGCATAAATGAGATAAAAGCCCCTAGAACAGGCTGCACTCTGTTGTCCCACGGAGACGACACGGCTGTGCTAGATTATCAGGGACGAGGCCACAGACCGACATCACAGCCATCAGGACTAATGCGAAATGGTCACGTCTATTTTGTGGATTCTCTGCCTTCCAGTATGTTTTCAGTTGTGTGGATTTTCCCGCGGTGAGTGTTCAATACAATGGTAACAGTGGTTGCCATGGAAAGATAATATTGCACAATGCCGCGTTCTGTTGCTGTCTTTTATTAGAGAATTTAAATTCCACGTCATAAATTACGCTGCTCAGTTCTTTCTTTCACTGTTTCGTGTATGCTATATTATTTTCATTTTCGGTAGGAAGTACATTTCATTTAATGGTTTGTTGACAGTTCATTGACAGCGTGTCTTCAGGCCCTTGCCAATGTGTACAGCAATCTTTCTTTAATCAAACACTATTCGTGTTGGTAACGTTATCTCGCCACGCGTCTCCCCTATTTTTATGTGCAATCGTACGTTTTTAGCGTTTAATATGAACGCATGCCAACGTGTCCATGCATGCGTTTAGCTGATCATTTATTAGTTGTTTATTATAGGCCCAATTTATTAAGACATGGCCTTAACATTATTTGTTTGAAATGCACGATTCAGTTTGAACCTGTATTCACGTTTCTAGTTAATAGACAATAAACAGGTATCCAGTTTAAGCGTACAGCTTTGCTCTTGGCCCACTTACAAGCTCACAATGATTAAGCTCATTTTGCTTTCAGTAGTTATATGTTTGCGTTTTAAGTCCTGTGCTGTCAAACCATTAAATAATGTTGTTGGGAAATTGTGTTTACAGGAACGATTTGTAGTATAACATTTGTGACTACTATAGTAATTTCATAATTTAACCGTGGTATTTGTAGTAAAACTGGTCATACAAATTGTGTATGCTTTTATGGGGCCATTTAAATATGGACCATTTTTTATCTTCATAATCTATGCCTTGGCCAGCTACCAAAAACACTTGCAAGGGTGGGTTAATTTTAGCTTGTGGTTTCCAATGTGGAGCGGTATTTCTGTTTAACCACAACAGTGTTTTTACATTTATTTTACTGTTGAACAAAATGCATAGCCTTGTGTTGAGTTGAGATGAATTTAGAGTTCAAGACATTTTAGATTACTAATTGGTTGTAATGAGACCATTCTGTGAGAAAAATCGAATACCCAGAAGTACCTTATGACAGTGGTTCTCAACTATTTTGGCCACGTGACCCACATTTTCCCATGACCCACTTATTGATATATGTGACTAATACTAACTGAAATTTGTGGTCAATATGACTCATACTGATGATTGAAAATGAATTGTTTAAAAAAATTGTATTCCGATTGTTCTGCACAGCGCTTAATGTAGTTAAACAAGTCGGTTTCTGAACTGTCTAGCTCCCGCACACTTTAATCAAAAGTAAGGTCTGAAGACAGAATCCATGTTTCACATGGCAAACATTCAGAGAATTTGTTTTACCTGAATTGCAGCTGGGTGTGAATGTGCTCAAAAACATGTTGCCTTTTCTTCCCCAACAAGTGTTCCGCACATGCACCTGACATAAAGGAAAAATCCTATCCAATGAAGTGTTTTCCTTGTTAACGTCTATCTTTTGCGGTGTCCTATCTTCTTTGAAATACTTATGTCCAATTTGCAATGTAATGGCTCATTTGAACGGATTCATTTTGTTGAAACAACTCTTATATCAAACACTAAGCTCACAAGACTCACTGACTGAACCCATCAAATCAGTCACTCAAAGCACATCAGAACACAAGTGTGCTTGGACCATTTAACAAGAGTGGTTGGTAAGCAAGTCAATGTAAAAATTATTTATGACAATATATAGTAAAGTAAATATATAATATTTAGTTACTTTTGAGTTTTGAGATAGCTAATTTGATTTAATTTTATGTGGTAAAAATAAAGGCCAGTGGCAAATTTACAGCTTTTTGCAAAGAGTGCAACGAAGGAGCATTGTGGAGAGTGACGGGTTATATTTGTGTCGGGTTATATAATTTCATAGCCAATATATAACTTGAATAAAAAATAACAACAACTGTATAAAATAAAATGCATTTCTTTGCATTCATTTTGGATTTATTGGGCTCGCAAGTTTTAAAGCAACAACAAGCTGTTTTATTGTAAGGTTACCCCATGTGGTTGATTAGTGCAATTGTCTGATACGTACGTCGTATATACTGTCGCAAAGATTCCCCGGTGCAGCTCAATACGTGTGAATTTGATTACAAAAGCTGATGTAACTGGCTTATGAAAGGCAATGAAGAGTCATGAGGTGAGGTTAGAAAAAAGAATCACTAAAACTTCATTCAAATACATTAATAAATAAATTAGAAATTAAAACAATGATGGTTATTGATGTATCAATTTAAATTTTATATGTAAACTCTCTTTCAACGCTTTACCTTAAAGCTACCTTCTTCCTTTATTTGTTGTGAACAACTCGTATAAGAGAACACAATTCCTTTAGTATCAGTGAGTGTTTTTGGGCACGTCCTTTTTTTGTTTGATGAACATTCTCTATTATGCTGCTGGCTCTTTAATAGTGTTCACACCAAATGTGGTAAATCGCGCTACTCACGTTACGCTTGGACATTTTGAGTTTACTCGCTTCATTTGCGCTTGAAATTCACTTCACAACAGTCTCGAATTTACGGCATGCAAGGGGCTTCTGCCAGGCGGCTCCAGTCTCATTGCGAAATGGCTGAGATGGATTTTGTTGAGAGGGTAGCTGTGCTTTGTGCTATGGAAGGCTGAAAAAGAGTCCATTAGATCCTTAGGAGGCGCAGTCCTCCATAGTTTCGAGTTTCTGCCTCCTACGTCATAATCAGCCCCCAGCGCACCCCACCCCCCTTCCATCCGGCGTGTCAACACAACACACGCACAGACCATAATGTCGTGGCAATGCTTTAGCTAAATTATATTTCCTGAATTCCTCTGCGGTTAGTTTTGATTTAAACGTCTCAACTCATTCGTACAAAGACTAAAATCCGTCACAGCACATCCTAACACGCTCACGTTGTGCGTGTATGCTTGACTAAAATCCACGAAATGCGCACCTGCAGATCAGTAATCTTGTCTTAATATCATGGATGCATGAATGAATTTATCTGCTTCTCTGATAGTGACAACATGACGTGGTTTAGATATATTCTTAAAATGGAAAAGTGCAATTTTACAGGTGTTGGCGACATGGTTCTAAAATGACAGATTACCATAGAACAATATAAACATAGTTTTCCTGTAGCTCTGTGGTAAGAGCATGGCGTAAACAACTCCAAAGTTGTGGGTTCGATCCCAGGGGATTGCACCTGCTTAGAAACAAATGTATAGGATGATGCAATATAGGTCGCTTTGGATAAAAAAAAGTGTCTGCCAAATGCATAAATACAAATGACTAAAACATCATGATTCTTTGCTGACGACGAGGGTTTTATGGAACATCTGTCAATAGTTCAGCAGTATTCTTGGTTATGCATGGTGGTTTTCGATCCAATAAGTAACACTTTTTTATTTTGTCCGAGTTCAGTAATAAAAAGTTGTTACTCATCCAGTATATATATAGACTATGCATTCCATTATTCTGTTGAACTGCTGTGTTTCGTGAGGCTTTGCGGAAATATAAAGTTGAGTATCATCAGCATAACAGTGAAGGCTATATCTGTGTTGCTTTATTATATCTAGACGTAGCATGTATAATATGAAGAGCAGAGGCCCTGAGACTGAGCCCTGTGGTACACCGTACTGGATTTTGGTGACACCTCATTGTTTATTGCTACAAATTGAAAAGGGTTGGATAAGTAAGATTCCAATAATGCTGACGATTCTTATGTAAGAGGGTGCTGTGGTCAATGGTGTCAAATGCAGCACTTGGGTCTAGCAGCACCAATAATGTGTCCAGTGCATAGTGATTGGTCGAATACTGCAAGCCTGAATGAAGACGTAACGCCCCTTACCAGATTTGGAACATCAGGTTCCAAAGCAATTGTACTGATAGGTACGCCCACTTTACTTGCGTATACATTTGGGCGGTCTTAGTCAAACCATACCTTAAACTGACGTAGATTTGTGGGGGGATGGTTTCACGAATCGTTTCAGGCAGGACTGGGTGAGCATTCACTTTTAGATAGTGTCGGAACAAATTATGCATTCTTAAATTTTTGCTATTTTACGTGTCTAATACAGGCATGGGCAACTTGTAACACACCAAAGACACCAAAAAACGCGTATTCGCGCCATATGACCCCTTTTAGGAAATTAATGTGACAAGGGGTAAGACCAGAGGTGCCCAAACTTTTTCCTATGAAGGGCAAAAAAAATTATTTGACTGAGGACTGTGGGCCGAAATATCTGTGAAATATACCAAACTGTATAATATTTAAATTAAAGTTTTATCCCATTTATTTATGACTTATTTAGCATTTGATAAAGTAAATACATTACTCTGTGATTTGTATAATGAATGCAGTTTGTATTCCAAGGTTTATAGTTCAATGAAATTACAATTCAATATTCAATAACTTGCATTGTACACTATATAAAGTACTTTCAGAACATAGAAACAGTGCCATGTACAAAGTTGTGTACAATTAAAACACAGAAACAGTCACATATACAAATAACAATTCAAATTGAGAAACGGTGCAATTGAGTGCACATGAAATCAATTCCTAATACAGCTAATCAAGCTATAATAGCAGTGTAGCCAGTCTCTCCTCTAATGAGATACATGAAGCTGGTCCTTATTTTTCAAAAGTTTTTCTATATTGGGCTGCAGCTGACTTACTGACAAAGTCAGTACATTATTTAGGTGAGAGTCAGTTAGTGAGCTTCTCAGTTTACACTTGTTCACATTCATCAGACTAAAAGTCTGCTCACAGAGGTAGGTGCTGCCAAATAGAGACTGCATCACTTGTGCCTGTTTGCACATCTTTGGGTACCTGTTTGCTGGGACACATTTGTAGAACGGTTGGGACCTGAACTTGTGTTTGAGTTCTGAATCACACTAAAGGTCAATTAGTTCCATCTGAATATCATCACTGACTGTGTCCACACTGATGGTGAAGGGTTGAGAAAACAATTCAAAGTCAGCGGCACTGTTTCTGAAGTCCTCAAAGCGACGGTCAAACTCCTGGATAAGATTGCTGAGAACAGCATCGTACTCGGGTACCTTATCTTTCATCATTCCTGCCTCTCTAAGACAGGGAAAATGAGCCAATATACCTGAATTTAAGGATAGAAGAGAGAGAGAGAGAGAGAGGGGAAACAGTGAGAGACGTGTAGTAGTGATTTGAACGATATGCAGCAGGTATGTAAAACAGTGACAAAAAGCTTAAAGACAATACACAAGTTAAAATAACTTTATAAAACAATTACTAGCTTTATTAGCAAATATATTAAATAATACAACTGATACCACTGGATATGCACTAAATACAAACAAAATATAATTATTGACTGCACATAAAATGGTTAATATTATAACTTTGAATGTTACCTGCTGAGAGTTGTCTTTTGAGCAGCAGTAGTTTTTGTTTGAAGGCTTTGACATGATCGAAAAGCTGGGTAATAATCTGGTCTTTTCCCTGGAGCTGAACATTCAAAACATTAAGCAGCTCTGTGATGTCCACAAGGAAAGCAAGGTCAGAAAGCCATACTGGTCCATTGGCACTTGGAAGTTACTGTTCTTGCTTTCCAGAAAAGCTCTGATTTCATCCAGCAAATCAAAAAACCTCATGAGAACTTTTCCTCGGCTCAGCCATCTAACCTCCTGGTGGTACAGCACATCACCATATTGCGCATCCATCTCGTCCAACAGTACCTTGAACTGCCTGTGAGTCAGCGCCTTGGAGCGTATGTTATTCACAATTTTGACGACTTCACGCATCACATCAACAAGCCCAATGGATTTGGCATATAGCTGTTCTAGCTGTTCTACAATACAGTGGTACTTCACGATTTCCCCCCCACACTCATGGACTTTCTGAGACACCAAAGTAGCAAGGCCACATTTCTTCCCTACCATTGCTGGGGCTCCGTCAGTTGTAATTCCAGCCATATTCTTCCATTTTAATTTGTTCTTTCTTAACACGCGCTCAACCGCAAAGAAAAGGTCCTCACCTTTAGTAGTCCCTGAAAGAGTCTCTGTGCCTCTTGTGTAACTTCAAAATCTTCATTTACTCCACGTAAAAATACCAACAGCTGTGCGGAATCTGATATATCTGTGCTCTCGTCGCAAGCTATTAAAAAGGCAGAAAAGGCTGCTGCCTTTGCCTTGATTTGCTCACCAATGTGCTCTGCCATGTCCACTATGCGTCGGGTAAAGGTATTCCTTGACAAGCTGATTTGCTAAAATGTTCTTATTTGAGAGGGGCATACTGCTTCTGCAGCTACTGCAAGGCATTATTTGACAAACTCTCCAGTTGCGAAGGCCCTTCCACCTTTAGCAATTAATTCAGAAATTTGATAGCTGGCCCGTGTGTTATTTTCTTGAGCCAACGAAGGACGTAGCAGTGTAGTCTGCTCCGATCGAAGTTTAGCAGCCTCTTGCTTTCGTGCCTCTCCGCTGTACTTTGAGAAAGCCGAAGAATGTTTTGTTTCATAATGACGACGAATATTGTACTCTCAACACAGCGACTGACTGTTTGCAAACTAGACACACTGCTTTGAATTAACCTCAGTAAAAAGAAAATAGTTTTGCCAATTTGTTTTAAAATGTCTCTTGTCTGTGTGGCACTGCCGCCCTCTCTCCATTATTAATGTAAACGTTCCTTGTCGCAAATCGCGCCGTTTCTGCGAGTCATATTAGGCATGTGCAAATAAGAGTCAAATTCGCTTAATCATAAATAATTAATCCTTTAATTTGACATCATTGTACATTGTCACTCAAAAACATGTCATGTAAAATGTTAAAATATTATGTCAAATCAGAAATTAAAATCTGCATGATTGCTGTCTTTTTACCTCTCTTACCATATATGGCATTGCGGGCCAAAATAAAGGTCGCAGCGGGCCAACTTTGGGCCCTAGTTTGGGCACCTCTGGGTTAGACGGACAACAAACGTGTATGTTGAAATCTGCCACCAATATAAAGCGATTGTAGTAAATATAAATTTTGCAGATGAGTTCAGTGCAATGTATTTAATCCTTGGTAGAGTGCGGAGGACTGCAAGTCACCCCTAAACACACAGGGCCATTTCAGGTTAAGTGTAGAAGCTGGGCTTCAAAAGTGGAAGAGGCTGTTTCAGGGCCAACCAACAGTGTGCTGAAGGACAGCTCTTTCAAATTGTTACTATCCCTCCCCCGTGTCCGCTCCGGTGAGGAGAATACTTTTTTTTTACATGAAAGCATAAAGCTTCAGGGCATTTCGTATATGCCTGTGCTGCTCAATGATCCTCTCAGTCTGCTTAAAATAATGTCAGATGCCTTCACATCTGAAGGAGAATCTCATAATTTTTTATCTCTACACCGCTCGCTAAATTAAATGCACACTGTCATATGACAGTATACTTAATTAAAACTTTATTTTTTAAATGATGCATTCTACAATGCAATGAGCTATATTCACGGTCATTCTCTTAAACCCTACACATTATCAAGAAACATTGAGAAAAGATCAGCTTTAAGAGAATATAGCTGTCTGAGAATGTCTTGCCTGGTAACTGTAATGTAATCTTTAAAGAGTGGGTAAAATTGGATATTTAAGGTCCTACTTTGGTTTATGGAGTGTCCAACAACAAGTGTATGTACATACAAGGTGTAAAAACACTTGTCATAATAGGCAGTTATTCTTACCATACTTCTTGACTGACTCTCAAATGATTCGTTCCGCGATTCATCAGTCTAATCCCCTCCTATCCACGAGCCTAGTGTCATGTGATTAGTCAGATGGTGTAGTCTGTTGTGATTGGTCAAACTCGTCCATCATGTCGCTAGTGGAACGCCTATCATCATAACTGGATTACGGTTTACAGGTGGTTGGGTATTTTATACAGTGTATAGCAGTTTGAGGCCAGGTCTGACAAGGAAACATCCGAAGACGCTAATCAACAAGAAACTCCAGCACGACTGGAGCATGATGTTTCTCAGTGGCAAGTGACAACTCTTGTCATCAAAACTTCCAGTGTGACAACATGCATGTTGTGCTTTTGCTCATCATTGAAAATAATATTTTTACTTAAAATACTGTTGATACATTAGTAATAGTGCTATTTCTGTGCGTTATGTTTCATAGAGCATTTTTGATTGCCGACGTTATGAAAAAGGTTTTAGTTTCACCCCTATATAGGTGCAAAAACGTCTCTGTTACGTATGTAACCTCCGTTCCCTGATGGAGGGAACGAGACGTTGTGTCGAACTGACAGATGGGGTTTGACTTGCGAACCTATCATCTTCGGACTATTTTGGAAAGGCCAATGAAATTGGCGAAGGCGGGGGCCCGTCCACTGACCCGATACTGCGTGCCCGTTGCACACCGCACCCCAACCCTGCGAGGAGGCGTCTGTTGACACCATGACTCGCCTTGAGACCTGCCCGAGAGGGACTCTGGCCTGTAAAAAAGGTAATTGAAGACCATGGGGTTAGGATGCGATGGCAGAGAGGCGTGATGACGATACGCCTGCTACCTGTGTGCCACGCTCTCCAGGGAACTCGTCTTTGTAGCCAGTGCGGGAGTGGTCTCATGTGCATCAACCAGAGGGGGACCACCCCCGCCGAGGATGCCATGTGCCCCAGGAGCCTCTGAAATAATTTCAGGGGGACCGCTGGTTGCTGTCTGAGAAGGCTCAAACATTTCAGCACTGACTGTGCGCGCTCTAGGGTGAGTCTAGGGTGGTGTGAAGAGCGGGGGCAGCCTGGTCCGCTGCACTGCAAGCTCCCGACACCGGGGTGCCGAGAACCCACAAGCCGTAGACGGGAGTCTAGATCGGCTCCCCCAGGTGAACGGCGTCTGCTGCACAAGTGCACCGTGTACGTCGACGTAGCCCCTAGCTGCCCAGTCATCAAGGGAAGAGAAAGTGACAGTCAACAAAAACGTGCCGAAAAGGGGGCGTTCCCAGTCTTACCGAGCTCCTCATGCACCTCGGGGACAAAAAGGCACCGGGGGTGGGCGGTGCTGTGCATCGCCTCAGAGTGCTGGCGGCGGCCCGAGATTGCACGGCCGGCATTTCGCCGTCCGTTTCATCCCGAGCTCAACCTCCCGGCGAGGGGGCTCCAAGTAATCATCCGTGTCGGAAGCCAGTACGTCACCCTCCGATGCTGCAAGGGACATCTCATTTTCGTCACGCATCGTGTCCAAGTACGTGGGGAAGGAGCAAGAGGTGCCGTCTTTTAGGGAGTGGCCAGACGAGCGAGACGGGGCATGAACGGTCCGCGAGCCGGTGGCTGACGTATTAACGCTCACGGAAATCCCCATGTCACCCACGCTGCTCGCCGTCCTTGACGGCGTGGCAGGAGCCACCGCGGTCACAGGACAGGAAGCAAACGAGGTGGTGGCTGGCTTTTAAAAGGACACGGCCATCCGTGACTGCAACGTCTGAATAGCCATCCGCCCGCAGCTAAACACAAATATTTGTGTACCTTATCTCTATTTAAGACAAAAATAAATAGTCACACTTTCAGGTTGTGATTCGGTGGAGCTAACATTCCAAATAAGTTTGTATTTCCCCCTCTTTCAAGCATAGTCGTTTAACATATCCTGCAGTGAACGCGCTGAGATTATTGAAGCAATCTAAAGTGAAATGACGCGCGCACAGTAAAACCCAGGGTTTATACTCCTTTGGTGTCGTTTTGAAAATGAATTGTAACCATTGTTTCCTCATAAATTCTTTCTTTGGTAGTTTAAATAAGACTAACTTTGTTTTACAACCAAGAACACAGGTTCTAGACATGATTCACACGCGTCACGAACGAGCGAAAGTGTTTGGGGGAGGAAAGTGAAGTTTTCGCGGAAGTCCCAGCAAAACGTAGATATTTCTAGTGACGTAGATACACAGCTGTTAGAGATTCAGACTAGGTCACGTATCGTTTGCGTGATTCTGAGTCGACTCCCTTTTTTACAAGCCAATAACTTTGTTAATTTTCCTTCGGACTTAGAACTTGGCAGACTGCTTGCTTTCAAACACTGCAACATAACACACTGCATGAAATGTAATTTTCATGATCTAATGTTACTTTATGACATAAAAATATTGAACCCTATTAGATAGTATTAGGTTGTCATTGTGGTATAGCATTGATTTGTCCTAGTTATGTTGTCACGTCATAAAGGCTGAGTGCGCCAGTGTAGTGACCGCATTGATCAAAGGACACAGTCACTGATTAAGAAGATCTGTAAGCCACATTGTTTATCCACAGAGCCTGATGCTATTGTTAGACTGCATGATTTAATTGCCATTGGAACTTTTAAACAATACTTTTCTTCCCATTTAATTTTAAAATGCAATAAGTTAAAACTTTTGAAGTATTAAAAGTGTTAGTAAATTCTTAAACATGAGCATAAATTTATAAATGATGTAAAACAATTGTTTATTGCTTGCTTATTACACACACCTCTAAAATACCTGATCCTGATTTGCCAGTCTAATTAAGCAAAATGTAAGATTACATTACATTACACTTCATTTAATCAAATTGCGTGTTTATCTTATACACCCTGGTGTGATACAAGACCTCTCCAGTTTTGCTTCAGGGTCCTGATCACCCTGTCTCTGTTTATTCCGGCTGACTGTATGTAATACTTTACTTAAAAGGGCTGTTTTTTTGCTACAGAATGTTCATGTTATTTTACATACTAACTCTGACTATGCAACAGCGTCACTCTGAAGAAGTTAGACAGCTATCTAACAAGCAAACGAAGACACATGAAGCAGTATATCCTTTCCAGAATGTTTACTTGGGTGATGATTTCTAAATTTTTTGTAAAACTGACAAATTTAACAAGATATGAAATTACAAACTGCTCAATCATAACGTTACATATCGCTGGAATTGCTAATATATTAAATTTGCAATGATTTTTGGTTATTAATATGTATGTTTGCATTGTTTCTGATCAACAATATTAAAATAAATGAAAATAATTTACGGAACTATTACTGCATCCGTCTGTCTCAGTTTGAATGCCTTCAGATAGTTTATTTCCCAATTCCCCAGGTTTCTCATCTAGCTTAATTTATGTATCACCCTTAGTTTCAGACAACCTGTCAGTAATTTTCTTTCCTGACATTATCATACCCTATTGAACAAATAGAATATAAAACACGCATAGTAGTTTTGGAGTAAAGGGTGATATCATTTCATGTAATTGAAGAGCAGACCTGCAGGATTTCCTTTTGCACCTCATGTTCTATTGTCTTGGCAACCAACTCGCACTGCTTCTTATCCCCCTTAGTTGCAGCTCCTCGATGAGAAGATTACCCACAGATTTTCTCACATCAGTTACCATAGTCCGATTAGCTGCCATTCTTTTCTGACGTGACACCATATGATAGATCTGATAGAATATACTATCGGTCTTGTTATCAGGCCAGCTGACAGTCTTGCCTGGGCCCGGGACAAGATAATCTTAGATGGGCCCCCCGTGCCCAGATCTCTCCTTTTCCCTTGCTCTTCCTCTCCTCTGCTCTCCCTCTCCTCTGCTCTTCCTCTCATGTTCCTCTCCTCTGCTGTTCCTCTCCTCAGCTGTTCCTCTCCTCTCATGTTCCTCTCCTCTCATGTTCCTCTCCTCTGCTCTTCCTCTCCTGTTCCTCTCCTCTGCCCTTCCTCTCATGTTCCTCTCCTCTGCTCTTCCTCTCCTCACACCTTTCTCTGCAACCTATTTACAGACTATGTTGATCTTGGGAAATAATAAATAAGATTTAACAACGCTTTAACAAGGCTCAACAATTAACAATTCTGTTGTACTACAGCTGCTGATACTAAAACTTACTACAGCTGCTGAAACGTCCACTTTAGGAATGAATTAAACAATCAAGTTCAAAGGCAAGATTTGCAACAGAAAGCAAAATCCAAACCATTGAGGGTTATTTTAAGTTAAAAAAAACTAACCAAATGAGTTTCCAACCGAATGAGGCGTCAAGCGCGAGTGATTTACATGTTAAGTCAATGCAAAGACGCGATAGACGCGCTTGCAGACGCGCTTGCGGCGCGAATAGCGCAAATGAGGCGGCGCGAATGACGCGAATTTCACGTGCGAATGAAGCGAGTAAACACAAAATGTTCAAGCGTCCAACTACTCGCGAATAGCGCGTTTTCGACGCCTCTTTGGCGCTCGATGTGAACACACAGTCATTCGCGCTATTCGCGCCGCAAGCGCGTCTATCGCGTCTTTGCATTGACTTAACATGTAAATCACTCGCACTTGACGCCTCATTCAAGCTCAATGTGAACACACAATGAGACCTGTAACTTGAGCAACAGCGCAAAGCCGCGAAACTCGTTCTGAATATTTTAAAGGCGTAACAGCTGATGAAAAAGCAGAGACGATTGTAGACGAAAATGAAGAGAGATTTTATCTTAGTTTTTATTTTATGCAAAACATTTTCGTCTCGTCTTTTTTCGTCAACAATAATGCATGTTAATTTAGTCTTAGTCAGCGTTTTTGGACAGTGGTGCCGTCTTGTCATCGTCTCGTCTTAGTCATGAAAAAAAAGGTCGTTGACGAACATATTTCGTCTCGTCTCGTCTGACGAAATTAACACTGCAAAGCTCGTAAACGTTGGCTGCGCTGTTTCTTACCTTGCTCTACATTGACTTCACTAGTTCCAGCTTCACCGTCACCACCTTTTTTTAAATATTTGTTTAGAAAATCTCTAAGGCCTCTATTTTCTTCTTCTCTTCTTCTCTTTTCTTTCCTTTTCTGAGCACCGGACTTGTGCTGACCGGACATTTTGAGCGTACCGAACTTCAAATCTACTGACAACTTCAAGTTTTGATCAGTGGCCAAACCATTTTTGTGTTGGGGGTGGGGGGGTTCTTGACCACTATTTTAAGGACAATTAGGAAGAAAACAAAAAAAAAGCTTTATACAAGTCAAATATATATTTTTTTTCCACAAATATGCCTATTTTAAAACATTTTTTTTAAATTATTCCATAATTTAATGAGGGCCCAGTTCTGGGCCCCCCCCCTATCCTGGGCCCGGGACAACAGACCCGTTTGTCCCCCCCTATCGGCGGGCGTGCTTGTTATTGATCCAAAGTGACAGCGTAGTGTTATTCCATCTTGTTCATGGGCCAAAACTGATTGATTTCTAGCTATCCTGCAGTCTTGGATGTCTACTATCAGAGATGAAGATGAAAGAACAGCAGTGTTGATATAATGAAGTTAATTCTGGTGGAAATCATAGTTGCTTTTCGATGCTCATTCTAACTCCAGATGGAATTCTAGACTGAACTCCAGACGGAGTTCTGTCGCTCATTCTAACTTTGTAGAAACGCGTTAAGCCGGTGTTGTTATACCTACTCAGTGGAAAATGTACTGCTTCACAACCTTGAGAATTAGAACAAGTACAGTAGCTGTGAAGACAATAAGTTTAAGCTGTCAAAAGTAAGTTTGTAAACTAGGTCTTTAAAAGCGAAGTGTGTAATAAATTTTGCCCTGGTATCACCAGGCAGAATTGCAAATGGGTTTCCAAAACACACCTATCTGCCAATGTCTGCACACAGTACCCTGTACAATTGAAATAGTTGTCCATCAGAATTGCTTAAATGGAGTTTTTATTTATGTCGCCTATAATAATCCAACAGTTCGTTTATTCATTTTTTTAGTTTATAATGTTGAATGAAACTCTGAAAATATAAAAGCACATTTTGACCATTCAGTTAATGCAATGATTAGCTATATCTTATCAAGGTATGATCATTCGTACGATGAGATTGGCGGCACACAAATGCTTAATGAATCACACGTAAACACTGTCATTTGAAACTTTGCGTTTATCAGTATGGATGTGAGCGGTTGCTACGATCTAATCTCATGACAGCGCTCAGTTCGTGCACACAAGTTTTGAAATGGGGTGAAGGTCTGTATATGCTTTACCCTTTTGATAACTGAAAAGGATTAATGACAAAAGAAAGATTAGTTTGTATTCGTTTAATATAACAAGTTTAAACATAGATTCTGATGCGATTTCTTATTTTCATTACATTAATAAAGAATTTTCCTTTCTAGCCTTAATATTTGATAATTTATTTGTTTGAAATTACAATGTTAACGGGTGCTTTGGTGTAAAAAAAACTTTCATTAGCTTTTAGGCTATACTTTTAATTGTGCATTTTAATTGTGGTAAATCATCTTAAAAGTAAAACCTTTTAAAACCAACAATAATCAGTTACAAGCAATGGGTAAGTTTACATATTTACAAGATGATAGCTTCTTTGTTTGACAAATATGCATTTTAATGAAAACATGCTTGCTTATTTTTTTTGTGCGATGTTTGATGGGATGGAAGTGCACTGGGTCACAGCTCAAGGTTGCCTGCCTTTGTGTGGCAGGTTCCAGGCCGGTTTATGGGGCTGAAGACCGCTGGTCCTCCCTCTGAGGGAGAAAAAAGTAATGAAGCAAACATGAAACTGTGCTTGATTTAAGTAGCCTGAAATGCAAGATTAGCAGCAGTATATTTTAAACCTTTATACTTTTTAGAAACATGCATCAGTCTCATCTGCCATAGTCTCGCGTAGCCAGACCTTTGAAGCTTATTGGCATTTTCTTTCACCAAGCCCTCCCCATTAAGCCATATTACTGACAGGTAAAGTAACCAATCACTCTTTGTCTAGAGCCGCGTTAATATTTAGAGGTGTTGAAATGTCCCTGCAATAACAGACCGGTGTAAATTCACAAACGTGTCAAAAGTTAACAGCAACAAAATGGTAAAAAAAATGCATTGTAAAAACTTATAAGTATTAAGCGTTTAGTTGATCGTGAATCGTGATGAATTCTTATAGCAACCGTTGTAAACATTACAGCTTACTTCCTAGATCAGACATCTTCGTGTTGTTTACAGCCGCTTGTTAAAGAACGCGACATGCACATCTACAGGAAATCCTGTGAAATTTAACCAATCAGATGACGACTTCGAACGTGCTGAAAGAAGTGTGCCAAATGCATCAGACCAGCAAACGGATCACCTCTGCCACAGACCATTTTTTTTCTTCACCTAAATTAACTGTTTAAAACATTTACATATAAATATTATTCTATATAAGAAAGATGAACTTTATTATAATATTATTATTTATTATTTTACCGTGCTAATGGACGGTAAAATTGATCAGTAATTTATATCTACATTTTATTTTACATTAACACATTAAACATGTTTTTCAAGACTGAAATCCGATTAATTTTGTTTACATTTAAATGCATTACACAACCAAAGTAACTTAAGTCAAGTCAACTTTATTTATTCTAGTGCTTTTTACAATTTTCATTGTTTACAAAGCAGCTGTACAAGAAAACATATTGACTATAAGCAAAACACATACGGTTATGCAAGTCAAAACAGAGGTCAAACAGTGCTTTCATAACAAGGCAAAATTTTTAAAACTTCAGTCGCTATTAGATACATTATCCAGCTCTATCATCACAGCTTTTTTCAGGTCTGGGCAACAACAATATTTTCAGTGTAAAAATAACAGTCAAACACTAATAATAAAAGATTATAAAACAATTGCATATTTTCAAAACATAAATATCAAAAGGAAATACAAACCTCAACTGGAGTGCGGTTCACTACACCAACGCTGTTTGCCGCAGCGATCTCTTTCCAAACCGTTTTTACTTCCTTTTGATTTCGCTTTTCAAGGTGTAACTTTAAATTCTAAATCGTAAAAGTTCATCTTTCTGGCCGGATTCTCCATGTCGCAAAATCTCAGAGCAAGGAGTCTACACCCTGAATTTATAGGGGTGCGATTTGTAAGTTACAACCGATTTCAGTCGCCACATTTATCAAGTTATGATCATTTGTATGATGAGATTGGCGGCATACAAATGTTTGATGAATCGCATGTAAACCCTGTCATAAGACTATGTTGTGTCTGAGTCTGTATCCTGGCTCGTTTGCTTGTCCTTTCTCCCAGCATCCTCGCCCTCCACACCTTGTTTTATAAAGTAATCAGCTTTTTATCTCTATATTTTTATATTGCCGAACTTCTTACTTTTGCATTTAGTCATCAGTGCGTCATACGTGTGTTTCATGAATTAGACCAGTTTATTGGGTAAGAAGTCAATTAAAGCATTGTAGGGCTGGGCGATTTAGCAAAAAAATCTAATCTAGATTTTTTTCTGAACATTTGACCGATTCACGATTTCGATTTCGATTTTTTTCGTTTTTGCTTAACTAGTCAACTTAAAACATTACTACAACAATAAAGTACTGAAATAACATTCTCTTTATTAGTAATTTAGAAAAAAAACATAAATAAGGAAAGTTTTTGTATTTTAAAACATTTCTTTATTGTGCCTAGTTGTTTTTTCAGTGTACTTTACAGTGGTCAAGAAGGTGTAGAAGTACAACTTTGCAAAATATATGATTGAATAATAAAAGCAACTATAGTTTAATTAAAAAAAGTGAGGCTCATGTATGGCTGAAGAGTACGACTACTCCACAGGTCAGTCGTCGTGGGAAAAAAAGATGCGCTATAAAGCTGTTCCGACACTTTTTCGCGTGTTTCAGTGTACATGCGGGGAATTGCGGCTTCTGTAAAATGTTTGCGGCTTGGTAACTTGTATCTTGGATCAACGGCGTGTAGCATATTTATGAACCCTTGCTTTTCCACGGTATGCATGGGAACCATGTCCTTTGCAATATGAAATGCCACAGCATTTGTTATTTCTTGCCATCGGTGTGACTTTCTATCATATGCAATGGCGTTGGAAAATTATGCCGCTAATGAAACCTGGCGTTGTGCATTTTGATGTGTATCTGTCGTCTTTGGATGGCTGACTGTGTTGTTTTCATCTCTTAATTTTGTGCATTCGAGCCATTCAGCCTAATGTCTCTGTCGCAAATGCTGAAACAAATTAGTTGTGCTGCCACTGCCGGTTGCAACTGACTTTCGACATATCTTGCATTTGACGAAAGTTTGTTTGACGTCTGCCCTCTCAAATCCAAACCATTTCCAAATCACTGAAGTAACATTACTACCTTTCTTTGATACAAGATCATCCTGATGCGAAGAGCCAGGCGTCTCCATGATGTTAGCCGTTAACTTCTACGTTACTGATTTCTCACTGAGTGAGCGGTTGAGACGTGTTCAAGCGCGCCATCAAGTGGTATTGACAAGTATTTCCAACGTATCTAATTGGATGTGCATGATAAACTTTTTTTTTAAATCTCGATGTCTCGATTTAACAAAAATTAAATTGTGTTAAAACGTAAACTCGAATTTATCGAAAAAATCTGAAAAATCGCCCAGCCCTAAAGCATTGTTTGGCTAAATCTTACCACATGTATACTTTCTACAGAAGTATTGGGAAGGTTTAGCTGTGTTAATTGAGACAATTTGTAGATGCAAAGCCTTGAAACCATGTCCTCTTACTGTACTTCACAGCTTCCAGAACAGAATGTGAGCAGTCTCAGTTTCAGTGTGGGAACGGTAGGTGTATTCCGTCTGTGTGGAAGTGTGATGGTGACCAGGACTGCTCAGATGGCAGTGATGAGACTTCCTGCGGTGAGTTATTTTTTTGGGAGATGTGTGTGTTTCTGTGTACAGATTTAAATGGTCATCTTTAGGTCTCATACAATTAATGGGCCATGCAAGAATGAAATCTCTGCAGCACAATATTCAGCATTTTCCTGATGTGGGTGTGGAATCTCTGTGAATGCCAGAAAAGCCTCACCCACAACCTAGTCTAATGCCAGAATGTTTTCTTTTTCCTGGTTAAACCTTGTGATTAAACTTTTTAAAAATGTTTTATCATACAGCGGACATGTGTACATGGAATAAGAACTGAATTACCTACCTTAAGTTAATGTTGTCCATTTGCCATGTTTTTGTTTTATACACTCACCTAAAGGATTATTAGGAAGAACTGTTCAATTTCTCATTAATGCAATTATCTAATCAACCAATCACATGGCAGTTGCTTCAATGCATTTAGGGGGGTGTTCCTGGTCAAGACAATCTCCTGAACTCCAAACTGAATGTCAGAGTGGGAAAGAAAGGCGATTTAAGCAATTTTGAGGGTGGCATGGTTGTTGGTACCAAACGGGCCGGTCTGAGTATTTCACAATCTGCTCCGTTACTGGGATTTTCACGTACAACCATTTATAGGGTTTACAAAGAATAGTGTGAAAAGGGAAAAACATCCAGTATGCGGCAGTCCTGTGGGCGAAAATGCCTTCTTGATGATAGAGGTCAGAGGAGAATGGGCCGACTGATTCAAGCTGGTAGAAGAGCAACTTTGACTGAAATATCCACTCTTTACAACCAAGGTATGCAGCATAACCTTGAGGCGGATGGGCTACAACAGCAGAAGACCCCGACGGGTACCACTCATCTCCACTACAAATAGGAAAAAGAGGCTACAATTTGCACAAACTCACCAAAATTGGACAGTTGAAGACTGGAAAAATGTTGCCTGGTCTGAGTCTCGATTTCTGTTTGTAGAGTCAGAATTTAGCGTAAACTGAATGAGAACATGGATCCATCATGCATTGTTACCACTGTGCAGGCGGTGGTGGTGGTGTAATGGTGTGGGGGATGTTTTCTTGGCACACTTGTGCCAATTGGGCATCGTTTAAATGCAACGGCCTACCTGAGCATTGTTTCTGACCATGTCCATCCCTTTATGACCACCATGTACCCATCCTCTGATGGCTACTTCCAGCAGGATAATGCACCATGTCACAAAGCTTGAATAATTTCAAATTGGTTTCTTGAACATGACAATGAGTTGTACTAAAATGGCCCCCACAGTCACCAGATCTCAACCCAATAGAGCATCTTTGGGATGTGGTGGAACGGGAGTTTGGTGCCCTGGATGTTCATCCCACAAATCTCCATCAACTGCAAGATGCTATCCTATCAATATGGGTCAACATTTCTAAAGAATGATTTCAGCACCTTGTTGAATCAATGCCACATAGAATTAAGGCAGTTCTGAAGGCGAAAGGGGGTCAAACACAGTATTAGTATGGTGTTCCTAATTTTCCTTTAGGTGAGTGTATACCTCTAAAATGAATAATGATCTAACAAATTAAATAAAAAAACTGTTCTGATATTAACATGAGCTGATTACATTTACAAAATCAGATTCATAATTTCAAAACGTATTCATAAATACACAAACATATTTGTGAAAACAATTTGAATTTATTTCTGTGAGCATTTAGGGAAAAGGTTTATATCAGGTTCTTTCAAATGTTTCAAATAATCATTTGTAATGTTTTACATGTATTAATGGATTGGTAAATCTGCACACATGTGTGGATTGCTTTGAATTTGTGTGTGGCATTTTTTAAACCTTCCTGCCAAGGTGATATTCTTATTTGGAGGATGGCTTATTTAGCCAGTCAGAATGAGCTTAAACCCGACAATCAAAACACTACTTCCTGAAGTGACTCAAGAAGTTCAATGCTGCAGTGAAATTAAAAGCTATTGTATCATGTATACTTTGCATTATTTTATGACATACCAAAAGCATGAAAGAAGCTGTGGAAAGAGATTAATTATTGCTTATTCTACGAAGATATTCTAAAATGGCCTGGACACATTTGTTGGTACCCCTTAGATCAGTCCTGGGCATTGGACGGCCCGCGGGCCAAAGACGGCCCCTTGGGATGATTCTGACCTGCCCGCAAAAGATTACATGATAATTAGAAAATAAAACATATTTTCTAATTATCTTATGGGTGGACTAAAACCGCATTGCTTTTATTTTGAAGCCCATTTATTCTGACAGTGCACGTAATCGTGCACGTGAAATGCGTGTGATTGACAACCTGTCTACCTTCCTTGTCACCCCTGAAAAATGCGAAAATGTCGGCTCATGCCAAAAAGAGGAAAGTGGATGCCGAAAGCAGAACTTTCAAACAAATATGGACTACAAATTTTTTCTTTACTGAAGTCAAGGGTAAACCTGTGTGTTTGGTTTGTGGGGAGCATATCGCCGTGTTTAAAGGGTACAATTTGAAACGGCATTACGAGACGAAACATGCCGAGAAATACAAAAACTTGACTGATGCCGAACGAGCGCGGACATCCACGGACTTGCTAGCAAAGCTAGAAAAACAACAAGGCTGATTTACAAAGCTGCATGGAGCCAGAGATGCAGCGACCAGAACCAGCTTTGTGATAGCACCACAAAATCGCCCAGAACAGTAAGCCGTTCTCGGAGGGGGAGTTTGTGAAAGAGTGCATGGTCGAGTCTGCAGCACTGCTATGCCCAGAGAAAAAAGAAGCGTTTGAAAACATCCCGCTGTCCCGCCGCAACGTGACGAGAAGGGTGGAGGACATAGCAGAGAATCTGGAGTTTCAGCTGCAAAGTGAAGTGGGAAGCTTCAACTTTTTTTCTTTGGCTTTGGATGAGAGCTGTGACGTCCGTGACACAGCCCAGCCGCTTATATTTCTCCGGGGATAACGCGCGACTTCAAGCTTACGGAGGAGCTGGCAGCAATGCGGCCAATGAAAGGAACCACAACGGGGAGTGATCTGTTCACCGAGGTAAACGCATGCATGCACAAACTGGGACTCGAATGGGACAGACTGGCAGGTGTCACTACGGATGGATGTCCGAATTTTACAGGGAAAAATGTTGGGCTTTTGAAAAGAATGCAAGATAAAGTGAGTGAACTCAACGCAGAGCAGAAATTGGTGTTTATACATTGTATTATTCATCAGCAAGCGTTGTGCAAGTCAGTGCTAAAACTTAGCCATGTGGTTGATGTTGTTACTACAACAGTTAATTTCATCAGAGCGCGAGCATTAAATCACAGGCAGTTTGTTTCACTATATGAGGAGCAAGAGAGCGAACATGGTGATGTCAGGTACCACACAGCTGTCAGATGGCTCAGCCTGGACAAAGTGCTAAAAAGGTTTTGGCTTCTGAAATCAGAGATTAAGGAGTTTTGTGAGATGAAAGGCAAAACCATCCCAGAGCTGTCTGATAAGGACTGGATGGCAGATTTAACTGCTGTTGATGTGACTGCAATGATGAATGAACTGAACTCACAACTGCAGGGCAAGGGCCTTTTTGCTCATGAAATGCATAGCCATGTGAAAGCCTTCATGACAAAGTTGCAATTAATTTCAAGGCAACTAGGCAGCAACAATCTCGAACACATGAAAACCCTGAAAGAAGTCAAACCATCAGCTGATCACCGGCACAGGTACTCATCCATGTTAGGAGCACTGCATGATGAATTTTCAAGGCGTTTTCAAGATTTCAAAAAGGTTGAGGATGAAATGCAGCTGGTTTCCTCTCCCTTTACCTGCAGTGTTGATAGTGCACCCACTGATGTTCAGTTTGAACTCATTGACCTGCAGTCTGATTCACTACTGAAAGAGCACTTTAAGTCAGCATCACTGCTAGAGTTCTACTCTGCTCTCAAAGAGGAGAAATTTCCAAACATGAGGAGACATGCTCAGAAGATGTTGGTTCTCTTTGCTCTTTGGATCCACCTACATATGTGAACAGACATTCTCAGTCATGAAGTTTACCAAATCCAGGTACAGATCCTCTCTCACTGATGAACATCTGTCAGCTGTGCTTCGCATCTCCACCTCAGACATTCAACCTGACTTTGATGGACTTGTTAAAGCTCAACAGAGACTGGATTTCTCACACTGAATGAAAAAAAAGAACTGAAGAACACTAAAATGTGGAAATAAAATGTATATTATGCATAATTGAGTTTGGCATTTTGGCCCGGCCCTCCAAAATATTGGAAAAATAATTGCCCACCCCTGCCTTAGATGATACATAATTGGATTATAGTGATATTTAAAACTTATTTGTTTCTTTGGATACATCTTGATAATAATTAATCTTATAATCAGTCATTCATTCTATTTAAACAGAGAAAAGTAGTCACTGTGTTGTTTGGTATCATCACAAGGTGAAGGTACGTCAGTATCTGAGCACACCATCCATAGCTTTTTGAGCAAAAATTGTCTCCATGGAAGAAGACCGAGGAGGACTCCACCTTTTAAAGAAAAACATAAAAAAGCAAGACTGGAATTTGCTAAAATCCATATTGACAAGCCACAATCCTTCTGGGAGAATGTTCTTTGGACAGATGAGTCAAAACTGGTTTTGAAAGTTTTTTGGCAAGTCCCATCAGCTCTGTTCACAGACGAAAAAAATCGAGTTTTCAAAGAAGTGAACACCATACTTGGTTATGCTTTGCACAATGAAATCTTAAGACTATCAAGGTGTTCTGGAATGAAATGGACAGAACTTTCTGACACTGGGCAGTACCAGTCGCAGATCATGGGTCTTCCAACAGGATAATGACCCAAACCACACAGCAAAAATCACCCAAGAATGGATGGGATGAGAACAAAACATTGGACAATTCTGAAGTGGCCTTCTATCATACTTTCATTCATACTTGGCCAACCAGAATAAAGATTACAGCTAACCGCCTCGTCTTTTTTGGTCCTTGGGCCAACCAGAATCACGTGTTCCAAACATGTTTGCGCCCGTGCTGAAAGGGAGGACTGCAAAGTGTCGGTCAAAGAGAAAATGGCATTGATATTTATTATTCAGGTGACCCGTTTGATGGAAACGGCTATGTTATGAGAGACAGTTGCTAGTCTCCCATTCAAATTTCCATTTCTAGAGCTCTGCTCTTCTGAGTAAGGCACTTGGGTGCAATTGGTATTCGTCCGAAGTTTGTCGCAGAAGCTGTAGTTTACAGATGATATTTAATGATTACTTTAGAGACCGATCAATTCGTTTCATAATACGTTAATATGTCGCCAGGAGCCCCAGGGATTACTT
Source organism: Barbatula barbatula (assembly GCF_947034865.1). Lineage (NCBI taxonomy): Eukaryota > Metazoa > Chordata > Actinopteri > Cypriniformes > Nemacheilidae > Barbatula > Barbatula barbatula. Next base: position 2,432,300 of record NC_136787.1, read on the forward strand.
TTGTATTGCTTGTATCTGCTTTTTGACCTTTCTTTTTATGAAAGCTCTTATAACTCGGATCAATCAGATCCCACACTTTATTTTCTTAATCCTGCATGTTTTAAAACCGAAACCAAAAACCAAACGCTTTGGTTTTGATGGGCACACGTCCAGTTTGTATGAGGAAAGGTGCACCTCTCAGAAAACTTAAACAAATAAAGATCATTTTAGAAGTTTAATTATGTCTTGGAGCATTGGGATCTTGAGAAGAGGGCATTTATTTTTTATAAAAATCTCAAATTACAAAATCCATATTTTTCCTGTAGCTCAAAATTGTTGTAATGTGATTAGCTGCTGTCCATTGGTGTCATGTTTTTCACTTAAAAAACAGGCCAAAAGACTGAAGAAAATGAAACGTTTTTGGGGATAAGGGGGTTGTACTGTCAGAGTTTGCAGGTATGTTCTATGAGTCCTAATCTGAATCCTATCAAACATATATGGAAAGAGCGGAAACTTGCAGTCTGGAGAATGCACCCATCACACCTTAAACAGTTGGAGCAGTTTGCTCAGGAAGAGAGGGCCAAACTACCTGTTAACTGGTGTAGACGTTACAGCTACAGAAAACGTTTGCTTGGAGTGATTGCCTCTAAGGGTTGTGCTACAAAGTATAACGTTAGGGGTCCCACCATTATTTTCCAAGATTTTTTTTTATTTGTTTTAGTATTTACAATATGTTGAATAAAAAAAGCAAAGTCTGATTTCTATTAAATATGGAATAAACCATGGTGGATGCCAATTACTTAAGTCAGTTTCAAGTTATTTCAGAGAAAATTGTGCATTTGTTTTTTGTGTAGGGGTACCAACAAATTTGAGCACATCTGTAAATGAAGAATTCAGATTTTGTTCAAACAAGCAGGCTCATATATTCTTTGGTTTTACCAATTGTGATTAATGAACAATACAATACAATACAACATTTATTATAGAACACATTTAAAACAACCTGTCAACCAAAGTGCTGTACATAGAATATCATTGACCTGTTTTGTTTGGCATACCAAGTAGAAAAACACAAACTATAAAATGCATACTGTAAAATTATTCATAATCGTACACCAGGTCAAAAAATATTAAATTTCAAAGAGAAGAAATGCGTTTTAAGCGAAGACTTAAAAATCGAAAAATGTTGACGCAAATCTGATATTGACTGGGAGCCTATTCCACACAACATAGGGCCAACAACAGACAAACCACGATCACCTCTGTTTTTAAGACGTGCCCTTGGAACTTGCAGTACATTTTACATTTACATTTATTCATTTGGAAGACGCTTTTATCCAAAGCGACTTACAAGTAGTTTTATACAGTGGCACATTACTGCAGAGCAATCAGGGGTAAGGTGTCTTGCTCAAGGGCCCTTCAGTCATGACCTGCTGGCACTGAGATTAGAACCGGCAACCTTCTGACCACAAGCCCAACCATTAGGCCACAGCAGTTATCTGCATAGCAAATTTAAGATTATCAAACCAAACACCTAGGTTGCTTGTTCATGTAGTGCTGTATGGAGTTTGTTTTTACTCGTGATAAAAAAAAGACACAAAAAACTACAGACGACACCGAGAGCAGACGGTATGCCACACACAACGGCGCCATCTTGTCTTCAGTGGACAGTTATTGCTGTATCTTCATTACAGGGATTTGTGTTGCTAAATGTTTATTCTCCCGTGTAAAAGTAAGTAATGCCTGGATAGCATCATGTTTCAAGTCACATTGGGGGGTCTCGCATCTTAAATTTGACATTGTTAAACCTGACCAAACCCTGTGACTAGGTCGGTTTTAGCACATGCAATTTCTTTGATTAATGTTAAAAATTTCATGCAATTTGCGCAGCATTCGTTTTTGTGATTGTTTGTCTAGCGTTACATTATAAAACAACATGCCCATTACAGATAGACAGCTTGTAGATGTGGGACACATCACGACACATTGAGATCTGTGGTGTATGGTTATCTTCAGGTGTGGACTGTCCATCTTGCGTTCCGGGCGTTTTCCAGGTGGACCACTAACGAATGGGGCCTGAACGGAGGCTTGGGCTGCTCAGACAGATGTATTATTAATGCGAATACAAGCAAGGCGAATGCAAAAGACATTGTATGTTTGCCACCTTGTACCTCCAATACCCCTTTCACCGGTCGACAGACCCGACCATACACCTCCACCATCCCCCCGGCAACAGTCAAGTCAGCTTTATTTATATAGCGCTTTTTACAATATTCATTCTTATAAAGCAGCTGTACAAGAAAACAAGCTGCAGCCTCTGCACAAGCTGGACAGTGCTTGCACAACAAGGCAAAATAAAAAAAGTTAGATTTAAGATTATCATTAATAATCTAATAGCGGCTGAAGTTTTGTAGAGTCGCCACGTCCTTCGTCCAGCTCTATCATCACAGCATTTGTCAGGTCTGGGTATGGATTGCGCCCTGCCCACTCTAGTAACCTTGGAACAATGAGACAAGACTGGCTGAGAGTAGAGTACTGTTCTGCACTCTTTGATGCAACAAATGCATCAGTTGTTATTGGAAGTGTTCCTGGTTCCGGTTGATCTAACTAGTGCAGCCTAAATCGTTGGAATATATATATATATATATATTCATATAATGATAGTGTAGTGTATGCAAGATCAAAAATATGCGTGTCTAGTCTAGATTTAAACTGACAGTGTGTCTGCCTCCCGGACAGTACAGGGAAGACTATTCCAAAGTTTAGGCGCTAGATAGGAAAAGGATCTCCCAGTCCAGCCCTGGTTACCTTGACATGTTCTTGATAAGAAAAACAAGCATATAGGTTTATTTAAATCTGATGAAAGTCTGTTCAACAAGCCGACAGTGGAGAAAAGGCACTGCTCTGATCTAACTCCACCTCAATGCTGACTGTTAAGATCCTAAAAAAATACCCCTTCACAAAGACTGAGCCATTGAAGTGCTTGTTTCCCTATTTATTACGTGACTGTCATCTAGATATTTCCTGCTGATCAGCACCGCATATAAATATTGTTTTCGTCGTCGTTCACGGTTAGTGTCTTGTTTAGCTTTGCATTGTAATTTCATCCATATATATGGTAGGCCTATTTATTTAAAGTAAGGTAAGAAATCAGCACGTTTTTAAACGGACAAAAAGCATCAGTGTGAATTTATTCACAGTCTGTAACTTGAAGGCGATGACCCAATTTTAACTTCTGTAAGGACAATTCAGGCTTTTAGGTATGGAGAACGGTGCCAGTCTTATGTTCACATTTACATTAAGTCATTTAGCAGATGGTTTTATCCAAAGCGACTTACAGATGAGGAAACATTGGAAGCAATTATAACAACATAAGCAACAAAATGCATAAGTGCATCAAAACTAGTCCACTAAAGCCTAGCACAGTATACAAAGCTTATAATAGTGAGGTTAGTACAATTATTAATTTTTTTAAGAAGAAGACCGAAAAGAATTAGAGGTTAAAATCTATCAGCTACATGTTGACGGAAGATTCGTTATTTAAACATGGCAACAGAGTCTGCTGATCTTGTAGCAGCAGGCAGATCATTCCACCAATGTGGAAAAGATCCAGAGAAGGTACGCAAGAGTGACTTTTTTAGGATGGTACCACTAATAGTTTTCATTTGCAGAGCGCCGGGATCGGGCAGGAACAGAGGTCTGTATTAGCGAGTGAAGATATGATGGTGCAGACCCGGTGATGGTCTTGTAGGCTAGGAGCATAGCTTTGAACTTTATGCAGGCGGCAACAGGGAGCCAGTGTAACCTGATGAAGAGCGGAGTTACATGCACTCTCTTCGGTTCATTGAAGACCACTCTTGCCGCCGCATTCTGGATCATCTGGAGAGGTTTGATTGTGCAAGCAGGAAATCTAGCCAGAAGAGCATTGCAATAATCCAGTTTGGACAAGACAAGAGCCTGGACTAGGACTTGCGTAGAGTGCTCTGATTGGAAAGGTCTAATTTTCCTAATGTTGTAGAGGATGGATCTACAGGACCGGGTGGTGCTGGCAACATGACTTGAGAGGTTAAGCTGATCATCAATTACCACCCCCAGGTTTCTGGCTGTGCTGGACGGTGTAATAGCAGATGAGCCTAGTTGAATGGAGGGATCACAAGCAGTTCTGTTTTTGCAAGGTTTAGCTGCAGGTGATGATCCTTCATCCAAAGTGAGATGTCACTCAGGCATGCCGTGATGCGATCAGGGACCGTCGGATCGCCCGGTTTAAATGTTAAGGCCAAATTCATTAAAGGGTTCATTTGATGCGGCTAAAACTAATATTATTGTTTGCTTTAGATGTAATACAATGTGTATACACATTTAAGGTTTAAAAATGCTGTATTTTCCACATATAGTGCATGTTTGTATCTCCTCTTTGCTCCGCCTATCTAAAACGCATGTTTTTTTCTGTTAAAAAACGTACGTTGCAAGAATGGGATGGGGGTTCAGATTTAAGCAGAAATGGAGGCAGTAAGAGATCTGAGAGAAAATTAAAATAAATCTGTGTCAACAGCACCGTGCATGGCTCCGATGTTTCTTTATTAGTTTATCCAGTCATTGCTTGGGCTAAACATTATAGGTGCGTTTAATTGACAGACTGGTAAAAAAATCTGTCAATGACGGAAGGTTTTCTGTTAACGTGACACCTGGTTTGAGGGTGGAGCAATGCAGGAAGGGATGTTTTCCTTTTGCGTAGTATTGTTTGCTTTATTTCTGAAAACCGTTATTTGAAAACAACAATAATTTACCCTGCCTTTTAAGGGAGACATACAAAATGTGCATAGCAGTCCAAACTAACCATAATACATGATTATGTAACTGCAACTTAATCTGACGACCACACTTTCATTGTAGTAACGTAACTAGTTATGTTGTGTAGTGCCTGAGACCGATCAGACAATGCAATAACTAGTTATATTTCTTAAATTTAACAACACCACCCTCACCCAACCAACTAGTCACCAGGGGGTCTACCCCAAAAATTGTAAACACCCAGATGCAGAACCAGACCTCTGGTGACCAAAACAACCTATAGCAAACTGATAAAACTCTTTTACAACCTAATGGAATGTATCGAGATGCACCCTCTTTATTCAATTTGGGGACAGCCACACAGTCTTACCTACATTTATGTAGAAATGTACATATATTCATATATAACCTTTCCAAGTATTGATTTACTTGTAGTTTTATGTCTGTTTATAACATTAATCAAAGTAGTTTGAATGAATGTGTGAATAACTACTAGACTTATAAAATTTTAAGTAACTCCTTTAACAATGATGACATATAGATCATGAATTGCATTTTTTATTTCGTTTAGGTTAATGTTTGTTGTTTTTTGGGAACTCTTTTCATATTAGTATTATTAAACTCTTCGAAGGTTCTTAGTAAACATCCAATCAGCTTCCACATGCAAGACACTGTGGTTGAAAAACAAAAACAATCAGCTTTACTATACTGTGTATGTTTATAGATATGTATGTATTGTTTTCTCTTTGCCTTCTCTTTTTCATAATACTTTTGTTCTGTGTGTCTAAGCCACGGCGACCCCTGTATAAACTCTGGCCACCCCAGTGTGTTTGTGCAGTGGGTACTATTAATTTGAATACGTAATGTAAATTCGCAATAGTTATAAGTGAAATAATATGCAGCCACCAAAAAAAATATTTTTAGGTTGATTGGCGCCACCAGAAACAAACGTAAACAAGTATAACACATATTACACTGAATTTTTTGTTTGTTTTTGGTGCCACCCAAAGATTTTGCCATAGCCTCCTAGTGGCCACCCCATTCAAATTTTCTGGGGGATCCACTGGCTGTTCAGCCATTGCTGCCGCACCACAAACCACCGTAGATGCTAGTGCTTATGCCCGAGATGCGGAAAGAAATTAGACGCGCGCCAGAATATTTTTACTTGGAGAAACTGTTGGAAAGTAGTGCAGCGGGATGGGAAATCACGTTGTCTATGAATGGATGGGCTGGTCACTGTAGCTCACAGTATGCACATACTTTGTGCAGTTCTGGTTAGTAAGGAAAACGGGTCGCACCAGAAACAAAACATGCATTTGACCAAATGCTTGAAAATATATTTTGAGGTCACACAGGTCAAATTTCGGGAGCATATGCAACTAAAATGATTGCAATTTTTTTATCTAAAAGAACATCCATATTTGCTAGCCAAAGATCCTTCTTTTCCCATGCAGTGTTATACGATTGGAAATAAGCCTCACACACTCGCTGATCAGAAATCTAATATGACGGCAACGTGCAACTAGCACTCTAATTTGTAATAAAATTCAGAATATTATTGTTCTTGCTTTATTTTTGAATAAAGCAAATGAATACATTTAAACTGGAACAGCTCCATTTCACTGTCTGCTTCATAAGTAATCAAAGTATGTGCCAAAGTCTAAGATTTAAGAATTTTCAAACAGCATAAAGTCCCCTTCCAAATCCATGCTTGAACACCTAATGTAGGGCAGGGCTAGTCAACTCGGGTCATAGAGGGAGTCCTGCAGAGTTTAGTTCCAACCCTAATAAAATGTATCTGACCAAGCTATTCAAAGTTTCAGGATTGCTTGAAAATTATGACCAGGTATGTTGGATTTTGGTTAGAACTGAACTATGCAGATCACTTGCCCTCCAAGAATGGATTTGACTAGTCCTTAACTAGGGATCATTGGCAAACATTTCAAGCACACATGAATGTGCTTGATCTCATGTATTTTGCGCTTACTCTTGAGCCTCTGCTCAAGTGGTTTTTTACGTTTTTTTTATTTTTTCTTTTCCAGTAAGGAAGACCTGTGCAGAAGTGGACTTTGTCTGTCACAGTGGTCAGTGTGTCCCTAAGAGATGGCAGTGCGATGGTGAACCGGACTGTGAGGATGGCTCCGATGAAAGCATTGAGATGTGCCGTAAGTTTGATTTTGTAGCTTTAAGACTAGCAGTAATATTTGGTCAGCTGCGTTTTTTGTTTTGCTTTTGTGACTTTGTGGACTCCGGCTATTCAGTTTGAAATGATGATACAAGTTTACACTGTACAGTTTGTTGTTTGTTTTAACTGGAGTGTGATTTTTACCTTTGAATTAAAGGAGAATTTGAATCTGTATTGTTATATTTAGTCACATCTGTACATACTGTTGGTTTAAAAGTAACTTTTAACCCATTACACCCACATTACACCCATGTTACATGCAGGGTGTAGCCATAAAGAAAAACTGCACTTCTGCAAGTACTTGAATGGATCAGTTAACATTCCATGATTGATCCCTCCTACTCACCACACATAAAAGCTTTTCTTTGAAACACAATAAATAATCTTGATGACGAGCTAGTAAATATATCCTCCAGTTGAAGCATAATTCCCACTTAATGGGATTGGCTAAAGCCATTTGTGTTTGTTTGCTAAACTGGAGCGAGTTAAGTTCTGAAATTATCTGTGAATTAGGTCACATGGTCATGTCTTGTTCTTTTTTACCTAGACATGAGAACTTGCCGAGTGAATGAGTTCAGCTGTGGTGTTGGCTCCACACAGTGCATTCCGGTTTTCTGGAAGTGTGATGGTGAGAAAGATTGCGACAACGGGGAAGATGAGGTTAATTGTGGTGAGTCACAAGGCACATCACATGCTGAAATTAAACCTAGGTCTTACAACCAAACTGTTACGGTCAGGGTTGCTTGCCCCACTTCTTGCTGCTTGCTGTTAAGGCAATATTGGCACATTAGTCATTCAGAGAAACCCATATGAAGGAAAAGTCACGCATTTCAAATTTTTATATCTATTCTTCTATATATATACTAGACTCATTTTTATTTTAATGGAAAGTCTCTAGCACAGAAGATCAAAGCCCCTAATCTCACGTGCTATCTCTAAACGTAAACATGAATCAAAATATCTTCCAAGACTGGAGCAATGCTGTCCACAATTTAAAAGCTCCGCACTCATACCATATTGGTGTAAAAAGTAATAAGTGTAGTGTAAAAGTGTAAAGGTAAAAGTAAAAATCGACTTGTTTATGGCTGGTACAGAATAAGTATTCAATAACTGACACCCAAGGATCATTAGTGTAGTGTTTGGAATTCAAAGTGTATTCGTTAAAAGTACTTAATAAGTATTTGAATGTGGACTATTTTACTCAAATTTAATATAATTTATTTTCCCCCTGTATGTTGTGTGTACTGATTTTCTGATAGTAGTGTTTTTGCTTTGTTTTTGGGAGCTTGTTCCCTTGAGTGAATGTGCATCTGAACAGTATGCACTTGGGAAAATCTAGACATTTTAGGTCTTTCCAGAAAAGTTATTTTCTAGAAGTGAAGAAAGAATATTTATTGGGTAAAGCTTGCCTCGATTACGTGCACATTTTAGCCCTTCTAACAGTGTCATCACACATTTTCTTCATGTCATTTTGTCAGGAAACATTACATGTTCACCTCTGGAGTTCACCTGTGCCAGCAGTCGCTGCGTGTCTCATAATTTTGTTTGCAATGGTGAGGATGATTGTGGGGACGGCAGTGATGAGCAGGGTTGCGCTCCATCCTCCTGTGGTCCCAGTGAGGTTCCCTGTGGAAACATTACATGCATTCCTAGGAGCTGGTTATGTGATGATGATGTAGACTGCCAAGACCAATCAGATGAGTCCCCTGAACGTTGCGGCCGCAACCCAACGCCACCGGCAAAATGTTCGTCCAGTGAAATGCAGTGTGGTTCTGGGGAATGCATTCATAAGAAGTGGCGCTGTGACGGTGACTCAGACTGCAAGGACAGCAGTGACGAGAAAAACTGCTGTGAGTACACTGATGTCAAATGGTCAAGATTTTGCAATACTCAATATGTTTGAGGATATAATACTCTATTCAATGTTTTTGAGAATGTTGTTTTTTGAGAATATGGTGTTCATAGAGTTTAGTGGTAAACTGGTGCTAAACAAATTAATAAAATAATGTTAAACACACAACTGATAAAGACACAAAAAATTCCATTGAATGCTAAGTTACTTTGTTAAACCGTTGAAATATATATTTAAGGCACAAGAAAGTCTTTAAAGGTGTTGTGAACTGGCCTTTTTATTATTTTATACTGATGACTTAAGTTAACGTATGACATTCGTATGGTTTTTACATTCAAAAACATAAAAGTCAATATGTAATAATAGGCTATTGTCTACCCTGGATTGGAGGTAGGCTCGAGAAACACTCTTGGAAGTAAACGCCCACTATGATTGGATAACCCCATTTCAATAAGGAGGTATATATGTACCAATAGACAAATAAATGAATCATTAAATAAATGAAACTACTGAAATAAGACAGAAACAATAATAATAAATATCTTATGTTCTCACTCGAGATCAGTGCTCTGGTTATGCGAATGAGACGTCATGGTGTAAAGGACACATGTAGGGTGTCAGACTCTTGTGCAAAGTCAGTCTGATCAACGGCTCAAACCCTACTCTGAGCAGATTTGAGTTGGAATGGCTGCACTTCAAATGTAAAAACCTTTATCGCTTCATTTCTGCAAGCATATCTGTATTTATTAATTTCTTTATTCATGCACTTTATTTATACACTTTATTAAGTCATTTCTCATCGTCCATAGAAAATTGTGCTCAGACATTAGATCTATCTAATTCACTGTAAAAAAAGGTACAGTTTTAATAAAAATGCAAAGGGAAATGACAAAATTCCGCTCGGGTCCTAAATTGCTTTCCTGAAATCAAAGAACATTCGATATGAATGAATGAAAAGCAAAACATGATATATTAGTCATGAATATGTGTGCCGTGAATGACTGTATCAATGAATGAGATACACCACTTGCGCTTAAAATGTAGGAGATTAAAACAAACTCCGTGTTTACCAAAGGAAACCTGCCCCCGACCAGGTAAGGTTCACAGAGTAAGTTACTATGGCTACTGAATCGGAGTATAAGGTACCTCTCTTCTAGAAATGGGCTTGACTTACCCCGCTTTATCAGGTTCGACATTCCTCGCATTCTGAAAAGGAAAACCCAGAGTTTCCCTCATTTCAGAGTTCACTAAACCTCCTTATTGAAACAGCCCCTGGTGGACACGTACTGTAGGTTACACATAATCAGGACCGATCAGGCAATCTCGAACAAAGAAATAGTGACGCATAGTACAAATATGTTTAACTCGCATAAGATTGCTGCTCCTTTCCTGTCGGTTCCAATTTTGACAGTACTGCATGACTTTTAACTCTGTCTCCCTGCAAATCCAGCGTTGACCTGTACCTTGTTTACAAAGTAATCCGCATTGAAATGAAGTAGACAAACACTCAATGTTTTACCCATGTGAGCTGGAACTTATTTAAAAATAAACTTCAACCACACATTCCTATTATCAGAATCCAAAGGAACGTTATGCAGTGACCGTGTTCTTCCACAACCAGGCATTGCACAATATTTTGCAATCTTCGGCAGCATTATATAACAATAGTTTTCAACCAAAGTCTCAAACGCAATGACTGATATAATGTTATTTGAAGAGCAAGGTGTAACAATGCACATTGTCAGACAGAAATACTCACTTGGAAATTATTGGAAAACATATTGGTTTGATGGTTTATTGTGGATTTCATTTTTGGTTGGAGTATCCCTTTTAAGCATTTGCAACCGGGCAATGGTCCTTAATCGTTCCTGTGGTTCTTTGTTCCTGCCCTACACAGCTGTCCGTACCTGCAGGCCTGACCAATTCAAGTGCGAGGATGGAAGTTGTATCCATGGCAGCCGGCAGTGCAATGGGTTTAGAGATTGTGGAGATGGCACAGATGAAGTAAACTGCAAAAATGGTGAGTCTGTTGAACTGGAAAGAATATTTTATGTTTTTTAAATTCCTTATTAAATTCCTTTGGGTAATAGCGAGGAGTCGGGCCAGATATAGGTCTACTGCATGTATTTTTCATGCAAAAGGAGAAATCAAATATTTGCTTTACTATGAATGCATGATAGTTCTCCCAAAATTCTGTCATCATTTACTTATTCTCATGTCATTTGAAAATTGTATGACTTTCTTCCCCTAAACACAAGAGAAGCTGTTTTAAAGAAAGTTGGTAACCGCACAGCAGTGGCGCCCATTCACTTCTATTGTATGTTGCCAAAATTATGCAAGTAAATGGGTGCAAGTTATCAATATTCTTCAAAATGTTTGTGTTTTGTGAAAGAAAGTTATACAGGTTTGAGATGACAAGAGTGTGAGTAAACAATTTAAATTTTTGCTTGAACTATCCCTTTCATTTATATTTTTTGGTAACACTTTACAACAAGGTTTCATTAATTGAGTTAAGGCAGTGTTTCTTAAAGTGTGGGGCGGGCCCCACTGTTGGGGAATAGAGACATGACAAGTGGGGTCCAACAGATGGGTGGACATTTTGTCATCTCTATTATTTACTTTATTATTGACCATACACTCAAAACATAAAATTACTTATCAGATCACAAAGAAAAGAAAACTGGAGATTCGGCACCCGCAGAGAAAACCAAGACAGACAGTGGACCTTATTACATTTAGTAATTTTTTTTAGCAGACCCTTTTTTTATCCAAAGCGTTTACCATTTCGTTTTTTTGGCTATTGGGGACAGGTGGGGCTCGCACACCTTCCTTACCTCCAGAGCGGGGAGTGGCAGGAAAAGTTAAGGAGACAACCGGCCAGTTGTTATAGGACCCGACACAAAGCTTAATTCTATATATTTAGAAATAGCTATGAATAACAAAGCCTGTAGAAATATTGTTCCTTGTTAGTGTATGTAAAATAATTTAGTTAATGTTATTATAAATTGGTTCACATTTTTGTCTTTTTGGTCAGAAACTCATGTACTCTTTGTTTATTGTTTCAGTGACTCAGTGTAGCGGCCCTGACACGTTTAAGTGTCGAAGTGGGGAATGCATTGAGATGAGTAAAGTGTGTAATAAGGCCCGTGACTGCCCTGACTGGAGCGATGAACCCATCAAAGAGTGCAGTAAGTACAAATGTTTTAATGATATTGTCATTATATCACTGACTATAAGGGGTATTTCCATTCCAGGAATGTTTTCACAATTCCTATATTGCAATTGTTGACGCAAGCACCTGCTATAAGAACTAAATTTTCCCCCAGGCCATATCTATATACACACACTGTAGTAACTCTACAGTTTTTTTCCTTCTGTGTACTGCTGACAAGGGAGTTAAAACTGTGTTAAAGGGATACTTCACCCAAGGAACAAAATGTTCACATGTTTAACTCACCCTCAAGGAATCCTATGTGAATATGACTCATATGAGTTGTTTTATCACATATGCTTTATCTTCCAAGCGGTAGAATGGGAGTGAGTTTTCGAAGCTCGAAAAAAAGGGCATACATAGATCAAAGAACTGATCGAGATGGCTCTGTGGTCTTAAAGAGAACAGTTTTTCATACATTATGACTTCTTTACAATGTTTAATGTGCTGGCTTGACTTGGTCAACTTGTCATAAAATAAGTTGGACGTATGATGTAGTTGTTCTGTGCTTGATACACTCCCCCAGCGTTCGTACAGGTTTTTTGAACATGAAATAATTTTTTGTAACAACTTGTCTTGGTGCCTTATTGGGGAGAGTTTGAAACTGATAGATGGAGCTGTCTCAAGTTGCCGGTCGCATGTGGTAAATGAGTCCTTTGTCTGTGTTTTGTTGGCAATCGGCACGTATGTGCATAAGGCAAACTTACAGTTAATCAATTGTCAGGTATAATGCTACGATGTATTGCTTGTGCGTGCTGTAGTCCTGCCCAACTGAACGCGTTCAGGGCTTGCCTGTTTTCGGAAGTAATTGTATAGCTGCATCTGTCTTTTATAAATGTGATCAAACTAAAGACTCTCCGAAGCTATGAAGTATGCAATAGGTTCTCAAGATTAATATGAGATTGGCAGAAACTGTGTGCTTTATGTCCAATGTAACAAAGGTCTTCTGAAGTGAATCGATGCGTTTAAGAGAAATATCCATATTGACACAGCTATTATCGATAATGTCCGAAAACTTCCGTTATCCCTTGGCAGCGAGTGAACAAGAGAGTTGTTTCAGAAAATGACGCAGGTGTCAGGCGGCAGCCTTTTTTTATTTGTTTGGCTGCCGCCTCTATGCTGCTGCTTTTGCCATTGGAACTTACGGCACACCTGTGTCATTTGTCATAAAGGTGTTAAATGAAACAAAAAACACACAAATTACATCAATTATAGTCTGGTGCTTTTAGCTTAAAGTATGTTTTTCAACAGGCTGCAGCACAACATTTTACACAAAGTTAATATCTCTGAATTGTGAGATTTGCTTAATCGTTGTCCTGAACTGAGCCATTTCATGATAGCATAAAGTACACTCCATCCACATCAGGGTCTGTTACTTCAGTGTTTTGCTCCTCCAATGGGTGTTCAAGTGCAGTCTTGCTCCAAAAGGTCCTAGGATAAAATAAATATGTAAGTAAAGTATGCACTGTTCTGTGCGTTTTAATCGTAACATTAACACCTGGTTTTCAAAGCTCATTGTCGCAAAATTCTTCTTTTAAAACGTTTAAACCGTTTCCAATGTACACACAAGTGTGATCTCAAACTGTTTTATGTAATTCAGACAAAACACATCTGTTCCCCAGTAACAATACAATTAGCACTAAATACTGATTTAATGCACTACTGTGAAAAAAGACGCAACATGATGTGCTTGTCTAACTGAGTTAACATATGTATGGTATAATCAGTCTCACGAGCTAGCAACATCACACATTAACACCAGTTCAGTCTTTTTTTCTAAATACACAGCCAAAAATCTTAAATAACATTATAGAGTAACTGTTCACTATAATAACGCTGACAAAAACCTGCTAATAGGACACGTGTGTGCACTTAACAGACTATGTGGTTGAATCGGAAAACAAATTACTTGATAGACCTGGCAGAGAATACTCATAACAGACATACGAAGTGTAACTGACAGTCAAGGTGCGTCCCAAATCACGCACTTGTGCACTATTCTATGACATTTTGTAGTATAAACAGTGTGAGTAGTGCATTCACATTGAAAATTCTCAAAGTAGTGCATTCACATTGAAAATTCCAAAGAAATACTGCATTCACATTGAAAATTCCAAAGAAATACTGCATTCACATTAAATTCTAAACGCTGTTTAAAAGTAAATTCTCCAAAAAGAGGTGCACTTTAAGTACCCAGGTGATGCACTTTTTCAACCGCAAATATGAAGTGTGGAACTGTGGACACTTCACGCACTTAATGGTTGCAGTTTTGCTTGCATAGCGGAACACCTGTCCACACAATCAATCAATCAGACTCCTACCACTCCACTATGGGAAAGACCAAAGAGCTTTCTTAGGACACCAGGGACAAAATTGTAGACCTGTACAAGGCTCGGATGGGCTACAGGACAATAATTAATTATCCATAACTGTGAATTAATAACTAATTACGTACTTATTTATTATTAACTTAACATTTAATTTCCGTTTAATTGTCAAACTGCACATTCATCCAACTGCATAAAAATAAAACATCAAAGTCAATATAGTTTAGTTGAAATCGTCAAACTACGCCTTCATTCCAACTAAATAAAACATCAGTCAATAAATTTTTTGTTTAAATCGTATAACTTCGCCTCATTCAAACTTCAGACAACAACTAAATAAAAGCATTTACAAACAAAGTCAATGGAATTTACATAATGTTGTCAAAATTCGCCGTCATTTAAACTTCATACAACTTAATAAAACATTAAAAAACCAATTTATTTTACATTCATTGTTTGAAATTCTAAATATAACTTTTGAAACAAAGCCATAACTCAATTAATGGGAGCCTTTGGCTTGTTTCTCCGCAATAATACTGTCCAAACGAGGAGGGATGGGTGACCGTGAAACGCGAAGTGTGATGCAAATCTCCAGCCTGCCTCTTAACTTTGTTTTGGTTGCTGTCAGTACAGGTATGAACTTTGTAAAGGGAGTAAACATTTCTAAGCCTTCGCAGCCATCGCTGGATGTTCCGCTTTTAATTTGATCCAGACGCCTGCAAGGGAGGATGTCTGAAAAATGTTCTTTAGTCCCCCATCATTTGTGATTTCAATGAGCTGATCCTCATCATGAACCGACGTGGATGATTCGTGGTGCATATTTTCAAAAGGATCACAAACCCATTCTTTTCCGGTTCTTAGATTGCTTGAACTTGGAAAGTAACGTTCAAACTCTACTGACAGTGAAGCTATATGGTTACAGATCAGCTGGTAGAGAGATGGCTGAGGATTCTTATTTCCAGATAATGTTTGAAACATGTAGTGGCTTTCAGCGGTTTCTGTTGCCCTATTTGTTCACATCTTTTCCGTGCAAAGTATTCAAAGGGTTTGTTTTTCAGTGCTGGATGCTTAATTTCAAGATGATGAAGCAATTTTGAGGGCTTCATTGACTCATTCGCCAATTTATCTCCACATATTACACACATAGGGTTTGGAGCTTGTGAGCTGCCGGTAGCTAAAAACACATAATTTAGATATCATATTTTTCGGTTAAAGGTGGTTTTCTTTTTCTTGTAAGTAACGTTAGCTGTCTCTGAATCACAATCACTTTGTCTTTTCCTACCTCCTCCACTGAAGAATCCATCGAGCGATGTTTGTTTGCACTCATTTTAATTCTGGTTGACAGAAAGTCAAAAATTTTTAAAAACGTGCCCTCTGTGTAAATTTGAACGGTCACTCTTAAAGAGCCAAGGCATAATAAAAATATAGAGTGACGTAACAAGGATTTTCAGCACATTTTTTCACCCGGCATAGGCTCTTTCATGGCCCGGTACTGGGTCGCGACCCTAGGGTTGGGGACCTCTGATCTGGGTGATCCAGAGGAGGCATGGGAGAAGGTCATGTGGTCAGATGAGACCAAAATATAACTTTTTGGTATAAACAAAAACAAAGAGACTGCACCGTATTGAAAGGAGGATGGATTGGGCCATGTATCGTGAGATTTTGGGCATCGACCTCCTTCCCTTATGGGAAATTTATCGCATAAGTTTACACAGTAATAATAGTTTGTTAGACATGCATGCTGAGCACTCTGACAATTTCCTTAAATATTTTCAAGTGTTTTATCACTCCAAAAATGCTTTTTTAGAGCTTGTTCGGATATTTTAGAAGTTTTAATTTACCCCTCCTATTCTTTTTAGGCTTTTGCGCCTCGTTGTGAACACTCTGTAGTTGTCCTTGTCTTCTCTTTGTTTATTCATTTACATATTTACCTCTTGGAGAGTGTTGCTTTTTTTGTCTGGACATTGTGAAGAGGTTTTTATAAATGCAGCGTTTAATAGAAGTAACAGTACAAAGTGCTGTATGCTAAGTAACGCATGACATGATGATTATGGATCCTTTCTGAGGGGTCCTTTAAAGCCTCTCAGTTTTGGCCATCAGACTACTCACCCATTTGCCTGATGGCAACAGGATAAACACTTAGTTTGTTCGGATTTGGAGTTAATCTGTTAACGGTGTCTGCACAGAAACACACAGGCTTCTCTACAGCGCAGCACAAGCACGGCAGATGCACACAGCAGTGTTTTAAAGGTTGGTAACCAATCTAGTTTATTGAAGCACTGTGTATTTTCGTGTTAATAGTTTTGATACAAGTTATTTCAAGTTTAAACTGCGTTTAGAAGCTGACAACACTATTCACGCATCTGACCTTAAGTTGGGTGATTAGGACTCTTGCATTCATCCATGATTAGCTAAATACAAATATAGGTATAGGACTACCAAATATATGGGTAAAGGACTACCAGACCAAGCCTTGTGGTCAGTCTGATTGTGACCCTTTGCACTTAAATTGCTTGTGTTACGCCTTCACTTATTTGTGAATGTTAATGGAGCAGTAAATTACATTTATAAAGTAAAAAACATCGGCCTGCTCAGGCACCATGTTATTAGAACGAAGAGGACTCATTACACTCCTGTAACTGTCTGTTTATTTATGGTTTGTACAGCATTATGTGCAATGTGCTTTAGGCCCTATTAAAGGATTTTAAAATTGGATCTTCGTGAGCTTATTCCGAAATGATTACAAATTCTAAACGCTTAAAAAAGCTAAACTTAGTTTAAAAATTTATTTCTCGATTTGTTTTAAACTAATTTTTTTTACATCATTTTACTTTAAAATAATTATACCGTGCCTTTTGTATTGCATTAGGCTATGTTACAAAAAATATTTGCTGCATTGTTATATTTTTTCACTAAGGTAAATATGCACTGAACAAGCCTAAACAATTTGCTTTTATTTGTTTTCATATTACATTTTATATCGATCTTCTATTTAGGTTAATCTCATTTGGCTATAGCCTACCTTGCGTTTTTGTGCCTCATTCCTCTTCATTGTTCTGCATTAACCAACAAAATATATACATAAAGTTTGTTTTTTAAAATTGATGTCTTTGTCATTTGCAAAAGGCAACATTATTTAGGCCTATTTAGCACTAAATAAAGGAAGGCAGTAATAATAACAGATTGCGCAATTAAGCCAGCCAAAAACTCAGCAAGGAAATATTTTTCCCTATTTTACCCCATTTTCACGATGAACACACGCACAGATTCCAGAAAATCCCTGACAAAATCTAACGACCCCCGGACAAATTCTCTGTGGATTGCTACTATTGGTTTTACATGGTGTTCGGCCATTCACGGATTACATTACTTGGAGTTTGCAGACTTCTGCTCTTAACTTCTGCGCACTGCATTACATGATTAATGCAGCTTGTGGTTTGCAAGACGACTGGTGTTTATAGTCGTCTTTTGCCACTACCAAGATGGCATCTGCATAGACTCCTTATTGTCCATTGGATTGTACGTCAAAGTAGTATTTACACTCAGATTGTCTATGGTTTAAACTGTGACAAAAAAACTTGCTTGCTTATCGTGAGGCCCGGACAAACACTGATTTGTGTTTTAGGAGCCTAAAAGTGGTTGTCACATATATTATACATCTTTGATTATGAAAGGCTTTCCCTTTCAAAGAAATTGGCCCTTTACAGATATAGAAAAATGCTACTGTACAAATTCACTGTCGCAATACATCCACCTCCTGCCACAATACACAGTACTCTAGAGCATGTGCAACTAAAGCAATGTGATTCTGAAGTAGTTTACACTGAATTAATTAAATTATTTAATTAATACACTATAGAGTTGTAGCCTGAGGTTCCACCAAGCAAAAATATGAATGACACTTTTTTCCAGCATGCTCCATGTTTTTAATCCATATCCCAGGACATTGTTTCATTATGTTGAGTACCTCTCTTAAGTACTTAAGTCTCTTGCTTGTGTGCCACATTGGTATTCCAAATGTATCACACTGGTGTTCGCTATTTATTTTAGATATGAACGAATGCCTGCTCAACAATGGCGGCTGCTCCCACATCTGCAGTGACATGACGATTGGCTATGAATGTGAATGTCCGCCGGGACTCCAGCTCATTGATCACAAGACCTGTGGTGGTATGAATACCTTAAACGGGTGTTTAATAATTTAGAATAATTATTGTAGGTTCTAAAAATCAATCTTGGTTCTAATTTGTAAGTATGTCTTTAATGTTTCCTCTGCAGATGTCAATGAGTGTCTAAGCCCTGGAATATGTAGTCAGATCTGTATAAATCTTAAAGGAGGCTACAAGTGTGAGTGTCATAATGGCTATCAGATGGATCCCACCACTGGAGTGTGCAAGGCTGTAGGCAAGAGAATTTTGAGTACACTTTAAAGCAATTTCTCAGTTCTTTAGCTTGGCTAATGAGATGTAAATTTTTTTTTAACATTTGCTTCCATTCCATTAGAACTTTGCCACAGAAATAGTCAGACTTCTATCTTTATTGTTTCAAGACAACATAGCAAGCTAATAACGCCAAATCTGCAACACTACCTGTTTTGTACGCATTTGTTTTTGTTGTAAAAACATTTCATAAAAATAATCACAAACTATAGTCATCATTATAGCTTTGTACTGTACAATCGTAGTTTTATCAAAATTCCTATAGTAAGATATAGATGAATTGCTATATAGGTTACTATAGGTTAACTTTAACAGCCTTTATGGTCATTTTACGTGCTCAGGTAAAGAGCCCTGTCTTATTTTCACCAATCGAAGAGACATTCGTAAACTGGGCCTTGAACGTCGTGAATATACTCAGATTGTGGAGCAGCTGCGGAACACTGTTGCACTAGATGCTGACTTTACTCAGCAGAGGATATTCTGGGCTGATCTTGGGCAAAAAGGGATTTTCAGGTAACTGCTTGTTCTCTGGTATGAAGCATGTCTCATATACAACTAATGTTAGACATTAAATGCATTTGTGCACACATGTAATAGAAGTGCACTCTTATCTAAATTCCTGTATGTCCCGTATGAGTTGATGTCTTTCTCCACAGCACAGTATTGGATAATCAGGAGGATGGAGCAAGTCATAGCAAAGTGATTGATGGTGTTCACATGCCTGTTGGAATAGCAGTGGACTGGATTTACAAAAACATCTATTGGTCAGACCTGGGTAGTAAGAGCATATCTGTGGCCAACTTCAATGGTACTAAGAGAAAGGTGCTGTTTGACAGCGGTCTAAAAGAACCGGCCTCTATTGCTGTAGATCCTCTGTCAGGGTAATGTGATTAGATCAGACATAAAAACCATTTTTGCTGATATTTGCCTGTTTTTATGTATTCTGGATCAATCAGTACTGTAACCTTTCTGCAATGTTAGGTTTCTGTATTGGTCCGACTGGGGTGAACCAGCCAAGATTGAAAAGTCTGGAATGAATGGAGTTGACAGACAGGTGCTAGTTGAGATGGACATTCAGTGGCCCAATGGAATCACTCTTGGTCCGTAAGCTTTGTGTGGTCTTTTTTTTGCCTGAAAGTAATTGAATCAATACAGTAGGTGTTGTCTTTTTTCAGTAAGTTGTGTTTGCCTATGGTTGGGATTTGTTGAAATCACCTACTTTTTTACATATTAGTTTCTGTATGTAACTCTCTGTGAGCTTTAGATGTAAATAAAAACTCATTGTTCACTTGAGTGGAGATGTTTAATTACTTTAGGTTCTCATGGTGTGTAATGCATGTGAGAAAGAAACCTGGTTATATGGCTCAGGTAACTCCTCAAATGTAAATTAAATCACCAGGGTATCATTAGGAATATGACTTTGGCCACTAAGAAACCAGCTAGCAAACACCTAGAACATTGTAACTGAAAAGTAATGTGATAAAACTGGCTTTCCTGGAAATTACCCAAAACTATGGGCAAGCACCACTGACTTCTTTTCTAGACAATGTAAAAATACTACAGACAAAACATGTTTTCTGCCTAAATCAAAACTTGTGTCTTTATAGATCTTATCAAGGGGAGACTATATTGGGTGGACTCCAAGCTGCACATGCTCTGTAGTGTTGACCTGAATGGAGACAATCGCAGAAAAGTGCTGCAATCCCCATATTACCTTGCCCACCCTTTGGCTATAGCAGTTTTTGAGGTACACAGAGCTCAAACTTGATCAGACATGACTGATGCTTCTAAAATTAATTGATTGTATCAGATCATCCTTTAACCTTTACATACACTTACCATAGGATCGTGTGTTCTGGACAGATGGTGAAAACGAGGCCATCTATGGTGCAAACAAGTTCACAGGTTCTAATATAACTATGCTGGCCAGCAACCTCAATGAACCACAGGACATCATTGTGTACCATGAGCTTATTCAGCTGTCAGGTGGGTCTTGCAGATATCTAGAATGTTAGAAACAAACTCCAAATTAACTGAGAAATATTTCTGCATCAGTGACTCATTAGTTACTCCCTTGTCTGCATTTATTATTGCCAATATCACCTTCTAAAGAGCAAAGGCTTTGTGTTCTCAATACAGGGACAAACTGGTGTAATGAGAAGCTGGAGAATGGAGGCTGTTCGTTTATGTGTTTGCCAGCTCCACAGATTAACAAACATTCCCCAAAATACACTTGTGTTTGTCCACAAGGTCAAACACTCTCTCTGGATGGACTGCGTTGCAGACCAGGTAAGTAACAGTCACCCTGTTAAAAATAATGTTCGAGACATTTTCCCCATAATTCACTTTTCATCTCCATTGTAAATTTTGTTGCAAATAGCAATCAGATGCCATTAACACAAAGTGAAATTTGAAAAAAAAATTGGAAATATAAGCTATTTTCACGAAGTGAAAATTACAGAATTTCCAACAACGTTTGGTCGCGTCTGATTTAGTCTCGATGTTAGTGATATGCTATTGGCACAGAATAAATAGAATCTATTGTAATTTAAACAAGGTTAAAATATCAGTAGAGCTGTAGACTTAAAAACGAGATCTCAGTCTTCAAGTCAAGTCAGCTTTATTTATATAGCACTTGTTACGAAACACAGGTCAAATATCAGACAGACTATACATTCCTATATGCAGTGTTAATTAAATAAAACTATACAATTCTAGCAGCACCCCCGGCCAGGCAAACAGTGCAAAACAGTATGAAAACGGTGGCGAGAAACCCAAAACTCCATTGGAGGAGAAAATAACATTAGAGGGACACCAGGCCTAACCAGGGAGTCCTGTTCCCCTCGGGCAAAAGCTGCAGCCTCTGCACAAGCTTGACACTGCTTGCACAACAAGGCAAAATACAAAAAATAATTCGATTTAAGATTATCATTAATACTTTTGTAGAGTCGCCACATCCTTTTTACAGCTCTATCATCACAGCATTTGACAGGTCTGGGCATGGACTGCATCCTGCCCGCTCTGGTAACCTTGGACTGCGTCCTGCCAGCTCTAGTAACCTTGGAACAATGAGACAAGTCTGGCTGAGGGTAGAGTACTGTTCTGCACTCTTTGATGCAACAAATGCATCAGTTGTTATTGGAAGTGTTCATTGTTCCGGTTGCTCTAACTAGTGCAGCCTAAACCTTCAGAATATATATATTATGATAGTGTAGTGTATACAAGATGGGTCTTTACTATAGAAAAGATGCGTCTTTTGTCTAGATTTAAACTGACAAAGTATGTCTGCCTCACGGACAGTGCGGGGAAGACTGTTCCAAAGTTTAGGCGCTTGATAGGAAAAGGATCTGCCGACTGCACTTGATTTTAAAATTCTAGGTATTACCAACTGACCTGACACCTGAGAGCGTAGTGCACGTGAAGGACTGTAATACGAGGGAAGTTCACTCAAGTAGCGAGGAGCTAAACCATGCAGGGCTTCATAGGCAATAAGCAAGATTTTATATTGATTCAATGCTTTATAGGTAAACGGTGTAAGGTTGACCGAACCGGGCTAATATGCTCATATTTGTTTGTATGAGTAAGAGCTCGAGCTGCTGTATTTTGGAGCAGTTGGAGTTTTTGTAATAGGCCTGCAGGGCAACCACCTAATAGTGCATTAAAGTAATCTAGTCTTGATGTCATAAAGGCATGAATTAGCTTCTCTGCATCTGATGGTGACAGCATGTGACGTAGTTTAGATGGAAAAACGCAATTTTACAAGTGTTGGCGACTTTGAGTACTATCGAATAAAAAGCCAAAATTCTTAGCTGAAGATTAGGGTTTTATGGAACATCCATCAATAGTTAAGCAGTATTCTTGGTTGTTACGTATGGTGGTTTTCGGTCCAATAAGTAACACTTCAGTTTTGTCCGAGCTCAGTAATAAGAAATTGTTACTCATCCACTTTTATATCGACTATGCATTCCACTATTCGATGGAAATGCTGTGTTTCAGGAGGCTTCGAGGAAATATAAAGTTGCGTATCATCAGCATTACAGTGAAAGCTAACTAAGTGTCGCTGTATTATATTTCCAAGAGGTAGCATGTATAATGCGAGGAGCATAGGCCCTAAGACTAGGCTCTGTGGTACACAATACTGGACTTGCAATTTGCGTGACACCTCATTGTTTATTGAAAATCTTCATTGATGTCATTCCTTTGGAGGAACATAATTGAGTTGAGAACTTAAGATATGAAAGGTAGATTCGAAATCGGTCTGTAGTTAACTAGTTCTCCAGGGTCGAGATGGGTTTTTTTGACAAGGGGCCTTATAACAGCCACCTTATATGCTTTAGGCACATGTCCTAGTGTCAGAGAAGAGTAAATAATGCTAAGGAGAGGATCTATAATTTCTGGGAGCATCTCTTTCAGTAGATTTGTAGGTATAAGGTTTAGCATGCATGTAGTTGATTTAGATGATCTAATGATTTTAGATAGTTCATTGTGATCTTTGGTAGAAAATAATCACAATTTCTACTTGGGGGCGTTGTAGTTAGTAATTTGTTCAGCGGGTTTCACTTCTGGTTGCACGGTTATTAATTATTTTACTAATATCTTGGATTTTATTTATGAAATAGTTAATCAATTCATCAGTGCTATGTTTGTATACAGAATCAGAAGTTGCTGACAATTTATTTTTGGTTAATTTAGCCACTGCATTAAATAACCTAGGGTTGTGCTGGTCTTCTTCTATTAGTGATGAAAGGTAGGCGGATCTAGAAGATTTTAGGGCTTTCCTGTATTTTCAAATACTATCCTTCCATGCTGTACGAAATACCTCTAATTTAGTTTTCATAAAGTTGTGCTCCATTTTTCTTCCCGCTTTCTTAAGAGCCTGAGTTTGTTCATTATACCACGGTGTCAGGCTGTCATATTAAATCTTCTTTAAGTGCAGAAGAGCAACTGTGTCTGGCGTTTCTGAGAAGGTGGCAGTACAATTTTCAATGGTAAAGTCAAGAACTTTAACGTTATTACTCATACTAAAGATTTGAGACAATTCAGGCAAATTATCAAGAAAAGCACATTTTGTAGTTGAAGTTATTGTTCTCCATTTTGGTAACTAGGAGTTTGATTTGCAGCCATAGGGTAATGAAGCAAGCAAGATACCAGATAATGATCCGAAATGTCGCTGCTCTGCTGAAGGATTTTTACGTCGTCCACATTTATACCGTAAGACAGTATTAAATCTAACGTATGATTACGAAGGTGAGTGGGTCCTGACACATGCTGTCTAATGCCCATGGAGTTAAGAGTGTCTTTAAAAGCCATTCCTATGCAGCACCCAAAGTCCACGAAGCGAACCGAAATGAGACGGTCTAGTCTTATGCAGGATTTCCAAGTTATGTCACCTGCTGCTCCTGTCACGAGATTCATTGTATTCATTGTAGCCATGTCAGCTCACGGCAACAAGGACACATTTTGAGACTGCCTTTGAAGAAGCCTTCGAAATGGCCTTACCAGTCTTTAGTCACGCTGCTGTGACGCATTCGGTCTTGAAAAGCAGCCCTCGAAGCATGCAGACCCCGACTTGGAAAACAGCTTATTACTCTATTATCAAGAAAAAACTCCTTTCAAAGGAGCTTTGAAAAAAAGTAAAAATCGCAATAGCCACATAAATGTAATCACGTTTTGAATGCGAATTGCGATTAATCGTGCAGCCCTAAATAGCAGCATTTCTAGGCCAGACGTACAAGATTAAAATTTGGACAGTCGATAGGTCATAAGCCCTTGCACATGTCACAAAATTTGGGTCAACTGTGGCCTAATGGTTAGAGCGTTGGGCTTGTGATCAGAAGGTCGCCGGTTCTAATCTCAGTGCCAGCAGGTCATGGCTGAAGTGCCCTTGAACAAGGCACCTTACCCCTGATTGCTCTGCAGTAATGTGCCACTGTATAAAACTACTTGTAAGTCGCCTTTGGATAAAAGCGTCTGCCAAATGAATAAATGTAAATGTAAAATGTATTGTAAGCGCCACAAGATTTATTTCCATCTTCCCAAAACTAAGAAAATCATTTGTTTTAAAGTGTCTCCAGAACAAAACCATTCACCAACCTTTTCTTGCTGTTGCTGTCATCATATGCTCATTTGATTGTGTTTATGTAATGTTGTATATTACTGTAAAGTTTGTTTACAGCATTTCTTGGTTATTATTTTGCCTAAATAGGTTTTATTATAATTAATTTGTCTGAAGCTTGATCTTTTTTTGTTTTAACCATTAGAAGGAAATATGAGTACTTCTATACATGAAGTCAATTCATCAGCCAAAGGGTCTGCTGCTGCCTGGGCCATTCTCCCTGTGTGTAAGTACGGCATTTCTGCTGTTTGATAGCATTCAATTCGGACACTTCTGATCAATTTCAGGACTCCGTTAATGTAAAGTATTTTTAAATAAAATTTCCAATATCGCTAGCAGCATTATTTATGTTGTTTACTTGTGTTTTGACTTGAGTTTGTCGGTCCAAAGGTTATCTCGATCCGTTTGAGGTCCTCCTAGATCCAAAAACATACTTTTCATTTTTAATGTTATGCTTAAAATGTTATTCTAAAAATCTAAAATATTAAAACATAAAACATTTTAAAATGTAATTGTAAAATCTTTTTTAGGTTAAGGTTTGCGTGCATCCTGCCCAAACCCAGTGGTGTTTACTGTTTAAATATATTTTCTATTGAAACAATAATTGTCAAGCCTTTTCATTGATACTTTTTTTATATATTAACTACAAAAAAAATGTCCACCATACAATTACTTATTACTTACTCACACCTTATTGCTAAAAACAAAATGTCCACCATACAATTACTTATTACTTACTCACACCTTATTGCTCTTTGCCTACAGTGTTGTTGGCCATGGCTGCTGCGGGTGGTTACTTGATGTGGAGGAACTGGCAGATCAAAAACAAGAAGAGTATGAACTTTGATAACCCAGTGTATCTGAAGACTACAGAAGAGGACCTCAATATAGATATAAGTAGACACTCTGCCTCTGTTGGCCACACATACCCTGCTGTGAGTTATGCATCTTTATTGTCTGTGTTTAATATAAATTGGATACCATTTACCTCATTGTTACAAAATATTGGAAATATGCTGTCAACGTAAAATGGAAAGCAAAGGCACTAATCCATGGCTTTGGAAATAATGTACTATACTGTTTTAAGAATTTATTCAGGCACAAAAACTGTTCATAAAGTTTGGCAGACTACATCTCATCTCCCTGCTTTTATTCTTTTCTCCAGATTTCAGTGGTAAGCACAGAAGATGACTTGTCATAACCAGAGCACTACAATGTTCAAGTTTATTTGCCACCGCACCAATGGCAACTGATGCCAGTTCAGGGGCCTCAAAACCAGGTGCCTTCTGATGTGCATTTTCATCATAAAGAGTATGTGAATTGTGGTACGAGAAAGGACATTTACATCAGTAGTTCAACTATTTCCTACTTATGATGTTGACTGCATAGCTGTAGAACTGGAGTCCAGATCTACATTCTCACTTGTGTGTCTGAAATGTTTAAATGAAATGCATATTTTAGACTGTCATGCCTTCAAAGATATGTTTCCCCAAACAGAAGTAGTTTCTCAGCAGTGCATTTTCAAAGGGATAGTCCATAGAAAATTTGTTCATTAATTACTCATGTTGTTCCACAACCGTAAGACCTTCATTCATCTTCGGAACACAAAGTCCAAGAGCTTTCTTAACCGTCATAGACAGCATCGCAACTGCCAACCCTTAATGGTAGTAGAAATAGTAAAGACATCAATTAAATAGTCCATGTGAATACAATGGTTCAACTTCAATTTATGAAGCGATGAGAATGCGAGAGGAATTTGCTGAATAAGTTGTTTTTATTCTACAGTGGTTCCACCTTCATTTTCTAATGTCTTTACTATCTTTCTGTGCCTTGAAGGTGGCAGTTGCATGGCTGGGGTGAGAAAGATTCATTTTTTGTTCTGAAGATGAAGGTCATCCTGTTGTGGTACAATATGAGGGTAGTTAATGACAGATTGTTCATTCTTTAATTGGCTATACCACATAGAACTTGAAGGGAAAGTGCTGTTAAATCCTTTGAAAAAACCCAGAATATATCCATCTTAACATCATAATCAATCAGGACGTAGCCCTTTGGTCACATTTTCCTCTGTAAATAAGATTGTATACATTTGACTGAGGCAATTTTGGTATGTTTGGGCATTGTACCAGGGTAGATGATTTATTTAAAAATGTTTGTTTAAACAATTTTGTATGTATGTTTGCTGTTCCTGTGACACTTTCTAGCAGGGGAACAAAATGCTCTGTATTGTGAGAACGTAAATATTTGCAAACACATCCAATAAAATTAAGATTTAAATGATGTTACTTTTAGGAAGTCATGCCAGACATGCACATTGAACTCGCACTGACTAATATTGGTGTGGTAGCTGATGTTTGAGCCATGTTTGGGGGTGTGTCTGTAAAAGAATCATAGTGGAACTTGTATTGGTAAAACCATGATGCTGTATAGATGTTATCTCTCAACAAATTTTGTATTGGTGTTTAAAAAAACTGCAGGAAATGTTTGTATATTACGTCATATTCTAATTTTATTAAGTATAACGTTTTCCAGTACTACTACTACTTGGCGAGACGACACACTGAAATACAGGCACAAATATTTAAAAGCTACTTTAATCTTTCGAAGTAAATGTGAAGTCTCTCCACAGTAGGAGTAACTTGCTGCTTATTACTTTTTTGAATTCTTAGAGAACTCTTACAAACAGATGGATCCAACATGCAACCCACTGAAAATGGTTATCAGCATATGGTAAAAATGTGTAGTGTGTGTAGAACTTGCTGATATTTTCCATGCCACACGGTGTGACATTTATTGGAGATTTGTGGATGTAAGGCAAAGGAAAGACATCATGGTGGATAGAGAATGTCTGAAAGAGGATAATGGCTTCTAAACCTTTAAGCACTCAAATCCCCTCTGTCAGCAACATTAGTCGGTGCTATTAACTACAGTTGCTCAGGGGTCTGACTCAGAGGTATTATAGGCATGTTTTGCCTCTACACCCATAGTAACCAGTACATCTGCCTAACTGAGTGGACGTTGACACCATGATCAAGCTTAAGGGACGGAGGCAAAGCTTGTTCCCCAACTACAAACTTGGGGTCACAGCCCCTGCTCCCAAAGATCCTGATGATTCTGACTTTCCCTTTGACCAACACAACTGGGTGAAACCATGGAATTCAATGCAGGAGCTGAGTGGGGATATTTATGACATCTATGCGGAGTATGAAGATGATGAAGAAGATAAACTGCTATCCACCTCTAGTAAGCTTTCCTCTCCAACTAAGAATTACATGCTCAACATCAACGTGGGAGGCAAGGTCTACCAGATATCTTATAAAGTAGCTGCAAAATATCCCAAGACAAGAATTGGTCGCCTTGCAACATATACTGATCACAGCAGGAAACTTGATCTCTGTGACGATTACACTGTGCAGAACAATGAGTTTTTCTTTGACCGTGACCCAGACATCTTCCACAACATCTTTAACTTCTATAGAACTGGAGTTGTCTGGATTAAAGATGAGTTGTGTCCCCGCAATTTCTTGGAAGAGATCAACTATTGGGGCGTTCGCATTAAGAACACCCATCGCTGTTGCCGCATCTCGTTTGAGGAACGTCAAGATGAAATAAATGAACAGCTCAAGATACAAAGGGAACTGCAAGCAGAGGTGGAAACTGAAGAACATGAGGACTTGTTCCAAGATATGGCTTTTGGTCATATTCGTTTCCTTATTTGGAATATGATGGAGAAGCCCTTCTCATCTATCACAGCAAAGCTCATGGCAGTTGCATCCAGTTTCTTTGTGCTGGTATCACTTGTGGCCATGACTCTCAATACAGTAGAAGAAATGCAGTATATAACTACAACAGGCCAGCTGAGTGGTAAGACCTACTGTGAGTATGTGGAGACTTTCTGCATTGATTTTTTTACTATGGAATATCTGCTTCGACTTGTGTCCACCCCTAATCTCAAACACTTTGGAAAAAGCATGCTGAATGCTGTGGACCTGATTGCGATTCTTCCGTTGTATCTTCAGATGATCCTAGAGGGTTTTGATAATGAAGATTATGGGAAACATGGCAGTGATATTGAGACTGTTGGACGTGTGGGTAAATTGGGTCAAGTTCTGCGTATCATGCGCCTCATGCGTATCTTTCGTATCCTGAAACTGGCACGTCACTCGACTGGACTTAGAGCCTTCGGCTTTACGCTCCGACAATGTTACCAGCAAGTGGGATGTCTTTTTCTCTTTATTGCCATGGGAATTTTCACCTTCTCTGCCATGGTGTATACCGTAGAGCATGACGTGCATCAAACAAACTTCACCAGCATTCCACATGCATGGTGGTGGGCAGCTGTAAGTTTATTTTTATCACTATGCTGAAAGTCTGTTTTATCAGACAGTAAGTAAAGCTTAACTTTCACAATCTCTTTTTTGCAGAAAACTCAGTTTGAAACTTTTAAAGGATGCAAAAGATATAGTACTACTTGAAGCTTTAATCTTGAAATCCTAATTGCAAGAAAATAACACTGGTAACCAAGTACAGCAATTTTAAATATCAGATTACATTACCATGAGACAGCATTTATATGCCTTAGTATTTATATGGAAACCCAAGGTTCTTTAAAGTACACCATGATGTTAATACTTCGTTTCTGTGCTTAAACAGAAATTAAAAATATGTTTTTGTGCTCTAATGCTGTTAAAAGTACCATTTCCAAAGTCCAAGCAGAACATTTACATTTAGTCATTTAGCAGACGCTTTTATCCAAAACGACTTGCAGAGAGCAAATAAAGCGAAATGTCATACAAGAGCAATAATACAGTAGATGCTTATAGCTTTTGTTGAAACTAGTAACTTCATATAACAAAAACTATTCGTTTCTATTCGTTTTCTATTTCTATTCAATTCAGAACTAAAGCATGAGCACACATTACATCATCGCATTAGTCAAGTCAACTTTATTTATATACCGCTTTTTACAATTTTCAATGTTATAAAGCAGCTGTACTATAAATTCATATGTGCAGTGTTAATTAAATAAAACTATAAAATTCTAGCTTTATAGGCAATAAGCAAGATTTTATATTAATGCGATGCTTTATAGGTAACCAGTGCAAGGTTGACAGAACCGGGCTAATATGCTCATACTTTTTTGTATGAGTAAGAGCTCGAGCTGCCGCATTTTGGATCAGTTGGAGTTTTTAGTAATAAGCC
The DNA here is from genome assembly GCF_947034865.1 of Barbatula barbatula. Classification (NCBI taxonomy): domain Eukaryota; kingdom Metazoa; phylum Chordata; class Actinopteri; order Cypriniformes; family Nemacheilidae; genus Barbatula; species Barbatula barbatula. The sequence goes on from NC_136787.1 coordinate 2,462,401, forward strand.
TGCAGTGCAACCACCTAATAGTGCATTACAGTAATCTAGTCTTGATGTCATAAAGGCATGAATTAGCTTCTCTACATCTGATGATGACAGCATATGACGTAGTTTAAATATATTTTTAAGATGGAAAAAACTAAATTTTACAGGTGTTTGCGACCTGGTTCTCAAATGACAGAGTACTATCGAATAAAATGTCAAGATGTTTTGCTGAAGATGAGGGTTTAATGGAACATCCATTAATAGAGAAGTCGAATAAAATGTCAAGATGTTTTGCTGAAGATGAGGGTTTAATGTTCCAATAAGTAACACTTTTGTTTTGACCGAGTTTAGTAATAACAAAATTGTTATTACTGAAGAATCGACTACGCATTCCACCATTCGATGGAATTGCTGTGTTTCAAGAGTCTTCGAGGAAATATAAAGTTGCGTGTCATCAGCATAACAGTGAAAGCTAACTCTGTGTCACTTTATTATATCTCCTAGAGGTAGCATGTATAATGCGAAGAGCATAGGCCCTAAGACTGAGCCCTGTGGTACACCGTACTGAACTTGCGATTTGCGTGACACCTCATTGTTTATTGCTACATATTGAAAACTGTTGAATAAATAAGATCTAAGCCATTTCAAAGCTATTCCCTTTAACATATAAAAATATAACATAACCAACATATTTATCCTCGCATAACTGTAAATTCTCAGTAAGTTCATGTGGTGTACCTTATGCACATACGCACTGATTGCCAACAAAACATATGGCTTTGTATCATTTACCGCTTTCGTTCCATGACCGGCATTTTTTAGTGCTGGGAGCGCTCAATCTGTCAGTTTCAAACGACCTCCAAAGCCAGCATTTTATCCACTGTTTACCTTGTTGTAATGCAGTGAACAAACAAACACAGCTGAACTTTGTGAACGAAGGAGCACATTGATGGGTGTGCTCTTCCCCCCAATCTCCATGGTTGATTTGTGGGCATGCTTTTCCGAGATAATTATCCAAAAAGGGACTAAGAAAAGTTGTTACAAAACTGAATTTCATGTTCAGCATTTTGTCCGAAACCTTTATGAACGCTGGGGGAGGTATCAAGCACAGAAAGTCAACTTGTCAAAAAGCCATGACGTAGTATATGTCAAGCCTGAGAAGCCAGCATGTTTAACATTGTCAAGAAGTCAGAACGCATGAAACACTGTGGCACCCTTCCTCTAATAATGCCCATTATAAGAATGCAATTCAATTGCAACTTTGAGGCATGCGTGACCAATGGGGTAGAGAATTGCTCATTGGGCTAGCAGTCAGTCAAAAGCAGGACAAAAAGAAAAGGTATGAAGAATTAAGGTAAAGAATATGGTGTGAAACCATGTGGAAACTATTCTGCATTGCGACCTTATTTTCAGGTAAGACTTTGTTATTAAGTGGGGGTCACATGCTTTACTTTAGCAATCACATCTTAGTGTTGTGAAATCCATGAAGGTTGACTTTTAAGGCGAGTCAGACAAGAGACTTTGGTGAGGGGGTTATGGTGTTAACCCTAACTAAGGGTGAGCAAGACAGACCTCTTAGGGAAGGAGATGGAATAAAAATGAATTCTCAAAACGCATTGTTCGAAGAATCGAGCAGTGTATAAAATGATGTCATGCTTTTATAATATCAAATCTTTTCATGATACTGTTTTAACCTCTGTCAGTATTCATGTATTTTACAATCTCAACTTGTTATTCTTATATGTGTGTGTGGAGGGGGTTAAGATTATTTGGCAAAGTCTCTGAGAACCTTGTACTTCAGAAGACTACAGGTGGGTTGCAGTTCTGAAAAACGGTCGCAGTGGAGACTAAAGGGTTCCTTATGGTTTCACACCTTATTCTTCATCCTAATTATTCATTCATTCTTTTGCATTGTATTTTCTTTGCCTACTTTTGTCTAGCTGCCCACTAGTCACACCCCAATGTTGCGATCTTGCAATAGTATTTTATTCTTAAAATGAGTATTTCATATATTTACTTTTCAGTGTATATTAAATGTCTTTATTGACTCATACATGTAAAAGAAATACTGCCTAATAATTGTCGCACCCTAATATAAAGCATTTTTCACTTCAAGCCTTAGTTAACCATTATATATCACTATTAATTGTGTCTATACTAATTTTTAAGTGTTATTAAGATTGTTGTGGTTAGGAATCTGTAAAAGGTTCCTTATACTAACCCTATTTCAAGTACATTAAGACAATTATTAAACATTCTGTATAACATTATATTATACAAAAACAGTCTGTCTTTGTTCTTAGCTTGATCAAAAAACACTGCTGATTCATGACTTTTGTACAACTACTAAAATATTACTTGTGCATTTATTCCACAGGTGAGCATTTCCACTGTGGGCTATGGCGACATGTTTCCAGAAACTCACCTGGGCAGGATTTTTGCATTTGCTTGCATCTCATTTGGCATTATTCTTAATGGAATGCCAATATCCATCCTATTCAATAAATTCTCAGACTACTATGCAAAGTTAAAAGCCTATGAATACACCTCCTCCATAAAGAATAGAGGAAAAGTCAGGTTTGTACAAAGAGCTGCTAAGACATTTACTGAACACTTCTAGAATGTGCTGTTAATCATCTGCCCACAACACGTTCATTTTTGTGTGCATCATGTATAGTGTTTTGAGAGCAAACTGAAAAAAAGGGTCATTTAAATTTAGGCAATCTATTAAGCATTTCTGAGTTTACTTAACTTCAGCGGTTGAAGCTTTACCAACTAATTTGGGAAACTTAAGACACCAGTGTGCATCTTGGGACAAACAAATGGCACTGACATATAAATATAGTTTCAGGGCAAGTTATGTTCAGACCGCTCAAGCATTTATTTTAGTCTGGGGCTAGCCTTAAGCCTTGTCTGTGAAACAGGGCAATTAAGTTTGTAGAAAGTTTTTGGAAAAGATGACTACGTATCTTGAATCAAGTCTTGTATGTCTCTTCAGTGTCTTATTTGCTACATATACACTTGCAATTATTCATTTAGCAGATGCTTTTATCCAAAGTGACCGTATTAAAGGCACTTCTCATGATTATTGCCTTCTGTTAAAGTGTTAGTAATGTACAGGTAGTAATGTAATCTGCTCTGAGAAATATGTAGGGAAGCAGTTAAATACACTGACAAATATGTTGAAATGCAGTTAATAAACTTAAAATAAATACATCAATTTTTAAAACATTGTGTTAAACACACTGTTTTAGTATGGTCAAGAGTACAGTTTCATTGCTTGAGATCAACTGTTCAAAAAAACCCGCAGTTTAAGGTTTAACATGCAGCAAAGCACATGCTTTGCATAGGTACTTTAATCAATAAAGCAACACTGTAGTGTTTCAACAATTTCAGTGGTAAAACCTGAGCAGCCTCATAGTGGCTTCAACCACAATATGTAAGTTATGTGTTCGGGTTGGTAGCCCAGCCCATCCCCTGCCTGTGGAAGAGTACAATATGATTTCCAAACAACGTTTCTGCATTTGCCGGTTCCATCAGCTCCGTACACAAATTCATACGCATTGTGCTGCCCACGGGGAAGCTTACACAGTGACAATATTTACAACACTGGTCACAGAAAATTGTGCTTATTAACCACATGGCGGAACGCGTGAGCAAAAGTCTAGCTTTAAAACGGGTCATATTATTTATCAGGGTTTTTTCTGAATGCATACAGTCAGGAAATGTCAGAATCGGCAAAAGGACTCAAATGCAGAGTAAGAGATAACAGTTTATTCAATAAAGAATTCACACAGCAACAAAAAAAAACGTCAGGGAACTCCTGTCCGTCACACAGAAAAAAACTCGGCCGGCTGTTCTCTCCGTAGTGAGAATTTGATAGTCTTATTTAATTAACACCGCATATAGGAATTAATTGTGTGTCTGATATTTGACTTGTGTATTGACTTCCATAACCTTTTATGTTTTACTTATAGTCAATGTTTTCTTGTACAGCTGCTTTGTAACAAGGGAGAAAATAGTCCAAACCGGCTCACAAGTTGCCACTTTCCTAGAGGGAGATGTGGAGGTTAATTCCAGCTCAAGAACGGGAAGAGAGCGCGACACAACGTATCAAACAAATACATCGCCTCACAGATAACTGGCACTGCCGTGGCTAACCCAATTAACAGCGCTGGGTAACTAAACGGGGTACCAGGTGGGAGGGAAGGAAGAACCAATCCAGCAGTAAAAAATATCCTAGAAAAAGCCAAAGCCTGACAGGAAGTTTGCAAAATGATATAATGAAGTTTACTTTTATGTTTGCAGGATAACATTAAAACTATCCTAAAAGCTATTTTCTTTCAAATAATTTTAAAAGAAGCACTTTTTAAATTGTGACTACATTTACATAGACCTGTAAATGTTGGCCATGCACCAAGAGTGCAGACAAGTACAGTGGTGCATGTAACTACATCTTAAAAGTATTCTAATACAAGCACTGATAATCCTTCAAAGATTTATCCTTGAACTACAAAGCGTGATAGATGGAACCAGGGGAGGGCAAGTCAATTTTCAAACACGTGTGCGCTTGCATTTCTCTATATATAGACCACTTCGAATGACATAAACAAGAATTTCTTCTGGGGTTTCAACCAACCCCGAGTAAAATGTGAATTCAGAGTTGATTGACACAGAGATGCGAAACTGAGTTTTTGGTTTCACAACAGCTGATTATAGTTGGTTCTATCAACTCTTGGAAGGCTTACCTTGAGTTAAGCGCTTGCGCCACAATTAGGACAAGTCATGATCAATTGAGCTCAAATATTACTTTTCACCATGGCAACGGCACCACAAAAAAGCAACATGGCGGCGGAAAGCACTTGAGAGTGAGGCACACTTTCCACTTTGCCGACAGTGGATTTACGAATTTGCTGAAAATTACGTTTTAATTCATTAATGGATACATGTACTAGTAAACAAAGAAATTAATCTGTATGCTAAATGAATGAATAAATTAATGAAACAACAGAAATAATAAAAAATTCTAATGTTCTCACTCCCCATCAGTGCTCTGGTGATGAGTGTCAGACGTCATGGTGTATAGGACACTTGGGGTATCAGACCTGCGTGTCTGAGTCAGACTGATGAGTGGTACGAACCCTGATTGATATTTGATATACCTGTATCTAATTCAATATAAAGAAAAATACAGTTTTAATAAAATGCACAGGGAATTGACAAAATTCAACTCGGCTGCTAAATTGCTCTTTTGAAATCAAAGAACATCCCTATGAATTAATGCTTCCTCTTCACATTTAAACGATCCTCAAAAAAGCACATATGACATTTAAGTCTCTGTGTGATCAAAATGTGTCCCATGAATGATTGTATTAATGAATGAATGAGGTACACCACTTGTGCTTTGAAAATCGGGAGGAGATGGAAAGAAACTCTGGGTTTACCAAAGAAAACCTGCTCCCGACCAGGTGAGGCTAACAGAGTTAGTTACTATGGTTACTGACGGAGTATAAGTTACCTCTCTTTTAGAAACGGGCTTGAGTAAACCTGCTTTCTCTGGTTTGACATACCTCATATTCAAACGGTTAAAACAGAGTTTTCACTAAACATCCTTTCTGAAACGGGCCAGTGGACCTGTGTTGAACCAGCATTGTTTTAGTTCTTTAACACATTACAAACGTTTAAATAAAATACAACCAACAGAATATTCACAACCAAATAAAAATGCTAAACGAATAAATAAAGATTTAAATATGTGTGTTAAAAAAATATAATTTTTGCTATATAGATTTATCAAACAAAAATGAATAAATTATGTTTGTAGAAATCTATAGTCCTTTATTATCTTAAAATGCCTAATTAATTACCTGACATGAATTGATTGTGATCATCAACACAGTTATCATTACACCATTGATGTTGAAACTCCTGTGCTCCCACAGGCTATTTATTGAAAGCTAATATTCATAGACAAGGTATGTATGTGCTTCACACTGCATCTTCTGGACATCTTACAGACAAAAGTGATTAAAGAAGACATTTTGATGTGATTAAATAAATGTTAAGCCCTCAGGCTATATGCCCAAACGTTACAAAAATATTCACAAAGTGCAGACAGTAGGCTATACATTAATCATTTCAATTACATTTTTTAACTTAAGGACATTATTAGGTTTAAGAGGACAATTCTCAAAAGAGTTATAGCCATTTTCAGTGGTGGAGGATGAGGCTTCGGGGCAGGCTTCTACACAGCCAATGAAAAACACGTGGATTATTTAAAAGGGAAAATATGTAGTTCATTGTTTTAATGCTCTGATTATAATTCAATCCACATCTAAAGCACAAATGCTGGCACTAATATTTAACGAAACAGATTAATCTATTATTATTTGAAAACGTTACTATTTTCAGAAAACATTAGCAATGGTTTTGTATAATGTGATTGAGTTTGGCCTGAGTTCTTGATGCTTTTACAACATTTTCACAAGTAGGTGACGCTAGCACATGGTGTTTCGTGAATCGTTTTGCGAAGCAATTGTTTCAAAGTTTAGTAGCCTATTGGAGAGACAAGTTTGGCTTCTTTTCGGTTTCTTTATGATTGCTTTCAGAAATAATCTACAGGCACTCTATTGTTTCTGAATGTGCACCGGAAATTGAACGTTTGTATATGCTGTTAAGATGAAACCGTCTATACGTAAGCATGACGGATCATTTTTTGGTATGTTTTGATAAAATTCCTTTTTTATAAGAAAGTAATTATTGGCCTCTGATGTTTTGTTGTAGATTTATATTTAGTATCTGAGCTCTGTAAAGCTGAACAACACAGCTTCTGTATTATAAAGAAATATTAAATTTAGAGATTAGAGAAATATTAAGAGAACACATTGTGCACATTAAGTATTGTGTATACAAATAAATATACACAAGCAGTTACTTTACAAACTAGTTAGTATCTATTAGTATCTATTCTAATGCATAATGCTCGGGTGGCATATCAACATATGAAATACAGAACTATACAACTGGCATACAAAAACATTTGCCATTATGCTATAATTACAGGTTAATACGAATTTTAAACCCCCTAATTTGGAAAAAATTGCATTAGGGATCAAATTCCAGATAGATGCAGGCTTATTGATAAAGTTTTTTATCCAATTTATTTTAAAGGTGTGGTTTAACGTAGTAAAATCAAGAAAGTTTAACCCCCCCTTCTCAATGGAGTTCGTAAGTACAGATTTTCTGACAAAATGAGTTTTATTCTTCCAAACAAAGTTGAGGAGCATGGTTTCAATTTTTTTGAGAATGGCAGTGTCAACACTCAAAGAAAGAGCAGCATATGTTAGCCTTGACAAGCCGTCAGCTTTAGCTAGTAAAATTCTTCCCTTCAATGACAGATTGAAGGGAACATCATTCAGTAGAACATATACAAATGCAGCCATATACAAAGTTTTTTCTGTGTACTCTCAATTAGTGGACTAAAATTTATAGAGCATCTTTCTTGTTAATTTTTTGTTATAATAATACCTAAATATCATACCTGATCTCTAATTTGAATATTACAAATTTGTGACAAATTACACTCTTTGAGGGACATCAGTTCACATTTCGATAGGTTCAGAACTAAGCCTGAAGCTTTGGAGAATTGCTGGATATATTCTAGTGCAGACGGAACTTGATTTGCATCATGCAAAAAAAGAGTGGTATCATCAGCCAACTGACTGTTGAGTATCTGTTTATCAGCAATAGAGATACCACGTAGACCACTATTAGAAACATAAGATGAAAAAATCTGGGAAACTAGTAAAAAAGATAAGGGGATATTGGACAACCTTGTCTAATACCACGTGACAAGAAAAACCTAGGAGAAGTACCGTATTTTAATTTAATAGTACTATTACAGTTGTAATAAAGAGTTATTACAGCCTTACAGAAATACTCACCAAAACCAAACTTTTGCACCGATTTAAAAATAAAATGATGTTCTACTGAATCAAAGGCTTCATAAAAATCCAGGAAAAGAATAAAACTATTATGTTCCACTAGGTTGCTATAATCAAATAAATCTAAAACTAATCTAATGTTATTCATTATGTGTCGGTCTGTCATAAATCCAGATTGAGTTTCATCTATAATGCTATCCAAACAATCTTTAAGCCTTTTAGCAAATATGATGGCAAAAATATTATAATCGTTGTTAAGGAGAGTGATGGGTCGCCAATTGTCTAGATTTGTAAGATCTTTCTTTGGTTTAGGAATTAGAGTGATGATACCTTGCGTTAACGTAGGAGGTAAAGTTTCTTTATCAATACTCTCTTTAATAACATTTGTTAAAAAAGGAGAAAGTTCATTGGCAAATAATTTGTACAGCTCCGCCGTGAGTCATTCACCTCCTGGGGATTTATTGTTTTTCAAGCTCTTGATTGCGCTTTGTACTTTCTCAGGAGTTACAACTCCATCACAACACACTCTATCACTTTCGGAAATAGATTCAACATTATTAACTGAATCCAGAAACAAATTCGATATCTGCTCTGTACATTTTGAACTATAAAGATTTTTATAAAAACTGGCACTGAAATTGGCAATATCTTTTGGATCTTTTATCATTTTACCATCAACATATAATTTATCAATTGTTGAAAGGGTAAAATTTCGTTTTTCAAGCTTAAAGAAATATGCAGAATTAAGTTCACCTTCTTCAAGCCATCTTTTCCTGGATCTTATATAAGCACCTTTAGATTTCGATTAATATAAATTATCTAATTTAGTTTGCAGGCCTGCAAGTTCAGATTTCACCTCCAAAGATAAACAACTAAAGTTACGGGTTTGAGATAATTTCATGACCAGGCTGTCCTCAAAAACTCTCCTCTTTTTGGCTAAGATTGCTCCAACGTTCCTTAAATAAACTCCAATTTCAAATTTTAGAAGCTCCCAATTGGTACAAAAATAATTTTGAATTGTGGCTGCTTTCCAATAATGAGCAATTCACTTTTTAATTTTATCATTTACATCTGGAAATTCTAAAAGAGAACTGTTAAGTTTCCACAAAGAGGCTTTACTATGGTCTGGTGCACATTCTGCCGTTAAAGGGGTATTTATAAAAACTGTTTTATGGTCAGTTAAAGGGATTGAATACCAACATTCAAATCAAAATTGGACATGCATTTTGATATGAGCCAATAATCAATTCGAGATTGACTAGACCCACTTTTGTTGGCCCAGGTAAATTACAAATTGTTAGGGTATCTTTCTCTCCAAATGTCCACCAATTCAGATGTATTTATTAATCCTAACAATGTAGGGCTAAGACACGCAGTCCTCTTTGGCGGATATCCATCCAAATCATTATTTAATGATACATTAAAGTCTCCTCCTAGTATTAAAAAAGCATTAGGGAATTTATTCGACCAACGTGTGAGTTTCTCATCTAACTTGTCATAGAAACATTATTATCCTGAGAAGTATTGTATAATTGTTTGTTGGTTAAGTGAAATCACTAATAAATGAAAGTGGCCCAAACTATCTGACTCTGAGCCTAATATATCCCCATTAAACATGTTTCTCAAAATGCTTACTCCGGCAGAATGTTTAGTACCATGTGAACTCCAAATATCATTACCCCACTGAGATTTTTTTCACCATTTGTAATCATCTTTAGTAGAATGACACAAAAATTGGACTTGTGTTTTTTAGCAAACAAAAAAAGAGCTTTCCTTTTGACACTATCCCTGAGCCCTCTGGCGTTAAAAGATTTTAATGACAATGACATAAACAATGAACAATATGAAATAGAGAAAAAAAACAAGCTATACAACTGAATGAACCACCCGTTCAACTCACTTTCCTCAAAAAGCGCAAACAACCACAAGAGAAAAAAAAGTTGCCCACCCGGTACTTAAGTTTTCATATTTGAGTTTAGAAAATAATGGTGATCAAATTAAATTACTGTTTCCAAATACCCAATTCAAATATATATATTTATCTGTTTGTAAGCGAGATTGACTATTGATATAAAGTAGTCTATTGCGTAATACCATGAATGTATTATGTATTAAGGGTAAAGATAAACCCTAATGTAATTTTAAGCTTCCATTACCCTTTGCATAGCCGTTACTACTAAGTAGGTATGTTGGCTAAATCTTTAGCGGACAGTCTTTTACCCTCGATGACAGCGAAGGGACAGTGAAAGCCAGCCCTCTTCCCTTCCCTCCTCGCCCTCTCCACTGTCGGCCACAGAAGAGACCTTGCATCCTTATCTTTCTGCAAGAGATCCTCGAAGACCTTTAATTTTTTCTTCCTGAGCAAGTCCGAAGTTTTGGCGTCTTTCCAAACTGTGTCCCGCTGGGAACGCGAAGAGAAAAGGACAATTATGCGACGGGAGGATTTCTCCGCAGCAGAACGAGGCCCCAATCGATGAGCGATGTCAATTCCGAGGTGCAGATCAGCCGCGATGCTTGGTGAAACCCGGCTGAAGAGGTCGATGATCACCTGCTTCACGTTCTCTCCTGATTTCTCCGGAATACCAGCAACACGCAGATTCCACCTTCTTTTGTAAGCATCCAAATCGTTACATCTATCACGAAGTTCAACATTTTATTTCTCCAGTTTTCCGATTTTCCTATGCATCTCGTCAGCTTTTTCAATCAAAGTTTCTTCGAGCATGGCCTCCATTCGCTGCATGAATCTCATTAGCATAGTGTTACTCACTACTGGATTATCAGAACTCGATTGGCTTTTTTTTGGCAGGATTGGGTTCAGGTGTATCGGGTAAAGGCACGAAACCATCAGACTGTCCAGCAACTGTCTCCATCTCCATATCAGTGCTTAGAGTTCTCCTTGCATAACTGTGCATAGCAAGATGAGTTTCTTCTTTTTCTTCCATATTCTCAACTCAGTGCATCAGTTGAAGCAAAAGCATGTGCTAGCACGTTGATAACGAACTATAATTTGGGGTAAAAAGTGCAGAATTTAATAAATATTTACAAAGAAGAAAGATTATTAAAGTGTGGCTATTCGAAATTATTCCTGAACACGACCAGATTAGAAGTAAAACCGGGATTTGAGCAAAAGTTATACCCCAAAACCGTCTTCTCATGACGCCATCTTGGCCCCGCCCCCGAATTGAAGCAAGTGAAATGATATATCCTCGCTCTTTAGCGTCACTTCAAAGCGTCGTCAACTAATGATGACTGTACACCGCTGGATTTAGCTTGCACATCGGGATTCTTGAACATAAGATATAATTATTTATAGTGTAACCGTTTCAACCTCCACAAAATACCACATTTGTTCTTATTTTTTTACCAGTTATTATTAATGAATTATTGTTGCTGTGATTTCACATACATTGTGTCTTGTACATGTAAACAATAATGATAATGATTATAATAATAATAATTAATAAACAGTGGCAAGAACACCATTTTTACTAAATCAAAATACAAATATAAGTTGGCAAAAGTCTGGGTTATTTAACTATGAATTATTGCACAATACATAGCCTACTGTAAAAAATATGCTTCTGCAAACATACATGGATCAATTGTTTACAACGCTACTTGTTAGCCTAGTGATTATTGTTAATTCCATTACATCATCATTGGACTTTAATAAGAGTCAGGTGTGTATTCTGTATATAAATCAATTTGCGTTACACATTTCCATCTACAATTACGATGAAACGATAGTAGGTATATCCTGTGCCCTATCATTACACCACATTCTTCACCAATTGCACAACATGAACAGCGTCGTTCAAGCAGATGGAAAGCACGATTCCGTCATTGTGTCCTACTCCTAGCTGAGGTATTGTTAAAAATACTATGTGCACAAACTGTATGTTTCGTGTTAATATTTGAATTCAGATTCACAGCATTCTATGTAGCTACTCCGATTTATACTGAAATAAATGCCAACGTACCACTGCTAAAATTATACTTTGATGGTAGGCAGAACCTCAAGGTGGACTTTCGACTCAACCGGGACTCTATGGAAGCTTTGATGACGATGCTGCCACAAGATGAAGCACATGGATGGGGACATCTCATAACCACACTGATTACTGTGTACTGGCTAGCACATGGTCTGTCATACAGTGTGGTGTCCCGGGCTTTTCAGGTGCCAGTATCGTCTGTTTGTAGGCTGGTTCACACAGGAACCGTAAAGATTGCTGCCTTGCGCCAGCAGGTCATTCAGTTCCCAGATGCACAAGACCTTGATTAGGTTGTCCTTGGTTTTGAAAATTTGGCCAACAGCCCCATCTTCTCCAAGTGTGTGGGTGCTATAGATGGATGTCATGTCCGCATAAAAACCCCTGCTGGACCCACTGGCCAGGACTACATCAATAGAAAACTCTTCCCATCCATTCAGATGCAGGCAGTATGTGTTGGGAAGGGCCGGTTCCTTAATGTTTTTGTGGGATATCCTGGTTCTCTCCACGACACTAGAGTCCTGAGAAACAGCAAGATGTATAAAGATGCATTGTATCCTCCACAAGGCTACCCCTGCATCATTCATCCTGTGGCTATTATTACTCCATACCGGGAGCCAGTGCAAGGGAGAGTGCAGGCCCGCTTCAATCACTACCATGCCAAGGCTCACTCCATAATTGAGCCGGTCTTTGGTATGATGAAAACACGCTGGTGGTCTCTGCTTCTCAAATCTCTTGAGGTGGACAAGACCTTTGCCCCAACAGATATCATGGCGTGTGCAGTTCTGCATAACATTTGTCTGACAACAGGAGACGTGATTGAAGCCCCTGAAATGGTGGATGATGTTGGTTTACCTCCACCCTGTCCAGTGAGAGGGGTCTGTAGTGGGAATGCCTAGCGTGATAATCTGGCAGCAAAACTCTCAGCTCCTCAGGTGCATCCGGTGGAGTTAAATGAACATGATTATTTGTAGACACAAAGACAAATTTTGCTCCACACAATGTTAAGGTTCAGATTTTGTATGGAGTAAAAAAATCCCTGTGTCTCTAGCCTCATGTATTAAATTATTTGCAATACCCACATCACCAATAGTTTAATGTAAATAAACATGTTTACCAACTACACCAATATTTTAGTTTTGTACTTATGTGGCAACTGTGTTTCCCTTTCTGTTGGTCTCTCGACGTTGTGTCGAACCGACAGATGGGGTTCGCCCTTGAGAACCAATCATCTTCTGACTATTTTGAAAAGGCCAATGAAACCTCCCCCTCCGGGCGACTAAGGTGACGGCGCAGGCTTTGGGTCGGACGATGTCCACACTAGTGGTCCACGAAAGGCAACTGTGTTTCCCTTTCTGTTGGTCTCTCGACGTTGTGTCGAACCGACAGATGGGGTTCGCCCTTGAGAACCAATCATCTTCTGACTATTTTGAAAAGGCCAATGAAACCTCCCCCTCCGGGCGACTAAGGTGACGGCGCAGGCTTTGGGTCGGACGATGTCCACACTAGTGGTCCACGAAAGGCAACTGTGTTTCCCTTTCTGTCGGTCTCTCGACGTTGTGTCGAACCGACAGATGGGGTTCGCCCTTGAGAACCAATCATCTTCTGACTATTTTGAAAAGGCCAATGAAATTGGCGAATGAAATTTGCATGCCGGGCTCCGCCCCCGGATATCCGGGTATAAAAGGGGAGCCGGCGTGCTCATTCATTCACTTCGCATCGAATGACTAATGAAGCTGATATCTTGACATGGTGCAGCGGATTGTCCCTTCCAGTGATCATCCCCCCCGGCGTTCAGCAGTTCCAGAGGTGTTCGAGAAAGAGATAATTTCTAAAAGAGCTAATTTCTTCAGCGTGGCATGTCCCGCTGCTCTCGTGGTTGCGACTCCCTCATCAAGGAGGGGGACGGACACGATGTCTGCGTCAGGTGTTTGGGCATCCAACACGCTGAGGCAGCTTTCGTGGAGTCATCCTGCCCGCACTGCGGGCGGATGACTATACAGTTGTTGCGATCACGGGTGGCTGCGCTCTTTTCGGCTCGCTCCCGTCAAGCTGACTCTGTCGCCCTCTCTTCCCTTGATGGCGGGGCAGCTAGAGGCTATGTCGATGTCCCCCAGGTGGAACGTGCAGTCGCGGTGCACCTATGCCCACAGACGGTGGCCACGTGGAGGTCTTGACCTAAACCCCCGTCTAAGCCGTGTAGGGTTTTGGCATCACTGGTGTCGAAATCCTACAACACCGCTGGACAAGCTGCCTCAGCTCTTCATGCCATGGCCATCCTGCCGGTCCATCAGGCCAAGGCACTGAAAGAGCTCCACGAGGGTAAGACCGACCCAAAGATCATGCAGGAGCTCCGCACTGCCACCGACCTCCCCCTCCGGGCGACTAAGGTGACGGCGCAGGCTTTGGGTCGGACGATGTCCACACTAGTGGTCCACGAAAGGCACCTCTGGCTAAACCTTGCACAGATGCGAGAAGCAGAGAAGGTTCGCTTTCTTGATGCTCCCATCTCGCAAGGAGGGCTGTTTGGTGTTGTGTCGAGGACTTCTCTCAGCAGTTTTCGGCAGTACAGAAGCAGACGGAGGCCATCAGGCACATATTGCCCCTTTCGGGGCCTAGTGCCCACTTCCTCACAAATAGAGCAGTCTCTCTCTCTGGGTCTTTCTTTCTTCAGCCGCACTCACTCTCCACAGGACGGTGTTCAGCAACTCGACGGTGCGTTGAGCTGCGCCACCGCCACGCAGGTAAGTCAGCAGAGCCAGCCCACCCCCGAGGTGCGGCCGGCACCACTAGCCAGCGAAGCACCCTCCGCGGGGTCGGTGAAGCAGATCGTTCCTCTAGTGACCCTGTCGCACGCAGTGTCGGGCCGCTGGACGGGGGCCCACCTGTGCCGGCATATCAACTGCCTGGAGTTGCTAGCTGTTCTGCTTGCACTGAAGGGACTACGGTCCCTCGTGCAGGGTAGAGCACGTACTGGTCCGATCAGGCAGCACAACTGCCGTAGCGTATATCAACCATCAGGGTGGCATTCGCTCACGGCAGTTAACGCAACTTGCTCGACGCCTCCTCTTGTGGAGTCAGCAGGTGACGAAGTCTCTGCATGCCACTTACATACCGGGCAACCTGAACCAGACAGCCGACGCGCTCTCTCGTCAGTTGACGCCCCGTGGAGAGTGGCGACTCCACCCCCGTGCAGTCCAGCTTATTTGGGTGCAGTTCGGGCGGGCACAGGTGGACCTGTTTGCCTCCCTGGACAACACCCATTGCCCGCTATGGTACTCCCTGTCTGACGGCCCCCTCGGCATGGATACTCTAGTGCACAGCTGGCCACGGGACAAGTGGAAGTACGCCTTCCCCCCAGTGAGCCTCATTGCACAGGTCCTGTGCAAGATCAGGGAAGAGGAGCATCAAGTGATACTAGTTGCGCCTTACTGGCCCAACCGGACTTGGTCCTCAGAGCTAATGCTCTGACGACAACTCCCCCCTGGCCAATTCCCCTGACGAAGGACCTTCTCTCGCAGGGGAAGGGCACGTTGTGGCACCCGAGACCAGACCTCTGGAACCTCCACGTCTGGCTCCTGGATGGGACGAGGAGATCCTGAGTGGTCTATCCCCGCGGTGGTGGAGACCGTCACTCAGGCTAGGACACCTGCCACAAGGCGGCTGTACGCCTTTAAGTGGCGCCTCTTCTCGTCTTGGTGTTCTTCTCGCAGAGAAGACCCACGGAATTGCTCGGTCAGGCACGTGCTGTCCTTCCTGCAGGAGAAGTTGGAGAGTAATCTCTCCCCTTCCACACTGAAAGTGTATGTAGCCACTATTGCCGCTCATCACGAGCCAGTTGCTGGAAAACCTCTAGGGCAGCATGACCTGATCATCAGGTTCCTCAGGGGCGTGAGGAGGCTTAACCCACCTCGTCCGCGCTCCGTACCCTCTTGGGACCTCAATGTGGTCCTGGCGGACCTTCAGAGGCCTCCCTTCGAGCCCCTTGGAGAGACCGCTCTTTCTCATCTTACGATGAAGACGGCTCTGGTGGCTGGCGCTCGCATCCATCAAGAGGGTGGGGGATCTGCAAGCATTTTCCGTGTCCACGGATTGCCTAAATTTCGGGCCCAGTGATTCTCACGTGATCCTGAGACCCCGGCCCGGCTACGTGCCCAAAGTTCCCACCACTCCCTTCCAAGACCAGGTGTTGAACTTGCAGGCGCTCCCCACTGGGGAGGAAGACCCAACCCCATCCGTGTTGTGTCCAGTACGCGCCTTGTGCCTCTACGTGGACCACACGCAGAGCTTCAGAAGCTCTGAGCAGCTCTTTGTTTGTTTTCGGAGGTCAGCAGAAGGGGAGGGCTGTCTCCAAACAGAGACTGGCGCACTGGATCGTGGACGCCGTCACGACGGCATACCGATCTCAGGACTGCCCGTGCCCGCTGGCAGTGAGGGCACACTCCACTAGGGGTGTTGCCTCCTCGTGGGCACTGGCTCAGGGCGCCTCTCTGGCAGACATTTGCAGAGCTGCGAGTTGGGCCACGCCCAACACCTTCGCGAGGTTCTACAACCTCCGCGTGGAACCTGTGTCAGCTCGAGTCTTACAGGGTAACACCAGGTGAGACCGGCAGCCGGTAGGGCGTACGACTGTGAAGAGCGCCATCCCCCTCTTTAGGTGGGTCAGTGCGCTATCATCTGCCTCCCTTCTTTCCCCTCGGGCGAAGAATAGGCAGTCCATCCATCACTAAGCACTCAAGGCAGCGGGCTGAGCGGAGCAGCCTGCCAGCTTTGGCGGGCCCAAGCTGAGTCACCCTCATGTAGCTCTAACCGACCTCAGTGCTCCAGACGTAGTAACCCCCCCAGCAGGGTGGTTCTGTCTGAGATTCCGTCATGAGTTAGTTCCTCTGTATTCCCCCCGAGGGTGGGACGTGGTCTCCGTAGCGCACCTCCCCATTGAGGGAATAGCGCTTACCCAGGGGTCCTACGGTACCGGACGGCTCTCGCCAATGGAGCCGTCTGAGGTGGCCGAGGGCAGGGGCTATTCATCTTTTCTAAAGCTCTGAGATCCCTGCCTACCTACTGGAAGGTTACAATCTCGCGACAGCGCTTACGTCTGACTCGCCTAGGCCGGTCAACGTCACTTCGCGATAGATTGTGACGCGGCTAGTGCTGTGGCGTTTTCAAATTTCATTCGCCAATTTCATTAGCCTTTTCATAATAGTCAGAAGATGATTGGTTCTCAAGGGCGAACCCCATCTGTCGGTTCGACACAA
The DNA here is from genome assembly GCF_947034865.1 of Barbatula barbatula. Taxonomy (NCBI): domain Eukaryota; kingdom Metazoa; phylum Chordata; class Actinopteri; order Cypriniformes; family Nemacheilidae; genus Barbatula; species Barbatula barbatula. Next base: position 2,479,564 of record NC_136787.1, read on the forward strand.
CGTCGAGAGACCGACAAAAAGGGAAGGTCAGTTACTAACATACGACGAGTTTCTTTCAAATTTCCTGTCTCCCCTAAGGAGTATGCTTTCATTTTTGATGCTGTGCCAAGAAATATCATTAAGATTTTAAAATATAACTCAACTGTTGTAAGTGGCAGTTATTTGACTAAACAAGAAATTTTCCTTGGCGACATTGACATCACTACCAAAAAATGCCCAAACAAATACATTAGGAATCTAATGCACACTAAAACACTTCCTGCAGCAAGATTCTTTTGGGCTTCTCAGTTTGAAGAAATCAAATGGGAAAGAATGTGGTTAATTGGGGACAAGTTCCTCTTAAATAATAAAATAAAGGAGGTGTCTTATAAAATTGTACATAGAATATACCCAGCAAAGAAAACTTTAGAGAGATTTAAAATTGATATTGAATATTCCTGTACCTTTTGTGGTAATTATGATGAAACAATTTGTCATCTGTTTTATGATTGTACATACAGTAAGATATTTTGGAGAGATGTTGAAAACTATATAAGATGTAAAACTGGACAAACTTTAACATTGAGGGGAAAAGATGTGTTTATTTCCTTTGAAGATGGTGGAACAGATAAGGATTTTTCTTAGTCTTAGGAAAATTCCATATTCATAAGAAGAAATGGGCTGAGTCCAAACCAAATTTTGAACACCTCTTAGCAGAGCTAAAACAATATCACACCAATGTAAGAGTTCTTAAAAATAGAAAGGCTATTAAGACCGATCTTGTACTCTCTAAATATGTTTAATTTGCACCCTTTTATGTAATTTGGTCTCGTTTTATTTTATTTTTTATTTTATTTTATTTTGTGGTTATTGTTTGTCTTGTATGCCTGTTTTAGTAGTGTATTTTGTGTATCAACCCTGGCATAAACAGATGTTGTTGTATTATATTGTTAATATTGAATAAATAAATAAATAAATAATAATAAAAAAAGAAACCTTGCTTCGATTCCTCCGTTCTTAAGTCTTTTCCTTGTTTCCTTCTCTCGCATCCTGAAGAGGTGGAGCTAAGACACGAGGAAAGGAAGCGAGGAAAGGAAACGAGGACGCACTGTCGTATTTTTCAAACGCTTAAACACTTTGGTTTTGGTCCTAAATTCATTAGTATAGTTGGAATGCTTTATAAAGACATAAACAGTTCTGTAGCTCTTACCCAAGGTACTTGTCCAAGATTTGAGGTTAGAAGAGGCATCAGGCAAGGATGTGGATGCTCACCTTTATTATTTATAATGGTAGCAGAATTGTTGTCTATTTTACTCAAAATGGGAACTATATCAGGCATTCGTTTTGAAGGTAAAAATTTTACTGTCAGTCAATTTGCTGACGACACTGCTGAAAAACAAATTCCCATAGCACTTCAGTTAATCAGATGTTTTTCAGAAGCTTCAGGTTTAATGCTAAATATGTCAAAATGTGAGTTAATGGCCATTCATGATCATCCTAATCTAACATTATATAATATCGCAGTTAAAAATGAAGTCAAATATTTAGGTATTCGCTTATCTAAGAAGATTGATAACTTGGAACAATAAAATTTTGATAAAACTTTGGACAATTGTAAATTAATAATGAACACTTGGCTGCAGAGAGACGTAACGATTTTTGGAAGAATATTATTGACAAAAGTAGAAATTCTTTCTAGGTTCATCTATCCTTGTTTCTCTTCAGCAGTCTCGGCAAAAAAGATAAAGGCAGTGAATAAATTAAACTTTGATTTCATATGGAAAATGAAAAGTCATTATATACGTAAAAGTGATATGATTAAAGATTATGAAGAAGGTGGTCTTTAAACAATTGACTTTGATATTATGAATGGAGTCATTAAACTTAGATGGTTGCAGTCTTTCATTAATGATAAGTCCTCTTTTTGGTTTGAGATCCCTACTAGCGTATTCAATAAATGTGGTGGCATAAGTTTTTTGCTGCAATGCGACTTCGAACTCTCCAAACTCCCTGTAAAACTTTCTGCTTTCCATCAACAAGTATTATTATACTGGAAATTGATTTTCAAGCATAATTTTAGTCCTCATAATATGTCAATCTGGAACAACAGATGTATAACTGTGAAAAGAAAATCTTTGTTTATTGATGAGTGGTGGCAGAAAGGCATATGGTCACTATCACATTTAATGGACAATGTTGGAAATATTCTGAGTTATGATGCTTTTTGCTCCTCTAAAATGTATGAAAAAATTATCAAAAGTATTCCATTTCCGATGCTTAAATTAGTGAGAGAACAGTTTAAATATTCAATGATAACTCCTAAACTACAAGCACTTATTATAGAACATGTAAGTTTTGTTGACAGAAAATGTTCCAACAAATTCTTAAGAGACTGTTTAATACAACATTGTTTTCCTGGTCCAGTATTGAGAAATTATATTTTTCGTCATTATGAGAAGAACGATGTGTGTAAAATTAGGACTATGTTTCTTTCATTTCCCATTAATCCTAAATGTAAAGAGGTGCATTTTAAAATTTTGAATCATATATATCCAACAAAATAATTTTTAAGAGTAAGATTTAACGTTGGTGATTCAAATGTATGTCAAATATGCAAGGTAGCGATAGAAACGGTTGAACACTTATTTTATCAGTGCAATTTGGTAACCATATTCTGGAACGATGCGTTGAGCTGTTTGCAACAAAGATTACCTGTAAGGCTGATATTGTCATGGGAACTTATTAAGTTTGGTCTCTTAATTAAGGATAAAAAGTTATTTTTTGTAATTAATAATATGTTGCTTTTATTGAAATTTTATATACACAAATGTAAATTTTTCAAAATTCCTCCACGGTTAGTGGCTTTCAAGGAGGAATTCAGAGTATATTTAATGACCGTGAAAAAGTTGAAAAGCCCTAAAGCAGTGTTTTTGTACTCAGTGTTGGAAGATTTTGGTTTTATAATTTGAATAACTTCCTACTCCACTACTTTGTTTAAATTATTGTTTGTTTATTTATTTATGGCTTTTTTTTCACTGTCTTCATTGTACTTAAGAATGATATGAATATTATGTTCTAATATTTATATGTAAGCTAAGGTTGGTTGTGAATGTTAAACTACGATTGTCTTTTTTGTTAATGTTATACAATGTTAATAATAAAAAAAAAAAATAAAAAAAGGACGCACTGTCGTGTCAGTGCGGCAACTTCCGGGCTGGACTAGGAAATGCGTCATTCCACTGTCGCAAACTGTCTACTGTTACAGTTTGTTACGACACTTGTGGTGGGTTTCCGATGTCGTTGAGCGATTCGTCAGTAACATTACACATGGGCGAGCAGTAACACGTGTTTTTTCAAAGCAACTTAATGTTTTTCTTTTATTACTAGAACAGATCAATATTCACTAGACTGTTTGTTTGTTATCGTTTTTACGGTTAATTCGTTAGCCACCACTGAAACTTAATTTGGCGACTTGATTTTTGCCGAAGGTATACTTAACAAGCAAACGGTAATTCAAATTAAATAAATACAAAAATATACTTGCACGAGTTAATCAGCCCTTGCAGTTCAGTATGGAATCTAAACCAAGGAAGAAATCTTTCACTCCCAGAGATGGAAAGAAACCGACATTCAAATCTAAAGGTAACTATGCCAAATACATGGCTCTCCATTACAGTGTAACCGACGCATAAAATAATTATATCAATTGAACAAGATGATACACATTTGTTAAATTGTTCAGTTAAATGCAAGAATCAAAGCCTGAGCAATTGTGGCTGTAACTGATAGCATCAAATGTAAAAATGTAACTAAAGAATGTACACAGTATGCAATAAATGGTGTAAAAGTACTTTTTGAAAACCGGCCATGCAGTTGTTTTGTTAAATTGTTCATATTTCAAAAATCACATAACACCTAATTTTGATTAAGTTTTAAAACATGCAACTGACTGTTTAAGACCTGTAGATGTAAACTCATAATTTGATGAATTAACACCACATTGAAACAGACAAAATATGAAATAATGAAAGAATTTTTTTTTTTACTTCTGGCTCGGACAAAATCTCTGCCTTAAGTATTCCCAAGTGCTCTGATTCTGTGTTTACTTTCATTAGGTAAACCTGGAGGGAAACCATCGGGCAAAAAGCCATTTAAACCTAACTCCGATAGAGGACAAAGTTTAAGAAAATCATGGGCGGTTGGAGGGCCACAGAAATTTAACAAAAAAAACCAAGGCAGTAAGTTTACAAGAAAGAGAAAAGAACCAGATGGTAACAACAAACAGGAAGGTATAAAATGTAAATTATTTATTCAGATTTTTTAAAAGTACATTCACAAAGGAATGGTCATATTCTGGTATTGACTATTTAAGACTCTTTTTCTTCAGGCCCGGTGGAAAAGAAGCCCAAATGGGATGAATTTAAACTGAAAAAAAAAGAGTTGAAACAGAATCGCCAACAGAATGATAAAAAGGACAGTTATGATATTGTAAACAGAGCTAAACAAGTTTGGGAAATAGTAAGACGGTAAATATTTTATATTTATTAATTAATTAAATTAATTGAGATTTGTATGCCCTTAATCTGTATTATTTTATGGGATTGCAGGAAGGACTGTGATAAGGAAAAAAGGAGCAAACTGATGGAAGAGCTAGAGAATCTCGTTCGAGGCAAAATTCAAACGGTATTTTTGTTACGAAAACGTTGAAATTTCATAAAAATCATGTTTTTTTTAATTGCCAATTTTCCACCCTCTCTGAGTAAAGGCTGATGTGATTTTAATATTTCTTTACGTGTTAGGTCTAAAGCTGAGATTTTTCTCTTAGATCCAAATTTTTCTTATCCCTTTCTTTTGTTTAAACCTTATTACTTTGTGATAGATGTACATTAGATGCTAACCTTTTATATACATATTCGACTGGGCTAAACTAATTAAATATTATTTATTAAAAAAGTACTGTCCTCCACCACAGAGAAAATATAGAGAACCCAGTTTGAAATCCTGGCTCTGAAAGCACATTTTTTTGCAAAAATTTAAAATGCTTTTTCAGTATTTGGCCTTCGGGTGAGTGTTTTGTTATATTTGGCTTTGGTCAATAATTTGTATTCCGGTGCATTCCTGCCTGAAGTCTAATTTAAGATGAACAATAAATAAGCTGTTTTTGCTGTCTGTTTAGGCTAGGGAAGTCTTGTGTCTAAAGTGTTTTTACAGAAAAAGAAAGACATTCCAAGAGAGATTCATTTTCTCACATTTGTTCTCCTTATAGAATATTTCTTTTTTTTGCTAGATTGCATTTGCTCATGATTCCACTCGCGTGCTGCAGTGCTTTATTCAATTTGGCAGTGACAAGCAGAAGGAGGAGGTCTTTGATGAACTCAAAGGTTGGTGTTCTATTTAGTCGTATCGTACAGAATGTCTTAATTGTCTGTGTTACAATTCTTAAAGCGGGTTGCACCGACAAGAATTTAGACTCAAGAAACACAGAAAACGTGAAAAATGACTACAAAATTTTGTTTATGTGAGCCTATCTCTACAAGCCTGTGAGAAAACGAGCCGATCAGATTAAGCTCCCCTTTTGATGTAGGTAGGGGTTCTTATTATGACATTATCGCCCCTTAATCTGAAGGTGTTCACCCATGGCGTTACTGCCATTTTAGTTTTCGCAAGCGACATGCGTGAATTAGTTACCACACCGTGGTCTCAAAGGAGTGGAGAGGAATGTATTTATTTTATTTTCAATTAAAATCTTCCAGACAGAATGAGGCAAAGCTGCAGGTAAAGACATTGCAAGTACTGTTTTTTTAAGACCTCAGGGACCTGTGGCAACTTAAGTAGTTAAATGTCACTGAAAACGTCTGTCCGTTCAATCATAGAAAGCTAAGTAATGGCTTGTAAACATGCGACAGTATTGTCCTGTGTAACTTTACTTTCACTTAGAGAAAATGCTATGTGTATTTCTCATTTGTAGAAAACGTGGCACCTTTGTTAGGAGTCTTATAGAAAACAATGTGTTTCGTGTTTAAAGACGAGAGAAAGTGTTTCTCATTCTCTTTGTGACCCTAAAAAAGCAAATGTTTTATCGTTGGAAGCACAGGCTCACAACTAGCTATTTAGCAGAAAAAGCAGTCAGGGCTAGGACAAATATTGTCCTTTCTCCCAGATCCCAACAGGGATTTTAGTTGTTTGTATGTCACCTGTTTGACGTTTTGAATATTAATAGTGGCTCATAATTCAATGTTTCTGCAGAGAGTGAGGGGGCAAAGCAGCCTGGTAAACTTGTCGTGACAAGAACTCCAATTAAAATAAAACTTCAAACAACAAACCCTCGGGTGGACCGCTTAACTATGCTTAGTTTAATATTTGTTGGTGCAACCTACCTTTAATCCTTTATCTCTCTAGATCACTTGGTGGAGTTGAGTAAATCAAAATATGCCAGAAACATTGTGAAGAAGTTTCTAATGTATGGGTAAGTCACTGTTGATTTTTTGTTATTATTTATTATTGACTTTAAAGGGTGGCAAAAATCTGTCATTTGTGTAAGGTTTAACATAATCCTACCACAAGCCACATTTACTCTTTAAAGAAAGAGGTGTCAGTAAGTTAAAATGCTGAATAATTCTATAAATTTCTAACATTGCCTAAAGCGGTCAAATTTATTTCTGAAACTTTATTTAAAAAAATGATATGCTTGTTTATTCTTCATTACGTGTGAACTGTGAAGTTAAATATTTGTTTTTGTTCAAATATATTTCATTATGCCTTACAGGTCATTAAAATAAAAACATTCAGTATCTAAATATTATAATGTTTTTTAGAGATCCTTAAAAATGGAGTAACAACACCTTAATCAACTGAAGAGTAGCACACCTACACTCTTATCCATCCTTTGAAAAGGGAGTACTTTATCATGTAATGTAAAGCAAGATTTTAAAGTTAATGCGATGCTTTATAAGTAACCAGTTGATAGAACCGGGCTAATATGCTCATACTTTAATTGTATGTGTAAGAACTCGAGCTGGTGCGTTTTGGACCAGTTGGATTTTTGTAATTGGCCTGCAGAGCAACCACTTGTTTTAGTGCATTACAGTAATCTAGTCGTGATGTCATGAATGCATAAATTAACTTATCTGCAACTGATAGTGACCGCATATGACGTAGTTAAGATATATTTTTAAGATGGAAATGCTATTTTACAGGTGTTGGCGACATGGCTCTCAAATGACAGTAATCATAGTACAGAGTGAGAGAGAGAGGGTCCGGTAACATCCAATTTATAAAAATTTATAAAAATAAACAAAAGTGTGTGAAGAAGACCAGCTGGCTGCGGCACAAATTCCTTGTATCGAGATTCCTTTCAATAGTGCCCAAAACGTATCCATGGCTTTTGTGGAATGGGCTCTTAGTCTGGCCGGGGATATATATTTGCGTTTTTGTATCATAAAGCAATGGTCTCTACTATCCCCCTTAAATGTTTCACTATTTGTTATATTGTAGCCATTTGCTAAAATCATTTAAGTTAATTTTTTTCTCATTAATGTACACACAGCACCCCATATTGACAGGAAAACGCAGAATTGTTGACATTCTTGCAGATTTATTAAAAAAGAAAAACTGAAATATCACATGGTCCAAAGTATTCAGCCCCTTTGCTGTGACACTCAAATATTTAACTCAGGTGCTGTCCATTTATTCTGATCATCCTTGAGATGGTTATACACCTTCATTTGAGTCCAGCGGTGTTTGATTATTTTGATAGGACTTGATTAGGAAAGCCGCACACCTGTCTATATAAGACCTTACAGCTCACAGTGCATGTCAGAGCAAATGAGAATCAGAGACAGAATTGTGGCAAGGCACAGATCTGGCCAAGGTTACAAAAACATTTCTGCTGCAATTACGGTTCCTAAGAGCACAGTGGCCTCCATAATCCTTAAATGGTAGACGTTTGGGACGACCAGAACCATTCCTAGAGCTGGCCGTCAGGCCAAACTTAGCTATCGGGGGAAAAGAGCCTTTGTGAGAGAGGTAAAGAAGAGATCACTGTGGCTGAGCTGGTCTGAATACTTTTCAGTATCCACTGTATGTACTCATAGCACAAACATGGCATAAACAAAGCAACCGCTCTTCTTCCACACCGATATGATCCCATACCTTAGGTAAAAATGCAGGGTTTGTTCCAAAAATAACTTATTTCCCCCAGCCTGTAGTTTTCCCACCCTTTTCGCAGTAGTGAGAGCCAGTAAAAAAAATTAAATGAAAGCAGCTTTAAAGTGATTATATCAAGGGGCTCAAATGGGGCTTTTGAGAGCCCTTCTAGGACCATGGACAAATCCCAAGATGGGATCAGAGGCATTGATACTGGGTGTTATCTACGTGCATCACCGCCCACCATAGAGAAGAACAGGGAGAACTTCGGAAGCCTGGCCGAACCTCTGCCATATCGTGAAGCTTACTTGCGAGGCTCCACTTCCTGTATAGCGGATTACCCCTGGAGATTTAGGTCTGCTCCTCTGTTCATTATTCCTGGAACATGTACGGTGCACGTAAATACAGTATGTGTTTGCCTGCCACTACATCGTTGTCATCTTCCTCTCCCGCCAGTGGATCGAACAGCAGGAGCAGTATAGGGAAACACTCTCCATCATGTCCCCCCATGAGCTAGTAGTCTGCGGACATTCTATCTGGTCCTCTCTGGGTTGTCTCCTTTCACAGGTTTTAGTCGAGAACCTAACCCAGTGGGGGCAGCCCTCGGGGTTGGATGTAGCTGTCTGAGCATGATAAGCATTCAAACAGGAGATGGAAATGTTGTGTGAATCCTTAGCAGAAATCCACATACAACAGGTGCAGGGATGAGGAGGATGTTTATCCCCGGCTCTTTCGCTTTTGCCATGAAGCCTGCATTCTTCTTTTACGAGCACCCCACAGAACTTGATAATTGCACGGTGCTGTGTCAAGTAGCAAAATACGTCAGAAACGTATCTCCCAAGTTGAGAAGTCACTCGCCGAATTAATAATTATATTACGTTTGGGACGATACCTTGCTGCTTTGTCTTTAAACAGTTAAGCTATAAATTCCAAAATCTGCTGAGGACAGCTCCAGAAAAATTTCCACGGGGATGAGAGCGAGAATTAGAATCTACAGGCTTATAGTTAGAGGCGGGACTCCTGCTGCTGCGATTGGTTTTCCATGACTCGCAGACGAGGTGTCATTGGTGGCATAGTGACATACCGAACTTCAAGTTATTGCCTCTAAATACATTTTTGGTTGAAGGCAAGGACTCCATCGAGGTTCTTAGGTGGAAAATACAGGCTTTTTGGTATGGAAATGGAAGCCAATCTTATTCTAATGCCAAATTCATTAGTTGCTGGGAAATATACATTTGTTTAAAGCTTAAATTAGCATTAGTTTATATATTTTCAACAATTGAACATGAATTTACAAACAACCGTTCTTAATTATGGTAATAAATATTTTTGTATTTTATACCTAATATAGTGTGGCAACAAATCATTTGGCTTACCAGTTTACTAGTTTAAGTCATTTTGATATGGTGATGGGAGTAGAGCATAACGAGTCACAACACAACTGAATTGAGCCACAACGGAAAAGCTCCATACCCCTAGGGGGCACCAAAGTTCTTTTTTGTAGGTTTTATAGTCTATTTTATAGGTGCTAAGAACTGCCGAAATAGTTTGTTTAGAGGTTATAAATGCATAATAAAGGTTAAATAAATTGGTAATGAAAACTATATTTAAGTGGGTAATCTATTAGTCCAGAGCTTGCAAACTGAAACTGAGATAGGAGAATATGGCGTGTTCTGCAGATTTAAAGTTGAAAATTACTTTAATCAAAATAATTAACAAAACAATAATACGTTTTGATCACTTGATCAAAATGTGATCGCTTTGCCATTTTTAAAACAAGGCTGTATGTTCTTTTCTGTACCCTTACACACACACACACAAACAGCGTAAACAATAGCTTTTATTTTTGATTGAAGATTTATAGTTTAAGATCTTTTTTCATGACCATATATGTAAGATTTACATCTGACTAATGTTGAAGTTTAGTTCCACCATAGGTAACTTAAATTAGCACCATTAGTGGTTAACATTAGCATTATTGCCGTATGTGCTAGCAGATTGCTTCAGCTCTAGGGTGACATCTATTCAAGTCAAGTCAGTTTTATTTATATAGCGCTTTTTACAATTTTCATTGTTACAAAGCAGCTGTACAAGAAAACATTGACTAAGTAAAACATAAAAGGTTATGGAAGTCAAAACACAGGTCAAATATCAGACACACAATAAATTCCTATATGCAGTGTTAATTAAATAAGACTATCAAATTCTAGCAGCCCCCCCGGCCAGGCAAACAGTGCAAAACAGTATGCAAACGGTGGCGAGGAACCCAAAACTCCATTGGAGGAGAAAAAAAACCTCAGAGGGAGACCAGGCCTAACCAGGGGATTCCAGTTCCCCTTTGGCAAAAACTGCTGCCTCTGCACAAGCTCGACAGTGCTTGCACAACAAGGCAAAATAAAAAACAAAGTTAGATTTAAAATTATCATTAATAATCTAATAGCGACTGATGTTTTGTAGAGTCGCCACGTCCTTCGTCCAGCATTTGTCAGGTCTGGGAATGGATTGCGCCCTGCCCGCTCCGGTAACCTTGGACTGCGTCCTGCCCGCTCTGGTAACCTTGGAACAATGAGACAAGACTGGCTGAGAGTAGAGTACTGTTCTGCACTCTTTGATGCAACAAATGCATCAGTTGTTATTGGAAGTGTCCCTGGTTCCGGTTGATCTAACTAGTGCAGCCTAGATCTTTGAAATATATATATTATGATAGTGTAGTGTATGCAAGATTAAAAAGATGCGTCTTTAGTCTAGATTTAAACTGACAGAGTGTGTCTGCCTCCCGGACAGTGCAGGGAAGACTGTTCCAAAGTTTAGGCGCTAGATAGGAAAAGGATCTGCCACCTGCACTTGAATTTGAAATTCTAGGTATTACCAACTGACCTGACACCTGAGAGCGTAGTGCACGTGATGGACTATAATACGAAGTTCTCTCAAGTAGTGAGGAGCTAAACCATGCAAGGCTTTATAGGTAATAAGCAAGATTTTAAAGTTTATGCGATGCTTTACAGGTAACCAGTGCAAGGTTGACAGAACCGGGCTAATATGCTCATACTTTTTTGTACGCGTAAGAACTCGAGCTGCCGCATTTTGGACCAGTCTGAGTTTTTGTAATAGGCCTGCAGGGCAACCACCTAATAGTGCATTACAGTAATCTAGTCTTGATGTCATAAAGGCATGTATAAGCTTCTCTGCATCTGATGGTGACAGCATATGACGTAGTTTAGATATATTTGTAAGATGGAAAAACGCAATTTTACAGGTGTTGGCGACCTGTTTCTCAAAAAAGCCAAGATTCTTAGCTAAAGATGAGGGTTTTATGGAACATCCATCAATAGTTAAGCAGTATTCTTGGTTGTTACGTCGGGCGGTTTTCGGTCCGATAAGTAACACTTCAGTTTTGTCCGAGTTCAGTAATAAAAAATTGCTACTCATCCACTATTCACTATTATGAGTCATTGACCGTAACAAAGCCGGTGAATTTACTGTAAACAAATACTCACACAGCTGGCTCGTCATTTTGAGTTTGGAGAGTCACAGAATGTTTTCTCTTGAGGTGCTATTGCTTAGCAGTCATGCTGCCGTGGTATGTCATTATTGTTTTACAGAGTAAACAAATCACTGTTTTGTCCGGACTCTGTTTGAAGTATTCCCAGATAGTATTCTGGTTTTATCTGTTCATCTTGTCATTTGCACTATGCATGGGAGCAGAAGCCCCCATTACTGCGAATTAATGTAAATCATGTCGACGCGTCATTGCAGCCCTACTTATTTGTTCATATGAGATTGTTTGCAACTGATCTTATTTCCCACAGTAGAGCACACCTTCCTTTTAAATGCTTTACACAAACATAACAGGACACCAAAAACTACGATAACAAAACCAGCAAAACGTACCCGGCATGACCCCCTAGTTGTTGTGACTCAATTCCGTTGTGTCGTGGCTTTAATCATTTTGTTTGTAGCTCGATTGAGTGGTGAACTTATTTTTGCTTTTTGCACTAGTGAGCCACTGTACTTAACTACAAATCGAAAGGGGTATACAAAACCATCCTAACTTGAAATAAATCCTAAAAACGGTCTTTACTTTAGGAAGACCGACAGATGTCCCAACTCTAAAGTTATATGATAGGCGATGGCAACAATCACTTTACAATAGCATAGCCTTTTCGGAGTGAATGTTAACGCTTCAAGGCGAAAACCAGCAATGTTTGAGGTTGGAGACATTTCTGGAGTAATTTTTCCTACTTACAGAAACGGCACCACATTAAATCCCTAACGTTTATTTAGATTAGATGGAGAAGCGATCTTTCAGACTGTGTCGTCCCCCGCACCTCAATATATAAAAAACAGCTAAAAACGTACCTTTTGTGCACTTTATATTTGACTGACTCCTTTGTGTTCTCACAGGTGAGTTTCTAACAATTGTTGAAACGGGTTATTGTAGCATTTATAATATTAGTGCCCTTTTAGGGATAAATCTTGAAGTTATTTTCCTCATAGTGTAAGACCACGTTAAAATGATGAAAAACGGAAAAGTTTATCTTTTGCTGTTTTGAAAATGTTACTATATTGATAGAAATATCATGATTAACCTTGACTTTTAATTATATTATTTTGCAAACAATAATCATTTTAATAATCTTTTAGCATCTCAGTCCATTGTATACATTGAAAAGTTTGTGGGTCGTGCTTAGTTTCTTTCTTTTTTTTTATCCTGCAGAAATAAACAGCAGGCGGGTCATGTGATGTTGGCTTTTAAGGGGAACGTCAGACAGATGCTCAGGCACTCAGAGGCATCATCAGTGGTGGAGTATGCATACAATCAAAAAGCCATCCTCTCACAGAGACTTATGCTTACTGAGGAGCTCTATGGCAACACATTCCAAATCTGCAAGGTAGGAGCAGTTAGTGTACATATCTATCCTATACCAATATAAATTCACACAATCCTTTTTTTATTACCATTAAACTTCAGCGGCCCCATTCACATGTCCGCCATTGTCTCCATGTCGAAGCAGCTGTAGGTTTCAATGCTAGAACTGAGCAGCCTCTGAAGTCTTTTCTATAAGCGCACTTTATTTCTGCTCTGCCCAAAAGTATCATTCTGTTAGTGTTGTCACACAGGAAAAAACTGCCATGACATTAAAGCCCAAATTTCTTTTTATCAAAAGGTATTCGCTGTTAATATTACTAATAAGTTTGCTGTGTAAAATCAAATTTCTGTTTGTCAATATTAATGGACCAGAGTCCACAGTTAATACAATATATTTAATTATACATATAACATTATATGATTAACAAATTTAAATTGGGCTTATATTCACATTTAATCATTCATCGTTTACGCGCGGCAGTAAAAGGTAGTAAAAATAATCTACCTCAATTATGGCCCTTTAAAGGTAGTAAAAGGTAACAAACGCAATTTGACTTGGTAGTAAATTTTTCATCACCCCCCCCATTTATAATAAGTTTCCATTTTTTGCTTAATATTTGTGTCTCCATGTTTTATCTTCATCTAGCCTAGTTTAAAAATATAAACGGTGCTAACAGGACCCTGAGTGAGTCGGAGTTGATAGTAATGACGTAGAAGTAAACTGTGTAGAGTTCCGTGGTTGATAGGCTATCAGCGACGCCAAAAACATTTTCCGCCTTTTTGCCTCAGTAGATACTAGCCACTTGCTTCTATTTTCTACCAAATTTACAGTGTGAAATGGGGAAATGTAAGTTTTTTCGCAAACTTGGGTTGACGACCCATCATTTAAAGACTGGCTTAAGCCTGTCAGGGGGAATGACCGGGAAGCATTTTGCACGGTCTTCAAAAAAACTATAAATGTTACATGGAACGGCATAACAGCTATGAAGCCACACAGTGTATCGAACATTCAGCAGCAGCGGCTTCGCATGAGGGGGGAGCAGCTCCCTATTTAATTGTTTTGCGATGCTAGCAGAACTACACGTCGCGGAAAATCATGCCAACTCGAGGTCAGCTGTCGTCGCACCGCCTCAGCAGCAAACCAGCACCACCACAACAGCGATAGCCAGACAGCAGACCTTACCTCAGGGCTGAGGTTCTCTGGTGCCTGAACCATCATTCATATAATTCGAATCAGGGCATTGGGGAATTGTTCCAAAACATGTTCACTGACTCTGATATAGCCAAAAGTTTTGCGTGTGGCAAGGATAAAACGGCGTACATACTTGGATTCGCCATTGCTCCACATTTTAAGGGGGCATACTTGAACATTTTGAGTTTACTCGCATCATTCGCGCATGAAATTCACTTCATTACAGACGCGAATTCGCGTCATGGGAGGGGCTTCTGCCGCGGCCCCCCTCACGGCCCTACTAGTGCAAGCTTCTGATTGGTTAACGCTGATCTAAAAAGTTCAGATATTTCAACTCACGCGAATGCTCAATTTTCGCTGCCTTATTTGCGCGAATCGCACTGCAAGTAGGTCATCGTGTCTTTGCATTGACTTAACATGTAAATCACTTAGGTTGAACACTTCATTCACGCTTTGTGTGAACCAGTGGTCTCCAACATGGGCACCTGGTAGCCCGCATTAACTCTGTAAGGTGCCCGCTAAACACAGTGCTCACCAATAATGCTCAAGACAGTTGACAAATCTGTGACTATACCGATAAGCCAAGTGCTACATAGTCCTGAAAGTTTATTATTAGCAAGTGTCATAAGCTTTAATATATTCAAGTGCAAAAATATCTGAAAGAAAACTGAATTTGGTTCTGTGAGCATAAAAATAAGGCATCACATGTTTGAAGTTTGAAAGTATGTTATCAACAAGTAGCGCTTTAGAGCAGGCCTATTCAAATAGTGGGCCCGGGGGCAAATTTGGCCCGATTGAAATTTATTCTGGCCTGTGACAGATTAAAAAAAATAAAAAAGTAAAACAAAAATCTACGAATCTGCTGCGGCGCACAGACAATTTAATATATATTTCATATATATATATATATATATATATAAGCTATTACTTATACACAGCTTTTACCATTAAAACAGTAAACATCTGTCTCAGTATTTGCAGTTTTGCACTTTGTTGTAGGCCTATTGTTTGAAATAATAAAGGAAACAAAAAGAATAATGTACCTAATTTTATTTCATATATTATGTACCTTACTATATAGTATATTTAATATACCTTTAGCTGATATCAATTTGTCCGTCCGGCCCTCACAAATTGCGAATGAGACAAGATTAGAACGCAGTCTCGGGAGTACCACCTGGCTTGCAAGGGGTGATGGGGATATGTGATGACCAGTTGTCTACCTTTAAAATGATTCTATTTTTATTTGTTTCCTTTTTATATTTTCGTATTATATCGCATTTTGAATGTAATATAGCAATGGAATGTACTAAATGGGTTCACAGATATTAATGTATGCAATTTCAGCAATAAATATCAATGTTTCTAAAAAGGAAACAATTTAGTTATTCATTTTAAGAGACCTGGGGCCTGTACCATGAAGCTGGTTTAGGTGGTTAGCCAGCTATGTTTCAGTTTAGTTTGTGCCAACCCTGGGTTTTAGGTACCATGAGAGTAGCTCGGCTTTATTCGGTGTTCGTCGCCATGGTATCTTACGCTGCACGGCTAACCTGCTCCGGGCAGGTTATGTTCTGGATTCAAGATCTCAGACTGAAGTTTGACCAATCAGCTGTGAGCAAAGAAACATAGGTGACGTAACTGACTCACAGTGCGTGTTAGAATGGCTAGTTATTTTTATACGGTTTAATCAAATAAAAATACTAATATAAAAATACATATTACAAATATAAAATCAAATATTGTTTACTATATAGGTAATCTGATTTTACAGATTTGCTGGCGTTTCTCTTACACTTACATGAAATTCAATTTACTTACTTATATTCCACTTTTATTGTATCACGTGTATTTGCATTGCATTTTTACATTCTTGTCTGTGGTGCAGAACATCTAGGAACACTTTCAGTTAGGACATTTTTCTTTGTCCTGAACAGTAGTTTTTATTAAGGCTTCAATGAAATGACTGACCCTGGTTAATGACGCAAAGACTAGTCTATTAAAGGTAGAGGCTTATGCATTCTGTTGTAAAAGCAGGCCGTGTGTAATTCTTATATTTTCTTCCGCTTCTCTGTGTTGCAGAACACACCGCTATTTTATAATTCTGAGCTCCGTCTTTCTGCAAAAAGAAAACTAGTTTTTATCATATCAGACTAAAAGGAGACCAACATGCAACCAGTCCGCAGTGACATGAACCATCAGTACACGGTGCATTTATTGATTTGAAACACGTAAGATGTCAGTTTACAATGCAGAAGCGGTGCGTGTCATTTGCCTGTGAAATTAGCTGTTTGCAGCTTTAACAAATTTGTACAGAAGTTCAGAAATATATGAGAATGAATTTAATCTGCACGCGACTCCTCTCATGTGTACTCGGAAGGGAAATGATGAAGCAGATGTAAGGTTAACTGCTTCTGCTGCCTGAATGGATGTTTTTTGTCCGCGCGCAGGTTAATATTGCAATATGCGGGAGCTTCAATGAACATTTGTTGTGATATTTCTGTACCCATGCCTTACATAAAAAAGTTGCCCGCAAGGACACGGACCCCTTGTTGTTCCACCTAGGACCCCACGGATCCTGTTTGCACTACAGTAAATATGTGTACTAGTCTTTTAACTTGCGCATTAACGCAATCAGCAGTGTTTCTGAAACACTTCTCTCTTGCGTAGACAGCAGAAACATATCAGTCCATGGCTGAAATTCATGTTTGTGTTCATATTGTGGAAATCACTTTATCCATTTATAATGCGATTGGTTTAGCCATGCTGACGTCACTCGTTCATGTGCACGCGCGCAAACTAATCTTAGCTTCAGGATCAAAGCTTGAGTTGACAAAGAAACTCCATGAGCTGCTTCATGGTACCAACAAAGCTTGATCACGTTGGTTTGGTTTTGTCAACCCAAAACTAATCCAACTACTCTGAGTTTGTTCAGCTACATTCATGGTACAGGCCCCTGTTTTGATTTCAATTGTATATTTAGTATTGCTCTTTACTAAAGAAAAAGTATTTGTTACCTGAATACTCGATAAATCAATTGGTAGAATACTCTATTACACAAATAATCGATAGTTACAGCCCTATACATGTACTTACTATAGGGTTATGATAAGGTTTTAGGTTAGTTGCATGTAATTATGCATAATTTATAGTAAATGCATGTAACATACGTAACAAGGGCACCGTAAAATAGTGTTAGTTAGCTTGGTGGTTAGTGTTGGGCTTGTGATCAGAAGGTTGCTGGTTCAAATCTCAGTGCCAGCAGGTCATGACTGAAGTGCCCTTGAGCAAGACACCTTACCCCTGATTGCTCTGCAGTAATGTGCAACTGTAAAAAACTACTTGTAAGTCGCTTTGGATAAAAGCGTCTGCCAAATGAATAAATGTAAATGATAACGTATAGCTTAGAGCACTCCAGACCAAACTTCTGAAAGTATGACTAACAGAAGGTTTACTAAACTAAGAACGTTACTGGAAACACATTGGGGATGATCTATTGATAGAAATACAATGAAATATACATAACTATGTCTTCAGAGGTGTATAAAGAGAGCTTACACTATGAAGCGTTATGTTTTTGTTACCTTAGAATGTGCCTTTTTCTATCTATATAACCCGCGGCTCCCCTTGCATGTCATTTCGCCATGTTCTGTCAGCCGTCGTCGTAGGCAGGGGTGGAGTGAGCGGTTTTGCAACTTTGCCGCTAGATATTACTGACTGGACCTTTAGGGTATAACTTAGAACGACGTAGCGCTGAGAAGGTTTCAGGAAACGCTGTCCAGAGCATTTTGGCGCTTCATAGAAATAGGAATTCAACATCCTTTTTTCTGAGAATTAAGATGACAATGTAAAACACAATGTAAACAATGTAATTGTTTAGCACATCCAAAACATAATAAAGACTTTGAAAAATAGGCAATGAATTGTTTGCTATTGCTGCAAATATACCGGTGCTACTTGAGACTGGTTTTGTGGTCCATGATCACAATTCTCTAGCCACAGGCCCTCTGTCAGCATGCATTATAAAATATATCCGATACATAATAACAACTGCCATTTTCTCTCAGTCCACAGTTTGTCCTACACTAGAGAAAGTTTTGGAAAATAATCCGCAGAAGATAGAGAGCATTATGGAAGAAATGAAGCAGATCCTCACACCATTGGCCCAGAAGTGAGTTTTATAAAACTAATTTCATATAATTTTTTCAAGGTTGAAATTGCTGTTAAAGGGACAGATCATAAAACATTGCCCGATTATTTTATCGCTTTCATGAAAAGCATGCATCCATCATAAGCTACATATGATGGGTTATCGAATGCCTTTTGAAGCTAAATGATATATTTGTAAGGGTGGCATTAAGGTAAATTGAGAATTTTCATATTTGGTTAACTATTCTTTTAATATAATGGCTCAAACAATCCATCCTGGATCATGCTGAGCAGCTGCCTGCATTCTAAACTTACCACATAGATATGGCAGAGAACTGTCCAGTGCGGAAAATCCAGTGCGATTGAGTGTGTCTTAATGAACTGCTTATGCCTGCGTATAGAATACCTTGCTATACTTTTCATTTACCCAGACAGTTTATCAACCATTATTATGAATGTTTATATTCCACCTCAGGCTTATATAGGCTTGTAAATTGTTAATCACCAGCACTGAGTCTTAACTTCTATTGACACCTGTCAACCTGCAGCACAAAAGAAGAAAGGATGCTAGATATTGTTATAAACAATACAAACACACAATACACATGCCTCCAGATGTGTGCGTGTTATCAGGGTAGTTAAATCTTGAATAAAATGTATGAAAATAATTTATCTTAAATACTGGAACAGATAGGTCATTGGCTTTGGTTAGGAGAAAGGGAGATTTGGTCAACACTTAGCTATCAAAGGTAATATCAGAAAGAATGTGGATGTTAACTTAAAACATGTGGGGAAAACCCCCGGATTAAAAATGGTAGTGAAAATTTATTAACACATACTTTTAAATTAAAAAAAAAATTCCAGTACCCAAAACCCCTTGTGAAACCCCCTATTAAGTGATTTATGTTGCACCCACTTTTGTAGTAAAGACGTGCTTTAAAAAAATTTGGTCAGAGCTATATTTAAAGAGTTTTTTTACAAAAACAAAGATTGTTTTTATTAATTGTCAAAAAAAATGTTTTTTATTGAGCACTCAATCAAAACAACCAAACTGCAGTTCAATATTACTTTAAGTAATAACAATTCAATACAGGTATTTATGAAAATTTATTGGGGATGAAAGTTTATAAAAACAAAATTATCTGTTAACTCTTTAAATATTGCTTTAGTATAATATAGTTTTTATAGTGTTTGTTAGCTGTATTGCGTTATTACGTAATAAAAACATCCTAACTGCAGCTTGATTGATATTACTTTTGTATATCACATAGAGCCTTGTTATTAAAACTACCTTTTTATTGTTGCATGGGATGAGAAACCTGAGAAAAACATTTCACTACATTGCATCACCGACATATTTGACAATTAAACCTTGCTGTCTCTTTACAGGGAGGCCGTAATTAAACATTCACTGGTTCACAAAGTCTTTCTGGACTTCTTCGAGCATGCACCCGCCAAGCAGAGAACAGTATGTGCATGACCAACAATAGCATGGATTTTTATTGTTATCTGGTTTCTTTGCTAATTTTAGGTGTGTGTATGTGTAACAGGAGATGATCGAGTCAATCAGAGAGGCAGTAGTGTATATGGCGCACACACATGATGGAGCCAGAGTAACCATGCACTGCTTATGGCATGGCACACCCAAAGTTGGTGCATTCTAAGATTCACAACAGTAGTTCCACAGTAGATCATCATTTCTGTTGTCATTCTGGTGTAATGTGTTTCTGATTATTTCAGGACCGAAAAGTTATTGTAAAAACAATGAAAACATACATTGCCAAGTTTGCAATGGTAAGTTTCTTGAAACTATCACATTTTCAAATGGGTTAATCTCATAACAAATTGTATACCTAAATGTATTTGCATGAAAAAAACCTGTTTCATTTTTTGAAGTTTATCTTTTTAGTAACTTTAGTCTTAAGAACCATTCTTTGTTAGTTTCTATAATATTACCTAAACATCTTTTTGACGGGCTTTGCAAATTATTTAGACAATTTTTTGCTGAAATGAAATAACTGTCATATTTGTTTGAAAGGGTGAATATGCTCACCTAATTCTTCTAGCAGCCTTTGATTGCATTGATGACACCAAACTGGTTAAACAGATTATCATCTCAGTAAGTGGTTCTTAGCTTTACACTTAATTACATTTATTCCTTATGTTAGCAGTTTATGTTTTTTTATTTGTTCTGTCTCTTTAAATTTAGGAAATGCTAAACAATTTGTCTGAAATAATCACCAATAAATTTGGTAAAAAAGTGCTGCTTTACCTGCTAAGCCCAAGAGACCCTGCACACCTTCTACCTGAGCTAATTAGGCTGCTCCAGAAAGGTGACGGTAATGCGCATAGGTATGTTTCTGTTAGTGTGTAATCGAGCTGCATTTGAAAAGTTTGTGCTGAAGTGCTAAATAATAGTTTTTCTGTCTTGCAGTAAAAAAGATGTGGCGATCAGGATGAGGGAGCTGTTGGAAGCAATTTCCCCTCCTCTGCTGAACTATCTGTCCAAGAACACACAGTCTATGGTCATGGATAAAGCAAGTAGCGTGGCTGTGAGTGACATCTTGGGGTCTGCAGTTGGAAACCTCAGGCCTGCAATGGAGGCCGTGGCAGCCCTAGCAGCTGAGCCCCTTGTACCAGATGGAGAAAATGGCCAGGTAATTAACCCACTGATCACAGCCAGGAGTATAACTTTTGGATTAGGGCTGTGCATTTTGGGAATTATTTTTTTTATGTAGATTAATTGCCCATAGCTTTAAAAATCTTGTATCTTAAAATTAACTTTTTTACAAGTTCTCAGTATTTAAAGTGTTAAGAAAATAAGTATTTGCATTTGAGGTTTTGTAATTATCTTATGTTTTTCTTCTCAATGGGATAGTTCCCCCAAAATTGTAAATTCTTAATTTGTACCAAACTTGTGTAAGTTTTTTTTGTTCAACTAAACACCAAGTAAGATATTTGTTAGAATGTCAGTAAAAAATAGATTTCGTCCTCCCTTGACAGTAACCAAATAGATCTTATTTTCCCTACTAATGGAGGATCAGACCTGTTTGGTTGCTGACATTCTAACACATATCTTCCTTTGTGTTGAGCAGAACTAAGAAATGTTAACCCGAGGCTGTGTTAACAGACAACAATGCCATTCACTTAAAGGAGTAGTTCAGAGGCAAAACTAAATGACACCATGTTTTACTCACCCTCAAGGCATCCTAGGTGTATAGTATGAAATAAAATCACTGTCAAAAATAAATGTACGTAACTGAAAGAATTTGTGTGTAATATTATTTTATTCGTGCGTAATTTTAAAAATTGTATGTAATTCAACTTTTTGTGAGACTTTGATTTCAAAATCTTCGGCCACAACAGTTTACAAGTACGACAATTTGTTTTATTTGTTAGATTACAACTTCAAATTCTACGACTATGACATTTTACAGACACAACCGCAACTCCGTTACGTGCACGAAGTGCGAATTACGAACACGAAGCACTGTGTGCGAAGAGAGTGTCAAAAATACGTCATCAGCTCACAGGCATAACTATCCGAAGGAAGATTGATCGATTCCACGACGTAGTGCGCATGCGCCCCCGCTTAAACAACTAGCGCCAAAATGACAGCTCAACAGCCAAGCGTCTCAAGTTTTAATTTTAATTCGGACACGATTAACAGTTACTTATTTCTAGTAACAGGTAGGAGATATATTATAGAGACAGATTCGGTTACGTTTAGCTGCTCAAAGAATAGTTTAGCCCCCGACTCTAATAAAACAAATCCATGGAAAGCATCTCTACTGCTTTTTGATATGAATTCGTGGTCTTGTGTCCATTCCGGACTAAATGATGTTGGACGTTTCGGCATGTTAACGTTATGATGTGACGTAGCCTGTATGTGCCCCACCTACACGTCGTGAAGGCTTGTTTACGTTTTTAACCAATTATATATCAGATATTTATTTGACATCTCTTTCAGCCAATCATCTGTTTGACAGGAGATCTTACGGTGTCAGACGCGATGCTGCTGCGTCCCAATAAAGGTTTTACAGCGCGTTTTTTAAGGCCGATTCAGCGCAACTCCGAAAAGGAGGACAAATGAGTGTCCGGCTTGAGGCTGCGCCGGACGCCAGACAGGGGGCTTAAAATCCGGACTGTCCGGCCAAAAGCCGGACGTATGGCCACCCTAATTCCTATGCTTGCAGTAAAGCATGTTCGATAGCATTTGGTTGTCTGCTTCATGAATACATAACAGTGTCCGAATTAAAACTTGAGACGATGAGTGAGCGCTTGGCTGTTGAGCTGTCATTTTGGCGCTAGTTGTTTAAGCGGGGGCGCATGCGCACTACGTCGTGGAATCGATCAATCTTCCTTCGGATAGTAATGCCTGTGAGCTGATGACGTATTTTTGACAGTCTCTTCGCACACAGTGCTTCGTGTTCGTAATTCGCACTTCGTGCACGTAACGGAGTTGCGGTTGTGTCTGTAAAATGTCATAGTCGTAGAATTTGAAGTTGTAATCTAACAAATAAAACAAATTGTCGTACTTGTAAACTGTTGTGGCCGAAGATTTTGAAATCAAAGTCTCACAAAAAGTTGAATTACATACAATTTTTAAAATTACGCACGAATAAAATAATATTACACACAAATTCTTTCAGTTACGTACATTTATTTTTGACAGTGATTTTATTTCATATATATGACCTTCTTTCAGGCGAATACAGTCGGAGTTATAATACCATGCCTAATAAAGGGAGTGAATCGAGGATGAGAATTTGAAGCTTCAAAAAGTGCATCCATCAATAAATAAAACTGCTCGACACTGCTCCATAACTTCCGTTGGCCACATACTAAGGAAGACATAAATTTTTTTGTTTAATACAGTTGTTATTATTGATCACACCACATGATGAGTGGCTGTTCTACGTCAGTGACCCAAATATTTATGCAGTATAATTTCTAAATGGAAGAACTTTCTACAATGGTGAAAAACATCGTATTGGTATTTTAAGATTTGTAGTAGGGCTGGGGCAATATATCGTGAATCACACTACTTATGCCGGTCTAAGGTGATTCTAAAATCGCAATGGCTTCGATTCTGTGTTTAATGCACAGCTTTCTATAAACTACGGCCTTTGATCAGTAGTAAGTACAAATCACTATGTGAATGACTACTTTATAACGTGTATTTAAAAATGCAACACTCGTCAAACATCATCATTATAAATATACTTTAATATCATGAAAATACCTGAAAGGTTTGAAGAACAGCGATAGAATATCCCAATTAGCATTTCCGTGAACTATCTTATTCAAGGGGTTCCTACGTTCCTGGTGTTCATTGCTCCCTACTTACTGAGCATGGGGTATCTGTTGAAGTGGACTTCGCTGACAATAAGCGCTCATTTGGAATGCCCTGCAAACTGAGATTTTTTGTGTTCCTGTGTCCAAAAATGCTTAATTTTGCTGCGTCTTTATTCAAATTTTGCGTAAAGAATTGCAGGGGGTTATTCCGAAAAAGCAAAAAATACTACTTGAGTCGGAAAATAAGGCAGTTTTTTAAAACTACCACCTGGGAAAACATTATTTATGCATCTCTTAAGATTAAAAGGCATACTGAAGATCTGGAAACCTTGGCTGCTCGAAGTTTAAGGCCTGCCCAAGAGGCCATATTGGTCATGCAACAAATAACGTTTCGATTCATGCCACTTCATGTTTATGGTTGTGGAAATGTCTCTGCTATAACATTTACGAGATTATTCCATGAACCTTGCATACTTTTAAGAAATCAGCGTTTGTTTGTTTGTTATGAATGTTCAGTGACACTGAAATAAACATGACAGCTTTCTGTATAGATCAGATAGTTTTGTTGTTTCCAGGTGTGTTTAAGAACGTGACACACACATCGGTGAGGCTGACTTGACTACTCGACTCGACTCAAAGCCACCAGAGGATAGTTTTTTAAATAGATGGCAATGGATGTTGTTTGCAAATTGTAAGTCTTACAGACTCTTCTATCTGTCTTCTATAGTATCTCTGCTTGAATATTGGAGCAGGGTTTCAATTCAATTTTATTTATATAGCGCTTTTCACACTGTGCATTGTTTCAAAGCAACTGTATATGAGAAAATAAGAAAACCACAAAAAAGGTCAAACACAGCACAGTACTTGGTGTTTGTAGAACAAGTAAATTATATCTAATAAATGCAGTCTCCCGTTGGTTTATTTTGCATTGGGTGAATGCTGGGCAGAAAAGATGCGTCTTTAATCTCGATTTAAATTGGGAGAGTATGTCTCACCCTCGAATAGTATTGGGAAGGCTATAACCCAGACTTTAGGTGCTTCGCATGAGAAGGCTCTACCCCCTTCGGTGGATTTAGTTATTCTAGGTGTTATCAAAAGTCTGGAGATCGTGATGTGGTAGAAGCTCTATGTAGGTAGGTGCTAAACCTTTAAAGGCATTATAAATTATTGGGTTTATGTGATGGTGTTTTTGGACATGGTTAGAACTCTGGCAGCTGCATTCTGAACTAACTGTAGTTTGTTTATTGATGATGCAGGACAACCACTA
Organism: Barbatula barbatula; assembly: GCF_947034865.1. Classification (NCBI taxonomy): domain Eukaryota; kingdom Metazoa; phylum Chordata; class Actinopteri; order Cypriniformes; family Nemacheilidae; genus Barbatula; species Barbatula barbatula. The sequence goes on from NC_136787.1 coordinate 2,504,461, forward strand.
AGTAGTGCATGACTACTGTTAACTCTTGAGGTAGATGAGGTGATTTTGCAGTTTACTTTCTCTGGTCTGTGTTAATTTATAATTATTAAAACAGTTATGTCACATTCACCCTCACGTATTTGCTCAAAGACAGTATAGGCCTACTGTTGTTACGTTGTATCATACATTCCTGGTCTTTTGTTGTATTATACATTCCAGGTCTTGGACCTAAGATTTTTTTAACAAGTTTTAAACTGTGTGAGACCACAAATAGAGAAAAAAATCCTAGATGTAATCATTTTGCTCCTATAATGTGTATCCAACAGATTTTCATACACTGTGAACACTCAGGAAATCTCGCAAATTCTCTTGAGACTTCAGAATGAGTTTTTTATTATTGCACTATAAGCTTTGTTTATTATTCATGTGGTCAATATAAACAAACGTGTACATTAGGGATGCACCGAAATGAAAATTCTTGGCCGAAAACGAAAAAGAGGAAACCAAAAATGTCTGCCTGACATTTTAGAAAGATTTGAGCTAGTGTATTTAAATAGGGCCAGTGCATAAATAAAAATGATCAAATAAAAAAAATATCTAGCAGAAATATGGCTACAATCTTAGTCAAATATACAGAAGCCTAAGAACAGAATAGACTACCTATTATTTGAGGCACTTTCTTGCAGGATTTCACTGAACATATCAGACAACGTGAGTGCATGTCCCTCATCTGGTGCAGAGAGACAGGTCTCTTTTTCTCCGCTCTGATCTCCTTCTGCGCTTCTCCGTCTGCACGCGGATGGTTCACCGCATACATCGCGGCCCGGGTCGCGATGACCTACTTGATTGACGTGAATTGAAAAATCAGAACTTTGGCAAAAATTTGCGCCGCATTAACCAATCAGGAGCTTGCTCTAGTAGGGACTTGAGCAAGCAGCAGAAGCCCCTCCCATAACGTGAATTTGCGTCTAATGAAGCGAATTTCACGCGCAAATGATGAGAGTAAACTCAAAGTGTTCAAGCGTCCAACTACACGTGAATAACGCGATTTACAGTGTTTAGTGCAGACAGTCTATAAGAGTGTATATACGAGATTTACTGAAATACGTCCACACCGCAGACTTGTCGCTTCAGACAAGCACGTGCAGGTCGCGGTTTCTGTTTGCGTCATCACAACATTTCGGCCATATTGTTCCGGTGATAAGTCTTTCGGGCCAAAACTGAAAATGCCCTTTTGGGCCATTTGGAGGCCGAATATTCGGTGCATCCCTAGTGTACATAAAACCTTTTGTCTTTTTTACAATATTATTCATCGTTGGGAAATTGCTCAAGCAGGGTCATCTAAAGCAGGGGTTCTTAACCTTTTGCAACTCATGGCCCACCAAAGAGAAATTTCCGAGGACCACCTTTCCAAATATTATCGTATTGACAGAATATTCAAAGAGTACATATACTCTGCTGTTTATCGTTTATGCCACAGTAGCAGACTTAGTCAAGTAAGCGATATATATGAAAACTGTTGTATAATCATAAAGACTTGGCAGGTCTACTTAGTAACCATTTATTCCCGTAACAATAACAGGGCATGTAAGATCAGATGGTTTTGGCGCATCAAAATTTCTACACATAAAACAAATTGTGTTTTCAGCCAGTTTTAGCCATAGCAAGTCATAGCCAGTTTTGATTTTATGTAACTGTTAATTTCACAAAAAGAGCAGTTGCAGAACCTGCAAGTAACCTGGTTTTTGACATGCCGGACCGCGCTCGAACTCACCAACGGAAATAAATGCCAATAATTTCTGTTAATGTAAAAAAAATTATGAAACAATCTACAATTGAAAGGCTACACATAGCAATCCCGATCGCAACTATAATTTTTATTACGCTTATATTTGACACAGTGACGTGCACTACCGCTGGCGGCAGCTCACCGCCGTCATGGCACTCTACCACCTCAGTGGTATGGTTGTCACGGCCACCGTCACAGCCTTAATTCTCACCAAACACTTTGACGCTTTTGCTTGCACAGGACTGTCTCCGACATCTGATTTTCTTTTCAGAAAAAGAGACATTTTACAGTAACATAATTTACTGTAACTTTAACTTTTTTTGTATTTGAATGTCATAACGTATTTGTTCAATCTGACGTTGTGACGGGATTCGACATTCATTCTGATGTTGTGACGTGTTTGGTGTTGGGACATTCAAATCTAAATTGACATTTAGATAATGCATCTTGACTCTACTTTAGTGTTTCTGTAACATTCATAAGCCTTATTAAATCATCGACGCATTTTGTTATTTTGTGGCCCACCAGATGAATTGAAATATACACTGACTGACTTGTGGCTTTAGTCTTTATTTCCAGTTCCATTTAGCACTGGTTTGTGCATTTTTCACTACAAAACTCTCATCCTCTATGGCTACTGGTAATTGCTAGAGTATTTCTGAGTTTAAAAAAAACGTATTCATTATTGTGTTCATATTACAGCTGCATATGGCAGAACACCCTGCTGGCCACCTGGTGCTGAAATGGTTAATTGAACAAGATGCCAAGATGAAGGAGACCGAAAGAGAAGGTACAGAACATCACACTTTTGATTAATTGTGCAAATTTTGTGGCTTTGAGGCTATTTTTTTTTCCTTTCAATGTAGAAAATTGTATTTGTCTGTTTTTTACTACTGAAACCCCAATTTTTGTGGAACCCTCCCAATTAAAGAGCGCATATGTGTTAGTTAAATAAATTTCTCTCAATTTTGGTCCACAGAGCGTTTTTCCAGAATTCTTTTGGAGAAGGTTGGGTTAGAGAACCTCAAATCATGGGCTTCAGTCAACCGTGGTGCAATTGTTCTTTGTTGGTGAGTTTCAGCAGATTTAAGCAGCAAATTTGCTACCTTTCAATCTTGCCGTCTTTAAAATCATGCTTGGAGGAATTCCGTTCAGCTAGCAATGACATTATTGAATGACTTTCCCCAAATGATTGCTTTTTAATGCTCCGTACACATTTTTAGTGACTTTGGCACTGGAAAGGTTAGGTTGCTAGTGGGTGGGAGTTCTGATGACTAGAGATGAGTGATATTATATCGTTTGTGAGATATATAATTGTGTACAATAGAGTTCAAGGAGCAATAAAGTTTGCGATCGTTTTCACCCAAGTTTGTGATTGTTTCCACCCAACAATAGGCTATACACAGATTAGGTATGACATGATGTATTTATGGAGTTTGTTAAATTTGATTTAAAACAACAAGCTTTTGAAGTCGAATGTCACAATATTTTTTTATATTTACAAAAATACTGTAAGTATAGTTTAGGAGCCTGTTTGATTTGGGCTACGTTTTACTTTTTGATTACTATTTGTGAGGCTATAAAGTACATGTAGCTACTATCACTTGTAGCAAAAATCAGCGGTGGATGGTATTATAGTTAACGCAACAAATACCAAAAAATATTGATAGTTTTTGGGCCAAATCACCCGTCGCTACTGATGACTCACTGCAGGAGCTGTGAGAAGAATCACATTTGCTCCCATCTTCTTCCTATTGGTTGTCACTCCCAAAATTCAATTCTCATTTGCATAAAGTTAAACAGTTCTGACATAATGACACAATAAGCAACTGCTGCAAACTTGCATTTCCAGCAAAAATCGACCGATCATGCAAATATATTTGTATTGTAATAAACAGATCAGTGTTTAAGAGGGTTGATTGACAACAGTAAGTTTATATATTTGCTGAATTATTGATTTGAGATATTTGTTTATCACATTGTAAGCTTTGGAAAAAGGAAAACATCAAATATTTGATTCTTACACTATAAGTATTTTTCACTATTTAAATGCAATCATCCAACTAGTCTCTCGATTATGTTTATCACCATTTAGAATTCTCTCCTTTCACTTTAATGTGTTCTTGCTTATATATTTTTAACTTTGATATGATAAGAAAGTTGCCTCAAGCAAAAAATCATTAGTATCAACAGCTTTAAGGCAAAGATTATTTGCTTCATTTTTTTATTCGTTTTTAATTGTGTTCCCACAGCCTCCTTCAAAGTGCAGATGAAAGTGTTGCAGAAGAAGTGAAAGTTGTGCTGAAATCCATCCTTCCTGAACTACAGAAGATGCAGAACTCTAAAGGAGTCAAGATCCTGCTTGAGAAACTGGCCTGAAGTGTTCAATTAAATTAACCAGAAGTTTGGATTTCCTACATTTCTGCAGGTTTCACCTGTATGTGTTCTTTTGTAAAATGTATACACTGATGTATGTAAATACAAAATAAACATACATTTAATGAAGATTGACCCATTTATTCCTGACAACACCTGTGACTGTCGCCTGTCTGTTGCTATGAGGTTGTCAAAGAGCCGTTGAAAAAGAGTTTGTAAAAACTGTCACAATTTATCCAATATCCGGCAGAAAACATTCAACTGACCGAACAAAACTGCGTTTTCAAAACTCAGTCACTGTTACAGACTGCCTGGGCATATGGACATGAATGTAGTTTGTCTTTAAATATTCTCATAGTTTGTTGCCCAGATGGATATTTGTGCTGCATGATTCACTAAAAGTTACATTGAAGTACTATTTCATAAATAAAAATTATGTAAATGAGAACGAATTTTCATTTTGTTGTATAATTATACAGCATTGTATGTAACAGTTAAGACCGTTAACGCAAGTACGACTAGATAACGCCATGAATATGATGATTAAGCATAAAGAGTTTATATGTGTTGCAGGTACCCAGCAAACAATCTTTGGTTCCCAGAACATTCTGGGAACGTTAGCGTGTGGTTCCTAGAACGTTCCCAGAACAGATAGTTTAACGTTCCCTGTAGGTTAGGGGAACGTTCCCCTACCTTTGTACTAATGTTACGGGTACGTTACGAGAACGTTCTCCTAACCATGGTATGATGAATGAAATGAGTCTAAAATCACGTGTTATAGATTGTTTGTTGCTCAGAGAACAAAAACTGGGGTTAAATAAATTAAACTGCATAAACAACCTTAAACAACATACAAAGAGAAAGAAAATAATACCTTTAACACGTAAAACTAATTGGCGAAATGTAATTTTCATAATATAATTACTATATATTAAATGTAGCATGAGATATATATATAACTACATTTTTTTTTTACCAAAATATAAATAAAACAAATAGAAAGAAAATCAAAACTTTAAGACGTTAAACTGGTAATATTTAATTTTATACATAATGACTATTTAATGTAGAATGAGGCTACAAATATAAAAGGTACAATTATTTAAAATACAGAAGCACTATCTTCACTTCAGCATCATCTGAAAACAAAAGAAAAAGGAAATGAGTGAGACGGATCTTAAACACTGTAGTTGAAATGAATCATTATTATGTGAAATATTTATTAATTGCTTTTATCTCCAGTGACTGATGTTGATCCTTAATATGCCTGCAATTCATTTACAGTCAAGGCATTTAGCAGAGGCTTTTCCTACTCAAAGCCACAGTACAACATGGAAAACAATACAATTATTTGGCAATTATATGAAGAGTTCTATACAAATGAAAGTACATGCAGTACAATGTGTTTTACTAAAAACATTTACAAATCTTTTCTAAACCCATTGATCCATCTTATAAAAAGTATTTAAAAACATATACTTACAATATGCCAAAGGCGCTCTGTGAAAGGGCTCCCAAAAGAGCCTTTGGGGTAGAGGTAGCTGCTGTTGACACACAAAAAAAGAGCAAACATGACTAAATTGCATGACATAAAATATGAGGAACATGACAAACAAGATATGCAGATTAACTGCTATGTTTTTTACTTACTATACAATCAGATGCCAATTGACTCTGGAAAAAAGAATAATTATTTTAATGGAATAAATTCACAGATTTATATGATTTATGAGTAGGCCCTATGTACATTTCAATTTATTATTTTGAAACCCACTAACAAGTAAGAAGGGGCGTTAACTGAACGTTAACTGACGTTAACTGAAATAACCGGTGACTGTAGCCTATAAAAAGAAGGAAAGACGGTACTCAGAGATTTGCTATAGCTTACTGTTACATGTACATGAAATGTAGGTATAGGGAGTCCATTTTATGATAATGTTCTGTGGGTTTCATGTGAAAGCGGCAGTAGATTAATTTGAAGTGGTGAAACCGATCTTATTCTTGCTGCACTAGGTAAACTATTTTTTTTAATTTTTAAGCATAACGTTATTTACATTTAAGTTTATACGTTAAGCTTATTCGACCGGTTAAGTACAAATAATTACCTCAGGAAAACGGTCAGTGATTTCAATTAGTGTGGAATATGCAGCTATGCGCGCACACGTACATGGCCTCAGTTTTACAACTTAGACTATCTTACCTTTCTCGTAGTTTTAAATGTCATTTACAATCAATTTACAAGCTCACTACAGGTGTCTTTTTTATATGCTGATTAAGTTAAAAAAGTATTTTACCTCAGGAAACTGACGGGACCGGCCGGCTCCTCTCAGAAGGCAGTCACTCTGTGCGCGTGTGGTTGGCCACAGACCTGCCTATAGGCTGCCCGCATTCAGAGTTCGCGGGCACCGCACGCGAGCAAGATGTAACTTGACCCTTTTTTTTAATTTATTTTTGTTTTTCTAAGAAAATGGTTGCGAAGGCATTATGATATGGGGATGTTTCTTATACTATGGTATTGGGCCTATACCATCGGATTCCGGGATCATGGGTCAGATTAAAAACATTACAATACTTAAAGAGATCATGTTGCCTTATGCCAAAGAGGAAATGCCCTTAAAATGGGGGTTTCAACAAGACAACGACCCCAAACACACCAGTAAGCGAGCAGCATCTTGGTTACAGACCCACAAGATTAACGTTATGAAGTGGCCAGCCCAATATCCAGACCTTAATCCAATAGAAAACATATGGGGTGACATCAAATACACTGTTTCTGAGGCAAAACCAAGATATGCAGAAGAATTGTGGTCTGTAGAGCAATCCTCCTGGGCTAGAATACATGTTCACAGGTGCCAGAAGTTGGTCTACTCCATGCAACACAGATGTAGCGGTTTTAGCTGCATGTTAAAATATTGATGAGATTAGCTAACCAAATATGATTCTTCACCAGATCTATCAAGATCACATCCTGAAATTAGTTATTTGAAACATCAGTTTCAGTCAAGGAATTAGTTAACCTCACAGTAAAATACATATAATAATCGTTATTAAATATACATATTATACAGTCTCTGATTAGTAATATAAACTATAACAATACTTGTGTGGGTTCACTCCCATCTCGGCTGGTGCTGCCGTATACTGGGTCTCCCAGTTGGCCTCGCAGTTAGCCTGTCCTTGGAGCTATCAATAAAACTCTTGTTACTCACCTGCAATTGAATCCTTGCTTCTCATTCCTGACAGAACGATCGCACCAATTATGGATTTAGCAGAGGCAGATCCGTTCCATTTCAGACCCTAAGTGCTGCTTGCGAGTGGAACACAGCAGCGCTGCGAGCACGTTTCCTGCAGGGTCTCAACGATGCCATAGCAGACGAGCTGGCGTCATGGATGTGCCCACAGAATTGGAAGAGCTGATCTCACTCGCGCTGCGAGTGGAGTCTCGCCTGGATCTCCGCCGTCGCCGACGGCAGGTAGTCAACTCTTGGCGCCAGATGGAGCCTGCAAATCTTATGGTTCGAGACCCACAAACACCCACACCTGATAATACTGAACCCATGCATCTGGGGCGACTTCGTCTTTCTCCCCTCCAGAAGCAACAACGGCTTGCGCAGGGCCTCTGCCTATACTGTGGGAAACCTGGTCATTTTGCCATCAAATGCCCGCTAAAAGCCAATGCCCACCAGTAGGACTGAGGATACTGGTGGGCAAACTTCTCTGTCCTCTTCCCCTGGCGTCTCGCACTCAGCTATCATTCACTCTGGAGTATCAGGGAGACAACCACGCCAGCATGGCCCTGTTGGATTCAGGGGCCGAAGGAAATTTCATAGATCGCAAGACAGCTCAACATTGGCGCCTCCCCTCGGTTCCTCTCTCAGCTCCAGTGTGGCGCGCCCCTTTTCACTGTCACTCACTGCACTCCTAGCGTAAGTCTGATTGTTTCTGGGAATCATCGTGAGAGTATTGTGCTGTACATACTCAATTCCCCCAACAATACTATTGTCCTCGGGCATCCGTGGTTGATACAGCACGGTCCTCACGTTGATTGGGTTAATAACACTATTATTTCTAGGAGCCCGTCTTGTCATGTGTCTTGTCTAGGTCCTGCCCTCTCTCCTGTCTCTGTTTCTTGTGCTCCTCAGGTGGAATCCGTCGACCTAACCTCTGTTCCGGCAGAGTACCATGGTCTTGGTGCGGTCTTCAGCAAGTCTCGGGCCACCTCGCTGCCTCCTCATCGTCCCTACGACTGCGCCATCGACCTCCTCCCTTGCACTTCTCCACCCAGGGGTCGCTTATTCTCCTTGTCCGTTCCCGAGAGAGAGGCCATGGACCAGTACATCCGTGATTCTCTTCAGTCTGGACTCATTCGCCGCTCCTCCTCGCCCGCTGGCGCGGGGTTCTTCTTCGTTCAGAAGAAGGATGGCTCCCTACGCCCTTGTATCGATTAGCTAGGTTTGAATCACATTACCATTAAGAACAGGTATCCCCTACCTCTCATGTCTTCTGCCTTTGAATTATTGCAGAGAGCCAAGGTCTTCACTAAATTAGACCTTATCACCTTGTCCGCATGCGAGAAGGAGATGAGTGGAAGACAGCGTTTAAAACACCCACGGGACACTACGAGTATTTGGTGCTTCCCTTCGGTCTCACCAATGCTCCGGCTGTCTTTCAGGGCCTGGTCAACAGCGTTCTGGGTGACATGATCAATCAGTTTGTATTTGTGTATCTGGACGACATTTTAATCTTCTCCCCTTCCTTCCAGGTACACACCCAGCATGCTAGACGGGTTCTCCAACGCCTACTAGAGAATCGACTCTTTGTCAAAGCGGAGAAGTGCGAGTTCCATGCCGAGTCTGTTACATTCCTTGGCCAAATAATATCCACGAAGGGTAAACAGGCTGATCCCGCCAAGATAAAGGCTGTCGCTAAGTGGCCAATACCCGACTCTCGTAAGGATGTGCAGCGTTTTCTGGGATTCGCCAATTTTTACCGGCGTTTCATCAGAAACTTTGGTCAGATGGCTGCACCTCTTACCGCGTTGACTTCCACCAAGACTCCCTTCAGGTGGAATCAGCAGGCTCAGGAGGCCTTTGATAAATTAAAGTCCCGTTTTATCTCTGCTCCTGTCTTGTCTCTTCCAGATCCTGAGGGTCAGTTTATCGTCGAGATCGATGCTTCAGACGTCGGAGTAGGCGCAGTCTTGTCTCAGCGTTCCGCTCACGATGGGAGGGTTCATCTAACCCGATGCTCTTTCCCGCCTGTTCGAGGCCTCGGGGGACAGCCATTCGACGAATGCCATCCTTCCCACAGGAGTGGTGGTCGGGGCTGTTTCCTGGGGAATTGAGCGGAGGGTGGAGCAGGTCTGCCGGGGAGTCCAAGTGTCAATTGAGTGTCCGGCGGGTCGATTGTTCGTGCCGGCTGTGCTGCAGTCGGCGGTCCTTCGGTGGGGACACTCGTCCAAGCTGGTTTGCCATCCAGGAATTCGGGGAACGTCGGCATCTGTTAGTCAGCGTTTTTGGTGGCCGTCATTGTCCACCGATGTCAGACAGTTCGTGTTGGCCTGCCCGACGCGCGCTCAATCCAAACCCAGCAACCGCCCTGCCTCTGGTCTGCTCCGTCCCCTCCCCATTCCCTCTCGCCCCTGGTCACATATTGCCCTCGATTTTGTTTCTGGGCTTCCCCCCTCTGGCGGTAACACAATGGTTCTCACCGTGGTGGATCGCTTTTCCAAGGCGGTTAATTTCATCCCTCTTCCCAAGCTTCCCTCCTTGCGGGAAACCGCACAACTGCTCATTGACCATGTTTTCCGGCTCCACGGCCTGCCGGTTGATTTGGTCTCTGATAGGGGCCTGCAGTTCACCTTACGGTTCTGGAGGGAATTTTGTAGACAGATCGGGGCCTCCGTGAGTCTGTCCTCCGGGTTCCACCCTCAGACCAATGGGCAGTGCGAGCGGGCCAACCAGGATCTCGGGAGAATGCTCCGCTGTCTGACATCATCCCATCCGACTTCCTGGAGCCAACAACTCTCTTGGGTGGAATATGCCCATAACTCCCTCCCGTCGGCTGCCTCAGGTTTGTCTCCATTTGAGTGTTCCCTTGGCTATAACCCTCCTCTTTTTCCATCACAGGAACCCGACGCTGCAGTGCCGTCTGCTCTGGCTTTCATCCAGCGCTGTCGACGCACCTGGCGGAGAGCCAGAGAGGTCCTGGCCCGGACTTCAAGATGCACCAAGGCAGCAGCCGATCGTCACCGGTCTTCTCCCCCTACCTATGTGTGTGGTCAACGGGTTTGGCTCGCTACCAAGGACCTGCCTCTCTGGGCGCCTTCTCGTAAACTGGCACCCAGGTTCATAGGGCCATTCCATATCACTAAGGTGGTTAATCCAGTGGCTGTTAGGCTGAGGCTTCCCCCTTCCCTCGGTCGGGTTCACCCGGTTTTTCATGTCTCCCGGGTAAAATCAGTTGTTTCTTCACCCCTCAACCCTGCCAGCAGCCGACCACCCCCCCACCACGTCTCATTGACTGCGCTCCCTCTTACTCGGTGCGGCGACTACTTGACGTGCGTCGGCGGGGCAGGGGATTTCAATATCTAGTGGACTGGGAGGGCTATGGTGCAGAGGAGAGGAATACCCTTGCCGAGCGATTGTTTGTGTGCGTGTCATTTGTGCCGTACCTCTTAATCTCTGTTGCTCTTCCAGGTAGTATTATTACACCACCTCTGTGTCAAGAGCGTTCTCTGCGCAGACTTCAGACGGGGTCGCGAATTCGCTGCGGCCGGCACCGACGCTCTCTGGACCCTCCTGTGGCGGGGTGGACGTTCATTCCCGTCTCGGCTTGCGCTGCCGTAAACTGGATCTCCCAGTTGGCCTCGCAGTCAGCCTGGGCGTTCGTTCCGCCGATCATCCGCATTCCTATTGGACTTCCACTAACCCAATCCTTGGAGCTATCAATAAAACATCCAGTATGCGGCAGTCCTTTGGGCAAAATGCCTTGTTGATGCTAGAGGTCAGAGGAGAATGGGCCGACTGATTCAAGCTGATAGAAGAGCAACTTTAACTGAAATATCCACTCGTTACAACTGAGGTATGCAGCAAAGGATTTGTGAAGCCACAACACGCACAACCTCGAGGCGGATGAGATACAACCGCAGAAGACCCCACAGGGTACCACTCATCTCCACTACAAATAGGAAATAGAGGCTACAATTTTCACTAGCTCAAAAAAATTAGACAGTTGAATACTGGAAAAATTTTGCCTGGAGTCTCGATTTCTGTTGAGACATTCAGATGGTAGAGTCAGAATTTGGCGTAAACAGAATGAGAACATGGATCCATCATGCCTTGTTACCACTGTGCAGGCTGGTGGTGGTATGGTGTGGGGGATGTTTTCTTGGCACACTTTAGGCCCCTTAGTGCCAATTGGGCATCGTTTAAATGCCACGGCCTACCTGAGCATTGTTTCTGACCATGTCCATTCCTTAATGACCGCCATGTATCAATCATCTGATGGCTATTTCCAGCAGGATAATTCCTATTTCCGAACCATGTCACAAATCTCGAATCATTTCATATTGGTTTCTTGAACATGACAATGAGTTCACTGTACTTAAATGGCCCCCAAAGTCACAAGAGCTCAACCCAATAGAGCATTGAGCTGTTAGAATGTCAGAAACAAGCTTTCTGAGCTGGAAACGGCATTTTGTGACAAAGTGCATCAGAGGATGATGAGAAACTCAGTTTTGACAAAGAACACAGTTCATCACTGAAATGCTCTAATTGAGCTGTTAGAATGTCAGAAACAAGCTTTCTGAGCTGAAAACTGTCGTGATCCTAGTCTTGTATTGGTTGTGTGTACTGTGTTGTGGTTGTCGAACTCGTGGGGAGCTGTTTTGACAGCTCCGCACGTGTTCGGTGTCTACGTCATTTGCCCCGCCCTCCGTGTCTCCGCTAGGGTTTCCCCGCACCGGGTTTCCATCACGATCACTTTACCATTCATTCTCTCATGCCCCTTTAACTCGTTCCCATTAGTGATTAATGAATTCTCACCTGTAGCTTGTCCCCGCTGTTTAGTTCACCTCTATTTAGTCCCTCTTGTCCTCTCGTTCTTTGTCAGATCATTGTATGTGTTACCTTCGTTCCTGGCTCCTCTTGTCATCGTCTTAGTGAAAGTCATAGTCACAGTCTTGTTATTTATTTTCTTAGCCTAGTCTAAGTCCTCGTAGTTCTGAGGGGTATTGCACAAAAGCAAGATAAGGGATTAAGCTGGGATTTTCCAGTTATCCTGGCTGAATTTAGCCCTTACTCAGTTGCATGAAGGGTGGCTAAATTAATCTACTTTAAGTTACTATGGAGATTTACACTTTGCAGCTAGCCTGCTCCGGAGCAGGCTAACAACCAGGCTAAGATTAATCCTAGTGATTTATCGGCTAGTTCCTCCCTAAATCCTACTAGATATTAATGTGTTTTAGTCACTTCTAAAATACTAGATATACAATCATTCATATAAGTATGCGTACTGTTATTTTAGTTATTATTGAAAACTGCTGTTCATTTCACTGTCAGAGGTTTGATGAATATATATATATATATATATATATATATATTATTCGAGATTTAAAGCTTTTATTGTCATACACCCAGTGAGGAAAGCAGATTTTTTGAGCAATTATTACTTTGCTGTCGCAATGAATGCCAACACAGTGCAAAACTATACTATACTATAGTATATGACAAATAGAATGACTATGTATATGCAAGTATAGAGTAGAAATGTACTGTTGAATGAGAAAAAATATCAAAATATTATAGCAGTTGATGAGATAATGGAGACAATGGCTCATGAGATAATAATGAGACAATGTCTCATGAAGTTGCAAATGTGGTTTCAATTAAGTCCGTAACGAGGTCAATATGTAGTATATATAGACTAAATATTTGTGTTTCTCCGATTCACAATGGCTTGCCCTTTGTTGAATGATGTAGTTGATGAGGAAGTTTTAATACTCAGACGAGCATTCAGGCATGAAAGAGTCTTCAGAGATAGGGCAGACCCATTGGCCTTTTCAGACCAATTTCTGACTGAGAGGTACAGATTCTCAGGTGATGGCATCAGATATTTGTGTAGGCTGCTGGGTCCAAACATACAGCACAGGACAGCACGGAGCCATGCTCTCACTGTCCCACAGATGGTCTGCGTAGCACTGCGATTCTTTGCAAGTGGCATGTTTCTGTATTCTGTCGGTGATGCAGAAAACCTCAATAAAGCCACTATTTGCCGCACAATAAGAAAGGTAAGTCTGGCATTGAAATCTCTTGTGCACATATTTATCACCTTCCCTGGTCACAGAAGATTCATCCACATCAAGGAGGATTTCTACAAGATTGCAGGTAACACGAATAATAACATTACTACATTAGCACAGTCACAGTATGACACTCATTATTTTGTGTTACAGCTTTTCCTAATGTAATTGGGACAGTGGATTGCACCCATATTCGTCTCCAACGCCCCTCAGGGGCACATGAGGGAGATTATGTTAACAGGAAATCCTTCCACAGTGTCAATGTTCAGGTAAGAATGAGTTATGGTTACTGTCAGCTACATAATTATTCTGTGCATTAAATGACCTTAATAAGCTATATATATTTTTACAGATGATCTGTGATGCTGCCTGCCTTATCACAAATTTAGAGGCAAAGTGGCCTGGCTCAGTCCATGACTCCAGAATCTTTCGGGCCAGTAGAATTTACCAGAGACTCTCTCTAGGTAAGCCACCCCATTTTTTAAGCACCTTGAATATCAAGAGTACAGTAAGAATTATGTTTTGCATTCGCATGAGAGTTCTCTGGCGTGCTGCTGGGGGACAAAGGCTATGCCTGTGAGACATTTCTGATGACTCCCCTTACAGACCCCCAAACCCCAGCACAGCAAGCTTACAACCCTGCCCATGCCAAAACCAGGGCTCGAATTGAAATGACCTTCGGCCTCCTGAAATCACGATTTCAGTGCCTGCACCACCTGAGGCTCTCCCCAGACAGAGCATGTGACGTGACTGTTGCCTGCACAGTGCTGCACAATATTGCCAGCCTAAGAAAAGAAAGGGCTCCCAGAGTTGCTTTGGATGTTGATTGGGACAATGGTGCCATATTCCCAGATAACAGAAATGGTCGACTTGTTAGAGAACAATACATTGCAAATTATTTCAGTTAATTTAGTTTTGATTTAGCCCATCTTTTAATAAAGGACAATGTAGGCTATATAACTTTTTCATGTGTACATGCATTTTATTTGGCATCGGTAGCACACACTGTGGTCATCTTCCCAAATTCTAGTTCCACTTCACTGGATCAATAACTAAAGTGTACTTGACATTCATAAAAAAGTTACAAGACCACAATGGTTTTGGAATATTTTTCTTTTATTATTTTGGTGTCATCACTTGTCAGCTTGGAGCTTTGGAGAGAAAAAATGATGATTATTAATACATTGTGTTACAGTCATGGTTACAGTATGAACTGAAGTCACTTACTTCTCTTTCTAGTTTCTGGATTTCCAGTTCTAGTTTCCTCAGGGTCTTGTGTTTAATTTGCATCTCAAGATCCCTGTCCTGCAGCTTTCTTTTGTTCACATCAATCTTGACTTCTGTCAGCTCGATCTGTTTCTTAAGATGCGTTGTGTAGAGATATCTGACAGTTTGTGAATTCTGTGAACACCTTTTAGTTAGCATAGCAGAATTTTTGTAGAATGTAAATTTACTTTAGGCAATACTCACTATGTTTCCAGGCTGCTTATCAGGCTCCCCAATGTCAGGATCCTGTAACAAATTATATTTTCTATTAGTACCACTTCCCTGACTTTTTATCTATTATGAACTTATGAAAAAATGTGTCTATTGCCACAAAATTTACATGATACCTCAAGCCTTCTGGAGTCCAGCGACACGGTCTCTTCATCGGCAGAAATGCACTCCACTGCTGTAGATGTGGCTTCCCTCTGCCATATTCAATACTTGTAATGATATTTTTGACAGGACATGCAAAGCCAATGATTCAATAAAGAGTACTAACCGGCAAATCTGGTGGCTCCAAAAGTGTAAAGGTGTTACCAGCCACTGCAAGGTAAGGCAAAGTCGCACAGTCCACATAAATGTATATGGATTTCAATATTTTCCATGTGCAGTATCATGGCAATAATGTACCTTGTATGAAGAGGTCAGTATCCCTTGGTGGACCAGAGTCAGTGGCTGTACCTCCCTGGATCCCTTCAATCACTGGCTTCCCTTTATTTAAGTCCAGGGCCAGCTCCTCTGCTGAGGTGAAGTCTTGGGTTGGAGGGCCACCCCCCGTACCAGATATATGACTTTTCTTTTATTGCTAAAATCAGACAATAAAATGTCAGCCAACATGTCACCTATGTTCTTTGCAAACAAGTCACTTACCAGCCTGCAAAATATTCTTGTATTTAATCTTGACTTGCTGCCAAGTCCTTTTTTGGCCAGACATGTTTGTTCTTTAAGAGGAATGGATAGATACAAATTATAAAATAGATTAGATGTATAAAAAGAGCAAAAAAAGATTACAAATAGATAAGAGTAAAAAGATTATAGACATAAAAGAAACTAAATAGATCAAATAGATGCCCAGTGGGTAAGTGTTTGCAATTATTCTTTATGTTAAATGCATGTCCACTGGTCACATTTAAGTACACAAATATTTTTGAAAATGACAAGTAACTCCTTGAATTGTAATTATGAGGGTTTCAGTGGAGCACTGGTTATTTGGACTACTTACACATTCAATCGGTCCGCTATTGTTTGCCATGCATTCTCTCTTTGTTTTATCACAGCAGCTGTATTGCCTTTTTTACATATTATATGTTTCACTTCTTCATACGTTTCCATAAGAAGCTGTTGCTCATTAGGCGAAAAGTATGCCGCACGGGTTTTGTCCATTTCTGCATCAGTGATTCTTTGATCGATTTCGTGATCTTTTTAAGAATGCCGTGAACGTGCATTTATCCAAACTATATACACCTGGCTTGACATATCCGCGCGTTCTCATCCTGGCTCAGCAAACGTGCAACGGATTAAGCCAGGATGCACTGATTAAACTAGGTCAAGCCGTGACTGTTCTATTATCCTAGCTTTCTTAATTCTACTTTTGTGCAATACCCCTCTGTTCTCTTGCTTGCAAGTTTTGTTTTTGTTTGCCCATTAGTTTGCGTTGACGCTCTGGACCTTCGTGCTTTGCACGGTGCTGGCTCACCTCCACTCAACCCGCATCTCTCGTTTGGCCGGCCGACAGGACCAGGCTTTCCCCGCCGTGCGCCTTTTCCGCATCTAGAACTTCTCCCGGTCTGGGTCTTCAAGCAGCTCTCCCGTGAGTGCCGTAGGATCGAGTCGTCTCCCCGCGGACTCCCGTGGTTTCTACGGATTCTCCGTTCCTGTTCTCCCGTAGTGGGTTTCGTGTTCTCCCGTAGGTCCCGACGGGTCGAGACCCCTCCCCGCCGGGCTTACGCGGTTGTGTCTCCAGGCTGGTGCCAGAGTGGATTATCTGCCTTGTTCAATAAACATCTCTTGTTTGCCCTGCATCTGAGTCTCCGAATCTTCTTCCTCGTCTCAGTGTCATGACAGAAAACTGCTTTTTGTGACAAAGTGCATCAGTGGATGATGAGAAAGTCAGTTTTGACAAAGAACACTGTTCATTACTAAAATTCTCTGATTAAGCTGTTAGAATGTCAGAAACAAGCTTTTTGAGCTGAAAACTGCATTTTGTGACAAAGTGCATCAGAGGATGATGAGAATGTTAGTTTTGAAAAAGAACGCAGTTCATTACTGAAGTGCTCTGATTGAGCTGTTATAATGTCAGAAACAAGCTTTCTGAGCTGAAAACTGCATTTTGTGTCAAAGTGCATCAGAAGACGATGAGAAACTCTGTTTTGACAAAGAACACTGTTCATTACTGAAATGCCCTAATTGAGCTGTTAGAATGTCAGAAACTCAGTTTTGACAAAGAACACAGTTCATTAATAAAATGCTCTAATTGAGCTGTTAGAATGTCAGAAACAAGCTTTCTTAGCTGAAAACTGCTTTTTGTGACAAAAAGCATCAGAGAATGATGAGAAACTCAGTTTTGACAAAGAACACAGTTCATCACTGAAATGCTCTTATTTAGCTGTTAGAATGTCAGAAACAAGCTTTCTGAGCTGAAAACTGCTTTTTGTGACAAAGAGCATCAGAGGATGATAAGAAACTCAGTTTTGACAAAGAACACAGTTCATCACTGAAATGCTCTAATTTAGCTGTTTTAATGTCAGAAACAAGCTTTCTGAGCTGAAAACAGCATTTTGTGACAAAGTGCATCAGAGGATGATGAGAAAGTCAGTTTTGACAAAGAACACTGTTCATTAATAAAAAAACTCTGATTAAGCTGTTAGAATGTCAGAAACAAGCTTTTTGAGCTGAAAACTGCAATTGTGTGACAAAGTGCATCAGAGGATGATGAGAAACTCAGTTTTGACAAAGAACACAGTTCATTAATAAAATGCTCTAATTGAGCTGTAAGAATGTCAGAAACAAACTTTCTGAGCTGAAAACTGCTTTTTGTGACAAAGAGCATCAGAGGATGATGAGAAACTCCGTTTTGACAAAGAACACGGTTCATCACTAAAATGCTCTAATTGAGCTGTTTTAATGTCAGAAACAAGCTTTCTGAGCTGAAAACAGCATTTTTAGACAACGTGCATCAGAGGATGATGAGAAAGTCAGTTTTGACAAAGAACATTGTTCATTACTAAAATGCTCTGATTAAGCTGTTAGAATGTCAGAAACAAGCTTTTTGAGCTGAAAACTGCATTTTGTGACAAAGTGCATCAGAGGATGATGAGAATGTCAGTTTTGACAAAGAATACTGTTCATTAGTAAAACGCTCTAATTGAGCTGTTAGAATGTCAGAAACAAGCTTTCTGAGCTGAAATCTGCTTTTTGTGACAAAGAGCATCAGAGGATGATGAGAATGTTAGTTTTGAAAAAGAACACAGTTCATTACTGAAGTGCTCTGATTGAGCTGTTAGAATATCAGAAACAAGCTTTCTGAACTGAAAACTGCATTTTGTGTCAAAGTGCATCAGAAGACGATGAGAAACTGAGTTTTGACAAAGAACACAGTTCATTACTGAAATGCTCTAATTGAGCTGTTTTAATGTCAGAAACAAGCTTTCTGATCTGAAAACAGCATTTTGTAACAAAGTGCATCAGAGGATGATGACTAACTCAGTTTTGACAGAGAACACAGTTCATCACTGAAATGCTCTAATTGAGCTGTTAGAATGTCAGAAACAAAGTTTCTGAGCTGAAAACTGCTTTTTGTGACAAAGAGCATCAGAGGATGATGAGAAACTCAGTTTTGACAAAGAACACGGTTCATTTATGAAATGCTCTAATTGAGCTGTTAGAATGTCAGAAACAATCTTTCTGAGCTGAAAACTGCTTTTTGTGACAAAGAGCATCAGAGGATGATGAGAAACTCAGTTTTGACAAAGAACACAGTTCATCAATAAAATGCTCTAATTGAGCTGTTAGAATGTCAGAAACAAGCTTTTTGAGCTGAAAACTGCATTTTGTGACAAAGAGCATCAGAGGATGATGAGAATTTTAGTTTTGAAAAGAACACAGTTCATTACTGAAATGCTCTAATTGAGCTGTTTTAATGTCAGAAACAAGCTTTCTGATCTGAAAAACAGCATTTTGTAACAAAGTGCATCAGAGGATGATGACTAACTCAGTTTAGACAGAGAACACAGTTCATCACTGAAATGCTCTAATTGAGCTGTTAGAATGTCAGAAACAAAGTTTCTGAGCTGAAAACTGCTTTTTGTGACAAAGAGCATCAGAGGATGATGAGAAACTCAGTTTTGACAAAGAACACGGTTCATTTATGAAATGCTCTTATTGAGCTGTTAGAATATCAGAAACAAGCTTTCTGAGCTGAAAACTGCATTTTGTGACAAAGTGCATCAGTGGATGATGAGAAAGTCAGTTTTGACAAAGAACACTGTTCATTACTAAAATTCTCTGATTAAGCTGTTAGGATGTCAGAAACAAGCTTTTTGAGCTGAAAACTGCATTTTGTGACAAAGTGCATCAGAGGATGATGAGAATGTTAGTTTTGAAAAAGAACGCAGTTCATTACTGAAGTGCTCTGATTGAGCTGTTATAATGTCAGAAACAAGCTTTCTGAGCTGAAAACTGCATTTTGTTTCAAAGTGCATCAGAAGACGATGAGAAACTCTGTTTTGACAAAGAACACTGTTCATTACTGAAATGCCCTAATTGAGCTGTTAGAATGTCAGAAACTCAGTTTTGACAAAGAACACAGTTCATTAATAAAATGCTCTAATTGAGCTGTTAGAATGTCAGAAACAAGCTTTTTGAGCTGAAAACTGCATTTTGTGACAAAGAGCATCAGAGGATGATGAGAATGTTAGTTTTGACAAAGAACACTGTTCATTTATGAAATGCTCTGATTGAGCTGTTAGAATGTCAGAAACAAGCTTTCTGAGCTGAAAACTGCTTTTTGTGACAAAGTGCATCAGAGGATGATGACTAACTCAGTTTTGACAGAGAACACAGTTCATCACTGAAATGCTCTAATTGAGCTGTTAGAATGTCAGAAACAAAGTTTCTGAGCTGAAAACTGCTTTTTGTGACAAAGAGCATCAGAGGATGATGAGAAACTCAGTTTTGACAAAGAACACGGTTCATTTATGAAATGCTCTAATTGAGCTGTTAGAATGTCAGAAACAATCTTTCTGAGCTGAAAACTGCTTTTTGTGACAAAGAGCATCAGAGGATGATGAGAAACTCAGTTTTGACAAAGAACACAGTTCATCAATAAAATGCTCTAATTGAGCTGTTAGAATGTCAGAAACAAGCTTTTTGAGCTGAAAACTGCATTTTGTGACAAAGAGCATCAGAGGATGATGAGAATTTTAGTTTTGAAAAGAACACAGTTCATTACTGAAATGCTCTAATTGAGCTGTTTTAATGTCAGAAACAAGCTTTCTGATCTGAAAAACAGCATTTTGTAACAAAGTGCATCAGAGGATGATGACTAACTCAGTTTAGACAGAGAACACAGTTCATCACTGAAATGCTCTAATTGAGCTGTTAGAATGTCAGAAACAAAGTTTCTGAGCTGAAAACTGCTTTTTGTGACAAAGAGCATCAGAGGATGATGAGAAACTCAGTTTTGACAAAGAACACGGTTCATTTATGAAATGCTCTTATTGAGCTGTTAGAATATCAGAAACAAGCTTTCTGAGCTGAAAACTGCATTTTGTGACAAAGTGCATCAGTGGATGATGAGAAAGTCAGTTTTGACAAAGAACACTGTTCATTACTAAAATTCTCTGATTAAGCTGTTAGGATGTCAGAAACAAGCTTTTTGAGCTGAAAACTGCATTTTGTGACAAAGTGCATCAGAGGATGATGAGAATGTTAGTTTTGAAAAAGAACGCAGTTCATTACTGAAGTGCTCTGATTGAGCTGTTATAATGTCAGAAACAAGCTTTCTGAGCTGAAAACTGCATTTTGTTTCAAAGTGCATCAGAAGACGATGAGAAACTCTGTTTTGACAAAGAACACTGTTCATTACTGAAATGCCCTAATTGAGCTGTTAGAATGTCAGAAACTCAGTTTTGACAAAGAACACAGTTCATTAATAAAATGCTCTAATTGAGCTGTTAGAATGTCAGAAACAAGCTTTCTTAGCTGAAAACTGCTTTTTGTGACAAAAAGCATCAAAGAATGATGAGAAACTCAGTTTTGACAAAGAACACAGTTCATCACTGAAATGCTCTTATTTAGCTGTTAGAATGTCAGAAACAAGCTTTTTGAGCTGAAAACTGCATTTTGTGACAAAGAGCATCAGAGGATGATGAGAATGTTAGTTTTGACAAAGAACACTGTTCATTTATGAAATGCTCTGATTGAGCTGTTAGAATGTCAGAAACAAGCTTTCTGAGCTGAAAACTGCTTTTTGTGACAAAGAGCATCAGAGGATGATGAGAAACTCAGTTTTGACAAAGAACACAGTTCATCACTGAAATGCTCTAATTTAGCTGTTTTAATGTCAGAAACAAGCTTTCTGAGCTGAAAACAGCATTTTGTGACAAAGTGCATCAGAGGATGATGAGAAAGGCAGTTTTGACAAAGAACACTGTTCATTAATAAAAAAACTCTGATTAAGCTGTTAGAATGTCAGAAACAAGCTTTTTGAGCTGAAAACTGCAATTGTGTGACAAAGTGCATCAGAGGATGATGAGAAACTCAGTTTTGACAAAGAACACAGTTCATTAATAAAATGCTCTAATTGAGCTGTAAGAATGTCAGAAACAAACTTTCTGAGCTGAAAACTGCTTTTTGTGACAAAGAGCATCAGAGGATGATGAGAAACTCCGTTTTGACAAAGAACACGGTTCATCACTAAAATGCTCTAATTGAGCTGTTTTAATGTCAGAAACAAGCTTTCTGAGCTGAAAACAGCATTTTTAGACAACGTGCATCAGAGGATGATGAGAAAGTCAGTTTTGACAAAGAACATTGTTCATTACTAAAATGCTCTGATTAAGCTGTTAGAATGTCAGAAACAATCTTTTTGAGCTGAAAACTGCATTTTGTGACAAAGTGCATCAGAGGATGATGAGAATGTCAGTTTTGACAAAGAATACTGTTCATTAGTAAAACGCTCTAATTGAGCTGTTAGAATGTCAGAAACAAGCTTTCTGAGCTGAAATCTGCTTTTTGTGACAAAGAGCATCAGAGGATGATGAGAATGTTAGTTTTGAAAAAGAACACAGTTCATTACTGAAGTGCTCTGATTGAGCTGTTAGAATATCAGAAACAAGCTTTCTGAACTGAAAACTGCATTTTGTGTCAAAGTGCATCAGAAGACGATGAGAAACTGAGTTTTGACAAAGAACACAGTTCATTACTGAAATGCTCTAATTGAGCTGTTTTAATGTCAGAAACAAGCTTTCTGATCTGAAAACAGCATTTTGTAACAAAGTGCATCAGAGGATGATGACTAACTCAGTTTTGACAGAGAACACAGTTCATCACTGAAATGCTCTAATTGAGCTGTTAGAATGTCAGAAACAAAGTTTCTGAGCTGAAAACTGCTTTTTGTGACAAAGAGCATCAGAGGATGATGAGAAACTCAGTTTTGACAAAGAACACGGTTCATTTATGAAATGCTCTAATTGAGCTGTTAGAATGTCAGAAACAATCTTTCTGAGCTGAAAACTGCTTTTTGTGACAAAGAGCATCAGAGGATGATGAGAAACGTCTCAGGTTACGACTGTAACCGTAGTTCCCTGAGACAGGGAACGAGACACTGCGTCAATGTTGACACTTTGGGGAACGCCAGCAGCGTGACGCATCTGAATACGTTGTGTGAAACTAATCTCGCGACTTATCGTCGCGCCGCGATTTATCGTCGCGCCGCGATGACGTCACTATGACGTCACGAGTGACGCGCGGCACCGGAAGGTATAAATAGGAAGCGGACGCAATGCAAATCAGCTTCTGCAAAAATTATTGAAGCAAATGCTCCAGGCACAGGGAGTTATGGCACAACGACGCAGTGTCTCGTTCCCTGTCTCAGGGAACTACGGTTACAGTCGTAACCTGAGACGTTCCCTTTCGAGGGAACTCTACACTGCGTCAATGTTGACACTTTGGGGAACGAAATGCCCACTACGCCATAATGCATTGTGTCTGTCCAAGTGTGAAGGTGTCCACGCACATCTCAGGACAAAAGTGCCTGGGTTCCAGGTAAAGAAAGAGGTCCAGTTTGTAGTACCATATAAACATCCTGCATAGACGCCCGACAGAAGGGCCCGCGAGGAAGCCATACTCCGAGTTGAATGTGCCCTTACTAGCAGAGGTGAAGGTATTCTACGCACCTCGTAAGCTAAAGAAATTTTCTCTACCATCCATTTACAAATGGGCTGCTTAGAGGTTGGTTGACCTCTGTTACGAGGTCCAAAACAGACCAACAGTCTGTGAGAATTTTGTCATAAAGAAGACCTGCGCACATATTCTTCTAACGCCCAGACAGGGCATGACAATTATTACCTTCGGTTATCCGCTATCTCGTGAGGTGGAGGATGAAAAGCCTGGAGCTAACTCCAAACAAGATTGAGAAGCTGATAAAGCTTGAAGGTCGCCTACCCTCCAAAGAGAGGTAATGACTACCAGACAGGCTAGCTTGAGGGATAAATGAATGTCCCAGCTAGAGTCAATGGCCTTAAAAAGCATCTGGGAAAGCCCTTCTAGAATCACAGTCTAGAGCAGGAACTTTCACCTGAGATGAAGGCCTCATCCTCATGGTTCCATGTAGGAACCGAACAGCTAAGGGATGTCTCCCCAGAGAACCCTCGGGTATAGGGGGTGACAGGCCGAGATAGCTGCCACATACACTTTAATGTATGTCGGACTCTTTCTAGAAGTCCTGGGAGCAGAGCGATCGGAGGGAAAGCTTACAGATGCCGTTGTGGCAATGTCTGTACCAGGGCGTCCAGTCCCAACGGAGCTGGGCGTGTAAATGAAGACCACAGAGGACAATGAAACGTCTCTTGGGACGCAAACAGGTCGATGGAGTCTCCTCTCCCCCGGGCCTCAGCCCCTGCCTTGACAGCTTGTCTGCTCCCACATTCTGGACTCCAGGGATGTACACTGCCCTGAGCGATGTAAACTTCTCCTGGGCCCATAGGAGAACCTAGTGCGCCAGTCTGTAGAGAGGGCGTAGTCTCAGGCCCCCTTGAAGATTTATGTAAGAGAACTGTCGTATTCTGTTGATAAGAACATGATGGCCTCTAAGGACTGGAAGGAAGTACCTCAGTACTTGTAGTACAGCTAATCTCCAGGCAATATTTGTGCAGTTGGTGATGCTGCACTCCAATTTCAACCCTTGATTGAGAAACCAAGGATTCTTCCATATAACCAGGAAACGAAGGCATCTGCGCGTTAACCTGATCATACAGAACAGGTTACCTCTCGAGGAAAACCTTTTGCCTTTTAGCCACCACTGTAAAGATCTCATGTGCAGGAGGCCAAAGGAATCACGTTGGACGCTGCCGCCATTAGACCAAAAAATTCACAGAAATGCTTGACAGTGTAAGCATGACCTTATTTGATCCTGGACACCGCTGTCAGGATCTATTCGACACGTGCAGGGGACAATCGTGCCTGCATCGTGACCGAATCCTATACTACCTCTATTGAGGAGTTTAGTTGCTCTTTCTGGCATTGAGCCGTAACCCCCCACGCTTCATATGGTCGAGAGCGAGATCTCAATGTCGAATCGCCATATTGTGAAACTGAACTAATATTAACCAGTTGTCTATGTAATTTAGTATATGGATCCCTTGAAGTCTCAAAGGAGCAAGGGCTGAATCCATGCATTTTGTAAAGGTGCGTGAGGAAAGAACAAGGCCGTATGGAAGAACTCGATATAGGTAAGCTTTGCCCCCGAAAGCAAACCTGAGAAACTTCCGATATTGAGGAAGGATAAGAGTGTGGAAGTATGCAAATTTCAGCACTATTGTGGTTAACCAGTCTTCTGATCTGATTCCGGCCACAATAATAGGGACAGTGAGTATCTTGAGCTTGTATCTCTTCAGATTTGTTGAGATTTCTCAGATATAAAAATGGGCCTCAGCCCTCCATCCTTCTTCCGACTGTGAAGTACCGGCTGTTTAAAGCCGATCTGACTCTCATGGGGGGGAACATATTCTATGGCCCCTTTCACCAAGAGAGACAACTCTTACCCTTCTACTACCCCATTAGAATTTGTAAAGCTTTCTCCACTCGTGGAGAAAGGTATGCTAAGGGGTCAACCTCTCGACATTGATGTCGGTTGTGTGAAGCCCGATGCCCTGAAGCGGCTGACCGGCAGGGAATGGTCGGACTGTTGATTTTATTTGCAGATTCACTAGGTCTACATCATCTTCGGGTAGACTCTGATGATTCCATGTAATAGAAACTAACGTGCCCCGAAACGTCTTGGACGGCAGGGTTAACGTAAAGATTTTCTGAGGACTTCTTGGAAGGATCGAACTTTTCAGTCCTCCAAGAGGAGCCGCCCTCGGATGTCCTGAAAACCCATCAGGACCTCTTTGCAGCAGCCTTCCGGTTTGAGACGATGACTGTCCTCAGATCCGGCTTCGCCTGCCTAGCAGGTTTAGGAGGTTGCTGCCTCGACCCCCAAGCTCTCTGAGGGGGGGTTCGAGTAGCTACACTCTGTTTCTGCTGCTGCCTATATGAGGAGCTTGTAGATGGCTGGGGCTGTCCTTGGACTGCAGACCCCTGGGGATAAGAGCGGAGAGGTAAATATTTATGAAAAGCCGCAGCCTGGCGTTTTGTCTCCTGGAAACGGTCAACAACTGTCTCGACCGCACCACCAAAGAGGCCCTCCGAGGAGAGAGGTGCATCAAGCAGCACAGTTTTATCTCTCTCCTTAATGCCTGATAGATTTATCCACAGATGTCTCTCTGTGGCTACCAATGCTGACATGGAGCGCCCAACAGCTTGGGCTGTCTCCTTAGTGGCCCGAAGAGTAAGATCTGCTGCTGTTCTCAACTCGTTGAGCAGACTAGGATCTATTACCTCGCCCTCTTTAATATCCCCCAGCAAGTCGGCCTGGTATGCCTGCAAGAGACCCATGGTGTGCAGGCATGATCCAGCCCGACCTGAAGCCATATACGCCTTGCCTACCAAATTAGACGTCACTCTACATGGTTTGGAGGGCAATGTCGGGGATTTCAAGGATGATGCCGAATCTGGTGAAAGATAAACGGCCAGCGTATCTTCTACCCTCGGCATCATGCCATACCCCTTATCTCTAGCCCCTAACACATTCGAGAAATTTGTGGATGTGGAAGATATGCGAGATGAGTATGGCTTTTTCCATGATTTAGACACCTCTGAATGTAAATCGGGGAAAAATGGCAACCCCCGACGCTGAGGTTGTACCCGTTTTTCCAAGAATCTTTCATCTAATTTACTGACAGACAAAACTTCTTGTTGCTCTGTGGGCCAGTCAATGCCCAGTCTGGCTACCGCCCGGTCAACAACCTCTAACAGCTCCTCATACCCAGGGGAAAGGGGAGTTTCATTGGGCTCATCTATATCTCGTGTATGAAAACCAACACTCTCTAACTCCTCAGAGCTAGAGCAGTGCATTGGGCTTCTGGATGGGGCGGGAGAAGCCGCCATGCGGGCTCCCGTATCCCTTCCAGAGGCAATGGAACTGGGGGGTTGAGAAAAGGCCGAAGCCGTCTCAGCACCCTCATAAACATCCATCTGCGAGCCCCACGAACGGAGACGCCGTGCTGCCTCGGCAGTAGCGGGTCCCGATCCGTGAGGCTGGCGAATTTTGCCTGACTCATCAAACAAAGCAGCACGAGAGTTGAGTGTTTTTAGTGATAGCCACAAACAATGTTCACAGGGATCCCCCTTAAGAGCAGCCTTAGCATGCTCAAATCCCAAACACTCAACACAGAGTTCATGTGTATCCCCACTCGTAATAAAACGAGGACAAGGGGAAACACATGGCTTAAAGATCTTTTGTCTACTCATTTCTAAAAGAGTTTTCAATAAACAATCTAGACAACGTCGTAAACAAACAGACAATAAACTTCACACACACACAGAGCGCTTTGCTGAAATGGCAGAAGCTGATTTGCATTGCGTCCGCTTCCTATTTATACCTTCCGGTGCCGCGCGTCACTCGTGACGTCATAGTGACGTCATCGCGGCGCGACGATAAATCGCGGCGCGACGATAAGTCGCGAGATTAGTTTCACACAACGTATTCAGATGCGTCACGCTGCTGGCGTTCCCCAAAGTGTCAACATTGACGCAGTGTAGAGTTCCCTCGAAAGGGAACTCAGTTTTGACAAAGAACACAGTTCATCAATAAAATGCTCTAATTGAGCTGTTAGAATGTCAGAAACAAGCTTTTTGAGCTGAAAACTGCATTTTGTGACAAAGAGCATCAGAGGATGATGAGAATTTTAGTTTTGAAAAGAACACAGTTCATTACTGAAATGCTCTAATTGAGCTGTTTTAATGTCAGAAACAAGCTTTCTGATCTGAAAAACAGCATTTTGTAACAAAGTGCATCAGAGGATGATGACTAACTCAGTTTAGACAGAGAACACAGTTCATCACTGAAATGCTCTAATTGAGCTGTTAGAATGTCAGAAACAAAGTTTCTGAGCTGAAAACTGCTTTTTGTGACAAAGAGCATCAGAGGATGATGAGAAACTCAGTTTTGACAAAGAACACGGTTCATTTATGAAATGCTCTTATTGAGCTGTTAGAATATCAGAAACAAGCTTTCTGAGCTGAAAACTGCATTTTGTGACAAAGTGCATCAGTGGATGATGAGAAAGTCAGTTTTGACAAAGAACACTGTTCATTACTAAAATTCTCTGATTAAGCTGTTAGGATGTCAGAAACAAGCTTTTTGAGCTGAAAACTGCATTTTGTGACAAAGTGCATCAGAGGATGATGAGAATGTTAGTTTTGAAAAAGAACGCAGTTCATTACTGAAGTGCTCTGATTGAGCTGTTATAATGTCAGAAACAAGCTTTCTGAGCTGAAAACTGCATTTTGTTTCAAAGTGCATCAGAAGACGATGAGAAACTCTGTTTTGACAAAGAACACTGTTCATTACTGAAATGCCCTAATTGAGCTGTTAGAATGTCAGAAACTCAGTTTTGACAAAGAACACAGTTCATTAATAAAATGCTCTAATTGAGCTGTTAGAATGTCAGAAACAAGCTTTCTTAGCTGAAAACTGCTTTTTGTGACAAAAAGCATCAAAGAATGATGAGAAACTCAGTTTTGACAAAGAACACAGTTCATCACTGAAATGCTCTTATTTAGCTGTTAGAATGTCAGAAACAAGCTTTTTGAGCTGAAAACTGCATTTTGTGACAAAGAGCATCAGAGGATGATGAGAATGTTAGTTTTGACAAAGAACACTGTTCATTTATGAAATGCTCTGATTGAGCTGTTAGAATGTCAGAAACAAGCTTTCTGAGCTGAAAACGTCTCGGTTACGTCTGTAACCTCGGTTCCCTGATGGAGGGAACGAGACGTTGTGAGAGACTGACTGGGGTTTGATCTTGAGAACCTACCTTCTCCGAGATAATTAATTAATAAAACGCCAATGGGCTTGGCGAATGGCACGCGCACGCCAGTCTCCGCCCCGTGCATACGGGTATAAAGGAAGATGGCGGCGGTCATTCACTCACCCTTTGTACTGAGGAACCTGAGAGGGCACTCCCGTTCACTGCAGTGATTCGGTGCAGCGTTGTGGCATGAAGTCACAACGTCTCGTTCCCTCCATCAGGGAACCGAGGTTACAGACGTAACCGAGACGTTCCCCTTCAGTCGGTCTCTCGACGTTGTGAGAGACTGACTGGGGATCAATCTTAAACGCCACAGCGCTTGCACCGATATCACGACCTCTAGCGGAGCGACCCTGACTGGGCTAGCGAGTCCCAGAGTGCTACCGCGAGACGTAATCTTCCAGTCATATAGTATTGGTCATACCGAGAAGCCTCTACTGACGGCCTCACGGACAGTGGCGTACACCTCTAGTAGCGAGGAGCTGTCCGGAGCCGAACACTGGGGAAACACTGCTCTCCTCTTAGAAGAGTGTGCTACGGAGGCCACATCCTACCCGGAGGGGAGGTACATGTGGAGACATGACATGGTCTCCCCGGCGGGGAGAACAACATGCGGAACGGTGTTAGCCCGAATAGGGGGACGATCCAGGTGGGATTACCACCGGCGGGGAGGTCACAGATTCACCAATCGGGAAATCCTGAGTGAGGAATTCAACACACGGGACGACCCAAAGGGGAGTCACTACGTATGGGGCACTAGTCCTAATACAGGGGTCTGCCTGAGCAGGGATGACTCTACCTGTAACGGACCTGGTTCTAACAGACGGCTCCGCCCAGTCTGTTACCAAGTGCAATGCTTAGTGATGGATGGAATGCCTATACTTCGCCCGAGAGGGGAAAGTAGGTAGGCTACAATAGCGCACTAGTCTCACCTGGTGAGGGGAGAAGGCGCTTTCGCAGGCGTACGCCCAAACCAGGAGCCCACCCTAAACGTTGGCGGCGTTTAAGGGATGTGCTGCAACTGGTTCCACGTGGAGATTGTAAAATCTCGTGAAGGTACTGGGCGTAGCCCAACCCGCAGTTCTACAATGTCTGCCAGAGAGGCGCCTTGTGCCAGTGCCCACGAGTGGAGTGGGCTCTCACTGCCAGCGGGCACGGCGATCCTGGGATTGGTACCCAGTGCGCCACTTCTGTTTGGAGACAGCCCCCCCCGGGTGCCGTCTCCCAGAACAGACAAAGAGCTGCTCAGAGCTTCTGAGGCTCTGTGTGCGGTCCAGACCGAGGCGCAGCGCGCGTACTGGACACAACACATAGAAAGGTTGGGTCTTCCTCTCCGGAGGGGAGCGCCTGCAGGTTCACCACCTGGTCCCGGAAGGGAGTAGTGGGAAGCTTGGGCTCGTTGTCGGGATAGGATCTCAGGACCACGTGAGAATTACCGATCCCGAGTTCCAGGCACCTTTGGGACACAGAGAATGCCTGTAGGTCCCCCACCCTCTTGATGGAGGTGAGCGCCACAAAGAGTGCATCTTTCATCCGACTGAGGAAGATTGGCAATACTTAGGGGCTCACCAGGGCCGTACCAAGGCCCTGTAGGACCCCATTAGGGTCCCAAGAGGGTACGGAGCGCGGCCAGGGTGGACACACCCTTCTCGCGCTCCTGAGGAACCTGGTGACCAGGTTGTGCTGACGGGGATACTTACCTGCGGGTCAGCACTGATCCGATCAGGCAACTCCGCGGGTTCTCCTCCCGGGGAGAACACCAGGACAATTGGCGCCACTTATAAGCGTATGACCGCCTAGAGGCGGGGCTCTAGCCTGTAAGACAGTCTCCCGGACCGCTAACGGGCAAGCCCTCGTCCCGTCCAGGGGCCAGGCATGGAGGTTCCAGAGGCCTGCGTTGGGGTGCCACAACGTGCCCTTCCCCTGCAACGGAAGGTCCTTCGTCAGGGGAATGGGCCAGGGGGGCTGTCGTCAGATCTACCAGATCCGAGAGCCAGGTCTGGTTGGGCCAGTATGGCACCACTCACCAGAACCTGATGCCCCTTCTCTGACCTTGCACAGGACCTGTGCAAGGAGGCTCACTGGGGGGGAAGGCGTACTTCCGCTTGTCCCGCGGCCAGCTGTGTGCTAGGGCATCCGTGCCGAGGGGACCCTCGGTCTTGGAATACCATAGCGGGTAATGGGTGGAGTCCGGGGAGGCAACAGGTCCACCTGTGCCTGCCGAACCGCTTCCCACATGAGCCGGGCTGCACGGGGATGGAGTCGCCACTCTCCGTGGGGAGTACACTGTCGAGAGAGCGCATCGGCTGTCTGGTTCAGGTTGCCCAGAAGAAACGTGGCCCGCAGGGATTCACCTGCTGACTCCCAAGGAGGAGGCGTCGGGCGAGTTGTGATAACTGCGGTGAGCGTATGCCGCCTTGCGATTGATGTACGCTACGGCAGTCGTGCTGTCCAACCGGACTAGCACGTGTTTGTCCTGCACGAGGGGCTGGAGCCTCCTCAGTGCCAGAAGGATTGCCAACAACTCTAGGCAGTTGATATGCCCACGCAGTCGGGGACCTGTCCACCGCCCCGATACTGCGTGCCCACTTGCACACCGCACCCCACCCTTGCAGGGAGGCGTCTGTCGTTCCCACGACACGCCTCGAAACCTGTCCGAGCGGGACCCCCGCTCGGAGAAAAGGTCAAGTCTGACCAGGGTAAGAGAGTGCGAAGGCACTGAGGCGTTACCGTAATCCGCCTGGTGCCGGCGTGCCACGCCGTCCAGGGAACCCGACTCTGTAGCCAGTGCTGAAGCGGCCGCATGTGCATCAACCCGAGAGGGATTACCCCCGTCGAGGACGGCATGTGCCCCAGGAGCCTCTGAAAATTCTTCAGCGGCGTCGAGGGATTCTGACTGATCAACCTCAGACAACGCAGCACTGACTGTGCACGCTCGTTGGTGAGACGTGCTGACATACGGACAGAGTCTAGTTCCATACCGAGGTAAGAGGTGCTCTGCGCGGGGGAGAGCTTGCTCTTCTCCTGGTTGACCCGGAGGCCTAGACGGTCTAGGTGCCGAAGCACAAGGTCCCTGTGCGTGCACAACACATCTCGCGAGTGTGCCAAGACAAGCCAGTCGTCAAGATAGTTTAGCACTCGCACGCCTTGCTCCCTGCCAGGAGCTAAGGCAGCCTCCACTAGCTTGGAAAAAACCCGTGGAGACAGGGCCAGACCGAATGGCAGGACCCTGTACTGATTCGCCCTTCCCTCGAACGCGAACCGTAGGAACGGCCGGTGTCGGGGGAGAATAGAGACGTGAAAGTACGCGTCCTTCAGGTCGATTGCCACGAACCAATCCTGGTGACGTACCGAGCCCAGGATGCGCCTCTGCGTCAGCACTCTGAACGGCAGCTTGTGCAGGTGCTTGTTCAGGTGCCGCAGATCCAAAAATGGGCCGCAGCCCCCCGCCCTTTTTTGGGCACGATGAAGTGTAAAACTCGGACGACATCTCGGTTATAGGGACGGGTTCGACCGCACCCTTCGCCAGAAGGGCGGCGACCTCCTGCCGAAGTACGGAAGCATTCTCTCCTCGCCCCGAGGTGTACAGAATGCCACGAAACTTGGGGGGGGCGCCTGGCGAATTGGATCGAGTAACCGAGACGGACCGTCCTCTCTATCCAGTGTGACGGGCTGGTGCGCTACCAAGCGCCCAAGAACCGTGACAACGGGACCAGAGGGACAATCTGCCTCACCGTGCCGGGGGAGGCTGGTTCGGTGGCTGACAGTACGGTCACCTCGCACAGGGGGGACCCCCAGGGAGGTTGACGGCTCTCTACCTGCTTCAGGCGGCCCAACGCAATGTCCGGAGGAGATTGCGGTCGGCGGCCCGATCCACCCCATTCACCGTCTGGACGAGAGTGTTGTGGAGGAAAACCCAGGGGAGATTTGTCTCTTTGAGAGTATGTGGGCGCCGGACCCTGAAAAGGGCCCAGACTCGATGGAACGCGGCAGGCAGCGTCCTTTTCCGATCCGGCATTGGAAAGGCCGGGATTCGGGCCCAGTAAAATCTCCCCCTGGTTCGTCCCGTCAGGGCCGCTTTAAAGAGCCTCTTGGCGGGCTGCTGACGGGGAACAGATGCCCTCTTCCGCGGGGGTCCACCTCTGGTGGGTCGTCCTCTGGGAGGTTCCTTAACCGGAGGGCCGCCGCGGGAGGGCAGGGCTGCTGGGAACCAGACTGTGCCCGAGACCATGCCGACCTGTTGGCGGGCACGTTGCCGCGTGGCAGGATCTGTTCGATCGCCTCAGTCTGCCAGACCGCGGAGAACTGCCGTCCTCCACGGTATCACCAAGCAGCCCTGCTTGCGAGATGGGCGCATCCAGAACCGACGTTCTGGGCGCCGCTCACCTGCGCAAGACTAAGCCACAGATGCCTCTCTTGGACCACCATTGTGGACATCGACCGACCCAGTGCACGTGCCGTGGCCTTCGTCGCTCGTAGCGCGAGGTCTGTGGCAGTACGTAGCTCTCATACGAGTTGGGTCGAACTTCCCGTCGTCCAAATCCTTCAGGACTTACCTGAAAAACCCGGAGGACCGCCATGGCGTGGAGAGCGGAGGCGGTTCGTCCAGCAGCACTGCAAGTCCTCGACGAGTGTCGAAGAGCTTACGTGCTCTGGACGGGAGTCTAGGTCGAGCCCCCCCCAGTGGCAGCTGTCTGCGGGCACAAGTGGCCCGCGACTGCACGCTCCACGCGGGGAACGTCAACATAGACTCTAGCCGCCCCACCAACCAGGGAAGTCACAGCCACAGAGCCCTCCGGCCTGAAACGCGCCAAAAGGAGCGCATTCCAGGACTTGGCGAGCTCGTCATGCACCTCCGGGAAAAATGGTAACGGAGCGGGGCGTGGCTTTTGACCACGCCCCCGAAACCGCGCATCTAGCCGCGAGCGTTCCGGCGAGGATGTTGTTACACCCTGCAACCCGATGCACGCGGCTGCCCGGGAAAGCATGGCCGACATCTTAGCCCGAGTCTCCTCCGGAGCTCTCTTCCGCATCCGATGCCAGCAGGCAGCTGTCCGACGCAGCGACACAGATAGCGTCATCATCCGTGTGCGAAGTCTTACCACTATGAGACGGCCGTCTGCCGCTCGTAGGGGACGAACCAGGTGAGCGTGAAGAGGTATAGATGGTCCGCGAGCGTGAAGCTGACGGAGCGACATCTATCGCGTCCCTAAATCACCCCCGCCGCTCGCCAAAGCGGTCAACCTCGCCGAAACGGCAGCTGAACACACCTGGGAAACAGACGGGGTGGTGGCAGCGCTCGAAAGAACGTAGCCAACCGTGACCGCAACACCCTGATTGCTATGTCCGCACACACGGGACATTGCATCAGTGAAAACCTGCCTCAGCATGCTTGAGCCCCAAGCAAGTGACACAGGAATCATGGCCGTCAGACTCCGGGATGAGTCTGTCGCACCCAAGGATACAGCTACGAAACATGCTCGTAGCCGGAGGGACTTACCTCTTAAGGTCTGTAGCCTTCTGCCGAAACGCCCAGGGGAAGTCCACCGAAAGGAGAAGTCCGCTGCTCCGCGTCATAAATCCAGCAGGTTTTTCTCGAAGTCGAGTATCGCGTGTAGCATCAGCAAACACACAGGTTCCGAAGAACAAAGGATGAGTGAATGACCGCCGCCATCTTCCTTTATACCCGTATGCACGGGGCGGAGACTGGCGTGCGCGTGCCATTCGCCAAGCCCATTGGCGTTTTATTAATTAATTATCTCGGAGAAGGTAGGTTCTCAAGATCAAACCCCAGTCAGTCTCTCACAACGTCGAGAGACCGACTGAAGGGGAACTGCTTTTTGTGACAAAGAGCATCAGAGGATGATGAGAAACTCAGTTTTGACAAAGAACACAGTTCATCACTGAAATGCTCTAATTTAGCTGTTTTAATGTCAGAAACAAGCTTTCTGAGCTGAAAACAGCATTTTGTGACAAAGTGCATCAGAGGATGATGAGAAAGTCAGTTTTGACAAAGAACACTGTTCATTAATAAAAAAACTCTGATTAAGCTGTTAGAATGTCAGAAACAAGCTTTTTGAGCTGAAAACTGCAATTTTGTGACAAAGTGCATCAGAGGATGATGAGAAACTCAGTTTTGACAAAGAACACCGTTCATTAATAAAATGCTCTAATTGAGCTGTAAGAATGTCAGAAACAAACTTTCTGAGCTGAAAACTGCTTTTTGTGACAAAGAGCATCAGAGGATGATGAGAAACTCCGTTTTGACAAAGAACACGGTTCATCACTAAAATGCTCTAATTGAGCTGTTTTAATGTCAGAAACAAGCTTTCTGAGCTGAAAACAGCATTTTTAGACAACGTGCATCAGAGGATGATGAGAAAGTCAGTTTTGACAAAGAACATTGTTCATTACTAAAATGCTCTGATTAAGCTGTTAGAATGTCAGAAACAAGCTTTTTGAGCTGAAAACTGCATTTTGTGACAAAGTGCATCAGAGGATGATGAGAATGTCAGTTTTGACAAAGAATACTGTTCATTAGTAAAACGCTCTAATTGAGCTGTTAGAATGTCAGAAACAAGCTTTCTGAGCTGAAATCTGCTTTTTGTGACAAAGAGCATCAGAGGATGATGAGAATGTTAGTTTTGAAAAAGAACACAGTTCATTACTGAAGTGCTCTGATTGAGCTGTTAGAATATCAGAAACAAGCTTTCTGAACTGAAAACTGCATTTTGTGTCAAAGTGCATCAGAAGACGATGAGAAACTGAGTTTTGACAAAGAACACAGTTCATTACTGAAATGCCCTAATTGAGATGTTAGAATGTCAGAAACTCAGTTTTGACAAAGAAAACAGTTCATCAATAAAATGCTCTAATTGAGCTGTTAGAATGTCAGAAACAATCTTTCTGAGCTGAAAACTGCTTTTTGTGATAAAGAGCATCAGAGGATGATGAGAAACTCAGTTTTGACAAAGAACACAGTTCATCAATAAAATGCTCTAATTGAGCTGTTAGAATGTCAGAAACAAGCTTTTTGAGCTGAAAACTGCATTTTGTGACAAAGAGCATCAGAGGATGATGAGAATTTTAGTTTTGACAAAGAACACAGTTCATTACTGAAATGCTCTAATTGAGCTGTTTTAATGTCAGAAACAAGCTTTCTGATCTGAAAACAGCATTTTGTAACAAAGTGCATCAGAGGATGATGACTAACTCAGTTTTGACAGAGAGCACAGTTCATCACTGAAATGCTCTAATTGAGCTGTTAGAATGTCAGAAACAAACTTTCTGAGCTGAAAACTGCTTTTTGTGACAAAGAGCATCAGAGGATGATGAGAAACTCAGTTTTGACAAAGAACACGGTTCATTTATGAAATGCTCTGATTGAGCTGTTAGAATATCAGAAACAAACTTTCTGAGCTGAAAACTGCTTTTTGTGACAAAGAGCATCAGAGGCTGATGAGAAACTCAGTTTTGACAAAGAACACTGTTCATTACTAAAATGCTCTGATTAAGCTGTTAGAATGTCAGAAACAAGCTTATTGAGCTGAAAACTGCATTTTGTGACAAAGTGCATAAGAGGAGGATGAGAAACTCAGTTTTGACAAAGAACACAGTTCATTACTGAAATGCTCTAATTGAGCTGTTTGAATGTCAGAAATAAGCTTTCTGAGCTGAAAACAGCATTTTGTGACAAAGTGCATCAGAATATGATGAGAAACTCAGTTTTGACAGAGAACACAGTTCATTACTGAAATGCCCTAATTGAGCTGTTAGAATGTCAGAAACAAGCTTTTTGAGCTGAAAACTGCTTTTTTGTGACAAAGTGCATCAGAGGATGATGAGAAACTCAGTTTTGACAGAGAACACAGTTCATCACTGAAATGCTCTTATTTAGCTGTTAGAATGTCAGAAACAAGCTTTCTGAGCTGAAAACTGCTTTTGTGACAAAGAGCATCAGAGGATGATGAGAAACTCAGTTTTGACAAAGAACAAGGATAATTTGTGAAATGCTCTGATTGAGCTGTTAGAATGTCAGAAACAAGCTTTTTGAGCTGAAAACTGCATTTTGTGACAAAGAGTATCAGAGGATGATGAGAATATTAGTTTTGACAAATAACACAGTTCATTACTGAAATGCTCTAATTGAGCTGTTTTAATGTCAGAAACAAGCTTTCTGAGCTGAAAACAGCATTTTGTGACAAAGTGAATCAGAGGATGATGAGAAACTCAGTTTTGACAGAGAACACAGTTCATCACTGAAATGCTCTAATTGAGCTGTTAGAATGTCAGAAACAAGCTTTTTTAGCTGAAAACTGCATTTTGTGACAAAGTGCATCAGACGATGATGAGAAACTCAGTTTTGACAAAGAACACAGTTCATTTCTGAAATGCCCTAATTGAGCTGTTAGAATGTCAGAAACAAGCTTTCTGAGCTGTGACAAAGAGCATCAGAGGATGATGAGAATATTAGTTTTGAAAAAGAACACAGTTCATTACTGAAGTGCTCTGATTGAGATGTTAGAATGTCAGAAACAAGATTTCTGAGCTGAAAACTGTATTTTGTGTGAAAGTGCATCAGAAGAGGATGAGAAACTCAGTTTTGACAAAGAACACAGTTCATTACTAAAATGCTCTGATTAAGCTGTTAGAATGTCAGAAACAAGCTTATTGAGCTGAAATCTGCTTTTTGTGACAAAGAGCTTCAGAGGATGATGAGAAACTCAGTTTTGACAAAGAACACAGTTAATTTCTAAATTGCTCTAATTGAGCTGTTAGAATGTCAGAAACAAACTTTCTGAGCTGAAAACTGCATTTTGTGACAAAGAGCATCAGAGGATGATGAGAATTTTAGTTTTGACAAAGAACACAGTTCATTACTGAAATGCTCTAATTGAGCTGTTTTAATGTCAGAAACAAGC
This sequence comes from Barbatula barbatula, assembly GCF_947034865.1. Lineage (NCBI taxonomy): Eukaryota > Metazoa > Chordata > Actinopteri > Cypriniformes > Nemacheilidae > Barbatula > Barbatula barbatula. Next base: position 2,541,727 of record NC_136787.1, read on the forward strand.
TTTTTTAGCTGAAAACTGCATTTTGTAACAAAGTGCATCAGAGGATGATGACTAACTCAGTTTTGACAGAGAACACAGTTCATCACTGAAATGCTCTAATTGAGCTGTTAGAATGTCAGAAACAAAGTTTCTGAGCTGAAAACTGCTTTTTGTGACAAAGAGCATCAGAGGATGATGAGAAACTCAGTTTTGACAAAGAACACGGTTCATTTATGAAATGCTCTAATTGAGCTGTTTTAATGTCAGAAACAAGCTTTCTGAGCTGAAAACAGAATTTTGAGACAAAGTGCATCAGAGGATGATGAGAAAGTCAGTTTTGACAAAGAACATTGTTCATTACTAAAATGCTTTGATTAAGCTGTTAGAATGTCAGAAACAAGCTTTTTGAGCTGAAAACTGCATTTTGTGACAAAGTGCATCAGAGGATGATGAGAATGTCAGTTTTGACAAAGAACACTGTTCATTAGTAAAATGCTCTAATTGAGCTGTTAGAATGTCAGAAACAAGCTTTCTGAGCTGAAAACTGCTTTTTGTGACAAAGAGCATCAGAGGCTGATGAGAAACTCAGTTTTGACAAAGAACACGGTTCATTTATGAAATGCTCTTATTGAGCTGTTAGAATATCAGAAACTCAGTTTTGACAAAGAACACAGTTCATCACTGAAATGCTCTTATTTAGCTGTTAGAATGTCAGAAACAAGCTTTTTGAGCTGAAAACTGCATTTTGTGACAAAGAGCATCAGAGGATGATGAGAATGTTAGTTTTGACAAAGAACACTGTTCATTTATGAAATGCTCTGATTGAGCTGTTAGAATGTCAGAAACAAGCTTTCTGAGCTGAAAACTGCTTTTTGTGACAAAGAGCATCAGAGGATGATGAGAAACTCAGTTTTGACAAAGAACACAGTTCATCACTGAAATGCTCTAATTTAGCTGTTTTAATGTCAGAAACAAGCTTTCTGAGCTGAAAACAGCATTTTGTGACAAAGTGCATCAGAGGATGATGAGAAAGTCAGTTTTGACAAAGAACACTGTTCATTAATAAAAAAACTCTGATTAAGCTGTTAGAATGTCAGAAACAAGCTTTTTGAGCTGAAAACTGCAATTTTGTGACAAAGTGCATCAGAGGATGATGAGAAACTCAGTTTTGACAAAGAACACCGTTCATTAATAAAATGCTCTAATTGAGCTGTAAGAATGTCAGAAACAAACTTTCTGAGCTGAAAACTGCTTTTTGTGACAAAGAGCATCAGAGGATGATGAGAAACTCCGTTTTGACAAAGAACACGGTTCATCACTAAAATGCTCTAATTGAGCTGTTTTAATGTCAGAAACAAGCTTTCTGAGCTGAAAACAGCATTTTTAGACAACGTGCATCAGAGGATGATGAGAAAGTCAGTTTTGACAAAGAACATTGTTCATTACTAAAATGCTCTGATTAAGCTGTTAGAATGTCAGAAACAAGCTTTTTGAGCTGAAAACTGCATTTTGTGACAAAGTGCATCAGAGGATGATGAGAATGTCAGTTTTGACAAAGAATACTGTTCATTAGTAAAACGCTCTAATTGAGCTGTTAGAATGTCAGAAACAAGCTTTCTGAGCTGAAATCTGCTTTTTGTGACAAAGAGCATCAGAGGATGATGAGAATGTTAGTTTTGAAAAAGAACACAGTTCATTACTGAAGTGCTCTGATTGAGCTGTTAGAATATCAGAAACAAGCTTTCTGAACTGAAAACTGCATTTTGTGTCAAAGTGCATCAGAAGACGATGAGAAACTGAGTTTTGACAAAGAACACAGTTCATTACTGAAATGCCCTAATTGAGATGTTAGAATGTCAGAAACTCAGTTTTGACAAAGAAAACAGTTCATCAATAAAATGCTCTAATTGAGCTGTTAGAATGTCAGAAACAATCTTTCTGAGCTGAAAACTGCTTTTTGTGATAAAGAGCATCAGAGGATGATGAGAAACTCAGTTTTGACAAAGAACACAGTTCATCAATAAAATGCTCTAATTGAGCTGTTAGAATGTCAGAAACAAGCTTTTTGAGCTGAAAACTGCATTTTGTGACAAAGAGCATCAGAGGATGATGAGAATTTTAGTTTTGACAAAGAACACAGTTCATTACTGAAATGCTCTAATTGAGCTGTTTTAATGTCAGAAACAAGCTTTCTGATCTGAAAACAGCATTTTGTAACAAAGTGCATCAGAGGATGATGACTAACTCAGTTTTGACAGAGAGCACAGTTCATCACTGAAATGCTCTAATTGAGCTGTTAGAATGTCAGAAACAAACTTTCTGAGCTGAAAACTGCTTTTTGTGACAAAGAGCATCAGAGGATGATGAGAAACTCAGTTTTGACAAAGAACACGGTTCATTTATGAAATGCTCTGATTGAGCTGTTAGAATATCAGAAACAAACTTTCTGAGCTGAAAACTGCTTTTTGTGACAAAGAGCATCAGAGGCTGATGAGAAACTCAGTTTTGACAAAGAACACTGTTCATTACTAAAATGCTCTGATTAAGCTGTTAGAATGTCAGAAACAAGCTTATTGAGCTGAAAACTGCATTTTGTGACAAAGTGCATATAAGGAGGATGAGAAACTCAGTTTTGACAAAGAACACAGTTCATTACTGAAATGCTCTAATTGAGCTGTTTGAATGTCAGAAATAAGCTTTCTGAGCTGAAAACAGCATTTTGTGACAAAGTGCATCAGAATATGATGAGAAACTCAGTTTTGACAGAGAACACAGTTCATTACTGAAATGCCCTAATTGAGCTGTTAGAATGTCAGAAACAAGCTTTTTGAGCTGAAAACTGCTTTTTTGTGACAAAGTGCATCAGAGGATGATGAGAAACTCAGTTTTGACAGAGAACACAGTTCATCACTGAAATGCTCTTATTTAGCTGTTAGAATGTCAGAAACAAGCTTTCTGAGCTGAAAACTGCTTTTGTGACAAAGAGCATCAGAGGATGATGAGAAACTCAGTTTTGACAAAGAACAAGGATAATTTGTGAAATGCTCTGATTGAGCTGTTAGAATGTCAGAAACAAGCTTTTTGAGCTGAAAACTGCATTTTGTGACAAAGAGTATCAGAGGATGATGAGAATATTAGTTTTGACAAATAACACAGTTCATTACTGAAATGCTCTAATTGAGCTGTTTTAATGTCAGAAACAAGCTTTCTGAGCTGAAAACAGCATTTTGTGACAAAGTGAATCAGAGGATGATGAGAAACTCAGTTTTGACAGAGAACACAGTTCATCACTGAAATGCTCTAATTGAGCTGTTAGAATGTCAGAAACAAGCTTTTTTAGCTGAAAACTGCATTTTGTGACAAAGTGCATCAGACGATGATGAGAAACTCAGTTTTGACAAAGAACACAGTTCATTTCTGAAATGCCCTAATTGAGCTGTTAGAATGTCAGAAACAAGCTTTCTGAGCTGTGACAAAGAGCATCAGAGGATGATGAGAATATTAGTTTTGAAAAAGAACACAGTTCATTACTGAAGTGCTCTGATTGAGATGTTAGAATGTCAGAAACAAGATTTCTGAGCTGAAAACTGTATTTTGTGTCAAAGTGCATCAGAAGAGGATGAGAAACTCAGTTTTGACAAAGAACACAGTTCATTACTAAAATGCTCTGATTAAGCTGTTAGAATGTCAGAAACAAGCTTATTGAGCTGAAATCTGCTTTTTGTGACAAAGAGCTTCAGAGGATGATGAGAAACTCAGTTTTGACAAAGAACACAGTTAATTTCTAAATTGCTCTAATTGAGCTGTTAGAATGTCAGAAACAAACTTTCTGAGCTGAAAACTGCATTTTGTGACAAAGAGCATCAGAGGATGATGAGAATTTTAGTTTTGACAAAGAACACAGTTCATTACTGAAATGCTCTAATTGAGCTGTTTTAATGTCAGAAACAAGCTTTTTTAGCTGAAAACTGCATTTTGTAACAAAGTGCATCAGAGGATGATGACTAACTCAGTTTTGACAGAGAACACAGTTCATCACTGAAATGCTCTAATTGAGCTGTTAGAATGTCAGAAACAAAGTTTCTGAGCTGAAAACTGCTTTTTGTGACAAAGAGCATCAGAGGATGATGAGAAACTCAGTTTTGACAAAGAACACGGTTCATTTATGAAATGCTCTAATTGAGCTGTTTTAATGTCAGAAACAAGCTTTCTGAGCTGAAAACAGAATTTTGAGACAAAGTGCATCAGAGGATGATGAGAAAGTCAGTTTTGACAAAGAACATTGTTCATTACTAAAATGCTTTGATTAAGCTGTTAGAATGTCAGAAACAAGCTTTTTGAGCTGAAAACTGCATTTTGTGACAAAGTGCATCAGAGGATGATGAGAATGTCAGTTTTGACAAAGAACACTGTTCATTAGTAAAATGCTCTAATTGAGCTGTTAGAATGTCAGAAACAAGCTTTCTGAGCTGAAAACTGCTTTTTGTGACAAAGAGCATCAGAGGCTGATGAGAAACTCAGTTTTGACAAAGAACACGGTTCATTTATGAAATGCTCTTATTGAGCTGTTAGAATATCAGAAACTCAGTTTTGACAAAGAACACAGTTCATCACTGAAATGCTCTTATTTAGCTGTTAGAATGTCAGAAACAAGCTTTTTGAGCTGAAAACTGCATTTTTTGACAAAGAGCATCAGAGGATGATGAGAATGTTAGTTTTGACAAAGAACACTGTTCATTTATGAAATGCTCTGATTGAGCTGTTAGAATGTCAGAAACAAGCTTTCTGAGCTGAAAACTGCTTTTTGTGACAAAGAGCATCAGAGGATGATGAGAAACTCAGTTTTGACAAAGAACACAGTTCATCACTGAAATGCTCTAATTTAGCTGTTTTAATGTCAGAAACAAGCTTTCTGAGCTGAAAACAGCATTTTGTGACAAAGTGCATCAGAGGATGATGAGAAAGTCAGTTTTGACAAAGAACACTGTTCATTAATAAAAAAACTCTGATTAAGCTGTTAGAATGTCAGAAACAAGCTTTTTGAGCTGAAAACTGCAATTTTGTGACAAAGTGCATCAGAGGATGATGAGAAACTCAGTTTTGACAAAGAACACAGTTCATTAATAAAATGCTCTAATTGAGCTGTAAGAATGTCAGAAACAAACTTTCTGAGCTGAAAACTGCTTTTTGTGACAAAGAGCATCAGATGATGATGAGAAACTCCGTTTTGACAAAGAACACGGTTCATCACTAAAATGCTCTAATTGATCTGTTTTAATGTCAGAAACAAGCTTTCTGAGCTGAAAACAGCATTTTTAGACAACGTGCATCAGAGGATGATGAGAGTCAGTTTTGACAAAGAACATTGTTCATTACTAAAATGCTCTGATTAAGCTGTTAGAATGTCAGAAACAAGCTTTTTGAGCTGAAAACTGCATTTTGTGACAAAGTGCATCAGAGGATGATGAGAATGTCAGTTTTGACAAAGAATACTGTTCATTAGTAAAACGCTCTAATTGAGCTGTTAGAATGTCAGAAACAAGCTTTCAGAGCTGAAATCTGCTTTTTGTGACAAAGAGCATCAGAGGATGATGAGAATGTCAGTTTTGAAAAAGAACACAGTTCATTACTGAAGTGCTCTGATTGAGCTGTTAGAATATCAGAAACAAGCTTTCTGAACTGAAAACTGCATTTTGTGTCAAAGTGCATCAGAAGACGATGAGAAACTGAGTTTTGACAAAGAACACAGTTCATTACTGAAATGCCCTAATTGAGATGTTAGAATGTCAGAAACTCAGTTTTGACAAAGAACACAGTTCATCAATAAAATGCTCTAATTGAGCTGTTAGAATGTCAGAAACAATCTTTCTGAGCTGAAAACTGCTTTTTGTGACAAAGAGCATCAGAGGATGATGAGAAACTCAGTTTTGACAAAGAACACAGTTCATCAATAAAATGCTCTAATTGAGCTGTTAGAATGTCAGAAACAAGCTTTTTGAGCTGAAAACTGCATTTTGTGACAAAGAGCATCAGAGGATGATGAGAATTTTAGTTTTGACAAAGAACACAGTTCATTACTGAAATGCTCTAATTGAGCTGTTTTAATGTCAGAAACAAGCTTTCTGATCTGAAAACAGCATTTTGTAACAAAGTGCATCAGAGGATGATGACTAACTCAGTTTTGACAGAGAACACAGTTCATCACTTAAATGCTCTAATAGAGCTGTTAGAATGTCAGAAACAAACTTTCTGAGCTGAAAACTGCTTTTTGTGACAAAGAGCATCAGAGGATGATGAGAAACTCAGTTTTGACAAAGAACTCGGTTCATTTATGAAATGCTCTTATTGAGCTGTTAGAATATCAGAAACAAGCTTTCTGAGCTGAAAACTGCATTTTGTGACAAAGTGCATCAGTGGATGATGAGAAAGTCAGTTTTGACAAAGAACACTGTTCATTACTAAAATTCTCTGATTAAGCTGTTAGAATGTCAGAAACAAGCTTTTTGAGCTGAAAACTGCATTTTGTGTCAAAGTGCATCAGAAGACGATGAGAAACTCTGTTTTGACAAAGAACACTGTTCATTACTGAAATGCCCTAATTGAGCTGTTAGAATGTCAGAAACTCAGTTTTGACAAAGAACACAGTTCATTAATAAAATGCTCTAATTGAGCTGTTAGAATGTCAGAAACAAGCTTTCTTAGCTGAAATCTGCTTTTTGTGACAAAAAGCATCAGAGAATGATGAGAAACTCAGTTTTGACAAAGAACACAGTTCATTTATGAAATGCTCTGATTGAGCTGTTAGAATGTCAGAAACAAGCTTTCTAAACTGAAAACTGCTTTTTGTGACAAAGAGCATCAGAGGATGATGAGAAACTCAGTTTTGACAAAGAACACAGTTCATCACTGAAATGCTCTAATTTAGCTCTTTTAATATCAGAAACAAGCTTTCTGAGCTGAAAACAGCATTTTGTGACAAAGTGCATCAGAGGATGATGAGAAAGTCAGTTTTGACAAAGAACACTGTTCATTAATAAAAAAACTCTGATTAAGCTGTTAGAATGTCAGAAACAAGCTTTTTGAGCTGAAAACTGCAATTTTGTGACAAAGTGCATCAGAGGATGATGAGAAACTCAGTTTTGACAAAGAACACCGTTCATTAATAAAATGCTCTAATTGAGCTGTAAGAATGTCAGAAACAAACTTTCTGAGCTGAAAACTGCTTTTTGTGACAAAGAGCATCAGAGGATGATGAGAAACTCCGTTTTGACAAAGAACACGGTTCATCACTAAAATGCTCTAATTGAGCTGTTTTAATGTCAGAAACAAGCTTTCTGAGCTGAAAACAGCATTTTTAGACAACGTGCATCAGAGGATGATGAGAAAGTCAGTTTTGACAAAGAACATTGTTCATTACTAAAATGCTCTGATTAAGCTGTTAGAATGTCAGAAACAAGCTTTTTGAGCTGAAAACTGCATTTTGTGACAAAGTGCATCAGAGGATGATGAGAATGTCAGTTTTGACAAAGAATACTGTTCATTAGTAAAACGCTCTAATTGAGCTGTTAGAATGTCAGAAACAAGCTTTCTGAGCTGAAATCTGCTTTTTGTGACAAAGAGCATCAGAGGATGATGAGAATGTTAGTTTTGAAAAAGAACACAGTTCATTACTGAAGTGCTCTGATTGAGCTGTTAGAATATCAGAAACAAGCTTTCTGAACTGAAAACTGCATTTTGTGTCAAAGTGCATCAGAAGACGATGAGAAACTGAGTTTTGACAAAGAACACAGTTCATTACTGAAATGCCCTAATTGAGATGTTAGAATGTCAGAAACTCAGTTTTGACAAAGAAAACAGTTCATCAATAAAATGCTCTAATTGAGCTGTTAGAATGTCAGAAACAATCTTTCTGAGCTGAAAACTGCTTTTTGTGATAAAGAGCATCAGAGGATGATGAGAAACTCAGTTTTGACAAAGAACACAGTTCATCAATAAAATGCTCTAATTGAGCTGTTAGAATGTCAGAAACAAGCTTTTTTAGCTGAAAACTGCATTTTGTGACAAAGAGCATCAGAGGATGATGAGAATTTTAGTCTTGACAAAGAACACAGTTCATTACTGAAATGCTCTAATTGAGCTGTTTTAATGTCAGAAACAAGCTTTCTGATCTGAAAACAGCATTTTGTAACAAAGTGCATCAGAGGATGATGACTAACTTAGTTTTGACAGAGAACACAGTTCATCACTGAAATGCTCTAATTGAGCTGTTAGAATGTCAGAAACAAACTTTCTGAGCTGAAAACTGCTTTTTGTGACAAAGAGCATCAGAGGATGATGAGAAACTCAGTTTTGACAAAGAACACGGTTCATTTATGAAATGCTCTGATTAAGCTGTTAGAATGTCAGAAACAAGCTTATTGAGCTGAAAACTGCATTTTGTGACAAAGTGCATAAGAGGAGGATGAGAAACTCAGTTTTGACAAAGAACACAGTTCATTACTGAAATGCTCTAATTGAGCTGATAGAATGTCAGAAATAAGCTTTCTGAGCTGAAAACAGCATTTTGTGACAAAGTGCATCAGAATATGATGAGAAACTCAGTTTTGACAGAGAACACAGTTCATTACTGAAATGCCCTAATTGAGCTGTTAGAATGTCAGAAACAAGCTTTTTGAGCTGAAAACTGCTTTTTGTGACAAAGTGCATCAGAGGATGATGAGAAACTCAGTTTTGACAGAGAACACAGTTCATCACTGAAATGCTCTTATTTAGCTGTTAGAATGTCAGAAACAAGCTTTCTGAGCTGAAAACTGCTTTTGTGACAAAGAGCATCAGAGGATGATGAGAAACTCAGTTTTGACAAAGAACAAGGATAATTTGTGAAATGCTCTGAATGAGCTGTTAGAATGTCAGAAACAAGCTTTTTGAGCTGAAAACTGCATTTTGTGACAAAGAGTATCAGAGGATGATGAGAATATTAGTTTTGACAAATAACACAGTTCATTACTGAAATGCTCTAATTGAGCTGTTTTAATGTCAGAAACAAGCTTTCTGAGCTGAAAACAGCATTTTGTGACAAAGTGAATCAGAGGATGATGAGAAACTCAGTTTTGACAGAGAACACAGTTCATCACTGAAATGCTCTAATTGAGCTGTTAGAATGTCAGAAACAAGCTTTTTTAGCTGAAAACTGCATTTTGTGACAAAGTGCATCAGACGATGATGAGAAACTCAGTTTTGACAAAGAACACAGTTAATTTCTGAAATGCCCTAATTGAGCTGTTAGAATGTCAGAAACAAGCTTTCTGAGCTGTGACAAAGAGCATCAGAGGATGATGAGAAACTCAGTTTTGACAAAGAACACGGTTCATTTATGAAATGCTCTTATTGAGCTGTTAGAATATCAGAAACAAGCTTTCTGAGCTGAACACTGCATTTTGTGACAAAGTGCATCAGTGTATGATGAGAAAGTCAGTTTTGACAAAGAACACTGTTCATTACTAAAATGCTCTGATTAAGCTGTTAGAATGTCAGAAACAAGCTTATTGAGCTGAAAACTGCATTTTGTGACAAAGTGCATAAGAGGAGGATGAGAAACTCAGTTTTGACAAAGAACACAGTTAATTTCTAAATTGCTCTAATTGAGCTGTTAGAATGTCAGAAACAAACTTTCTGAGCTGAAAACTGCTTTTTGTGACAAAGGGCATCAGAGGATGATGAGAAACTCAGTTTTGACAAAGAACACGGTTCATTTATGAAATGCTCTGATTGATTTGTTAGAATGTCAGAAACAAGCTTTTTGAGCTGAAAACTGCATTTTGTGACAAAGTGCATCAGAGGATGATGAGAAACTCAGTTTTGACAAAGAACACAGTTCATTACTGAAATGCTCTAATTGAGCTGTTAGAATGTCAGAAACAAGCTTTCTGAGCTGAAAACTGCATTTTGTGACAAAGAGCATCAGAGGATGATGAGAATGTTAGTTTTGACAAAGAACACAGTTCATTACTGAAATGCTCTAATTGAGCTGTTTTAATGTCAGAAACAAGCTTTCTGAGCTGAAAACAGAATTTTGAGACAAAGTGCATCAGAGGATGATGAGAAAGTCAGTTTTGACAAAGAACATTGTTCATTACTAAAATGCTTTGATTAAGCTGTTAGAATGTCAGAAACAAGCTTTTTGAGCTGAAAACTGCATTTTGTGACAAAGTGCATCAGAGGATGATGAGAATGTCAGTTTTGACAAAGAACACTGTTCATTAGTAAAATGCTCTAATTGAGCTGTTAGAATGTCAGAAACAAGCTTTCTGAGCTGAAAACTGCTTTTTGTGACAAAGAGCATCAGAGGCTGATGAGAAACTCAGTTTTGACAAAGAACACGGTTCATTTATGAAATGCTCTTATTGAGCTGTTAGAATATCAGAAACAAGCTTTCTGAGCTGAACACTGCATTTTGTGACAAAGTGCATCAGTGTATGATGAGAAAGTCAGTTTTGACAAAGAACACTGTTCATTACTAAAATGCTCTGATTAAGCTGTTAGAATGTCAGAAACAAGCTTATTGAGCTGAAAACTGCATTTTGTGACAAAGTGCATAAGAGGAGGATGAGAAACTCAGTTTTGACAAAGAACACAGTTAATTTCTAAATTGCTCTAATTGAGCTGTTAGAATGTCAGAAACAAACTTTCTGAGCTGAAAACTGCTTTTTGTGACAAAGGGCATCAGAGGATGATGAGAAACTCAGTTTTGACAAAGAACACGGTTCATTTATGAAATGCTCTGATTGATTTGTTAGAATGTCAGAAACAAGCTTTTTGAGCTGAAAACTGCATTTTGTGACAAAGTGCATCAGAGGATGATGAGAAACTCAGTTTTGACAAAGAACACAGTTCATTACTGAAATGCTCTAATTGAGCTGTTAGAATGTCAGAAACAAGCTTTCTGAGCTGAAAACTGCATTTTGTGACAAAGAGCATGAGAGGATGATGAGAATGTTAGTTTTGACAAAGAACACAGTTCATTACTGAAATGCTCTAATTGAGCTGTTTTAATGTCAGAAACAAGCTTTCTGAGCTGAAAACAGAATTTTGAGACAAAGTGCATCAGAGGATGATGAGAAAGTCAGTTTTGACAAAGAACATTGTTCATTACTAAAATGCTTTGATTAAGCTGTTAGAATGTCAGAAACAAGCTTTTTGAGCTGAAAACTGCATTTTGTGACAAAGTGCATCAGAGGATGATGAGAATGTCAGTTTTGACAAAGAACACTGTTCATTAGTAAAATGCTCTAATTGAGCTGTTAGAATGTCAGAAACAAGCTTTCTGAGCTCAAAACTGCTTTTTGTGACAAAGAGCATCAGAGGCTGATGAGAAACTCAGTTTTGACAAAGAACACGGTTCATTTATGAAATGCTCTTATTGAGCTGTTAGAATATCAGAAACAAGCTTTCTGAGCTGAACACTGCATTTTGTGACAAAGTGCATCAGTGTATGATGAGAAAGTCAGTTTTGACAAAGAACACTGTTCATTACTAAAATGATCTGATTAAGCTGTTAGAATGTCAGAAACAAGCTTATTGAGCTGAAAACTGCATTTTGTGACAAAGTGCATAAGAGGAGGATGAGAAACTCAGTTTTGACAAAGAACACAGTTCATTACTGAAATGCTTTAATTGAGCTGTTAGAATGTCAGAAACAAGCTTTCTGAGCTGAAAACAGCATTTTGTGACAAAGTGCATAAGAATATGATGAGAAACTCAGTTTTGACAGAGAACACTGTTCATTACTGAAATGCCCTAATTGAGCTGTTAGAATGTCAGAAACTCAGTTTTGACAAAGAACACAGTTCATTAATAAAATGCTCTAATTGAGCTGTTAGAATGTCAGAAACAAGCTTTCTTAGCTGAAAACTGCTTTTTGTGACAAAAAGCATCAGAGAATGATGAGAAACTCAGTTTTGACAAAGAACACAGTTCATCACTGAAATGCTCTTATTTAGCTGTTAGAATGTCAGAAACAAGCTTTTTGAGCTGAAAACTGCATTTTGTGACAAAGAGCATCAGAGGATGATGAGAATGTTAGTTTTGACAAAGAACACTGTTCATTTATGAAATGCTCTGATTGAGCTGTTAGAATGTCAGAAACCAGCTTTCTGAGCTGAAAACTGCTTTTTGTGACAAAGAGCATCAGAGGATGATGAGAAACTCAGTTTTGACAAAGAACACAGTTCATCACTGAAATGCTCTAATTTAGCTGTTTTAATGTCAGAAACAAGCTTTCTGAGCTGAAAACAGCATTTTGTGACAAAGTGCATCAGAGGATGATGAGAAAGTCAGTTTTGACAAAGAACACTGTTCATTAATAAAAAAACTCTGATTAAGCTGTTAGAATGTCAGAAACAAGCTTTTTGAGCTGAAAACTGCAATTTTGTGACAAAGTGCATCAGAGGATGATGAGAAACTCAGTTTTGACAAAGAACACAGTTCATTAATAAAATGCTCTAATTGAGCTGTAAGAATGTCAGAAACAAACTTTCTGAGCTGAAAACTGCTTTTTGTGACAAAGAGCATCAGAGGATGATGAGAAACTCCGTTTTGACAAAGAACACGGTTCATCACTAAAATGCTCTAATTGAGCTGTTTTAATGTCAGAAACAAGCTTTCTGAGCTGAAAACAGCATTTTTAGACAACGTGCATCAGATGATGATGAGAGTCAGTTTTGACAAAGAACATTGTTCATTACTAAAATGCTCTGATTAAGCTGTTAGAATGTCAGAAACAAGCTTTTTGAGCTGAAAACTGCATTTTGTGACAAAGTGCATCAGAGGATGATGAGAATGTCAGTTTTGACAAAGAATACTGTTCATTAGTAAAACGCTCTAATTGAGCTGTTAGAATGTCAGAAACGTCTCGGGTTACTTGCTGTAACCCTGTTCCCTGAAAAAGCGGGAACGAGATGCTGCGTTTCAAACGCTATGGGAGAACGTCTTTGTTCGACCGGTTGTGAAGTACGTGTGTCAAACACGCCAAAAATTATTTTGGCTTTAAATAACCTCGGCAGGTAATTTGGTTAATTACACCAACACCTGCAGGTTATAAATACGCGTGGCGCGAACGCGTCTTCAGGTTCCAATTTTGTCTGAAAGGACGTCCGGCACGCCTACAGTGCGGCATTGAGGCGCAGCATCTCGTTCCCGCTTTTTCAGGGAACAGGGTTACAGCAAGTAACCCGAGACGTTCCCTATCAAAAGCTACACTTGATGCTGCGTTTCAAACGCTATGGGAACGAGAATACCAACGCCGCCGCACTGGAAGTGTCTGGACCCCCCAAGGTGTGGTATGTGTGCACAAGCCAAGAGAAGGCATCAGACGTGACTCTGGGATGTAGACTTCAGGACTTGTGAGCCTGGAGTAGCGTGGACATCCAGACTATAAAATCCGACAAATGTGTGCGGAGAGGACCAGCCCGCCGCATGACACACTTGCTGCAAGGGGACACCTCTTGCTAAGGCCATAGAAGATGAAACTCCCCTTGTTGAATGGGCTCTGATACCCAGAGGTGAAGTTTGGCCTCGCGCCTCATAGGCCAGAGCAATAGCATCCCTTACCCAATGTGACATTGTTTGCCTGGTGGCAGCCGCCCCTTTGTTGCGACTCCCATAACATATGAAAAGCTGCTCCGATTTACGCCACTGGCTAGTGCGGTGGATATAATTCTGAAGAGCACGTACTGGACACAGTAAGTGTAATCGTTCCTGCTCCGACGTCGTGAACGGCGGAGGACAGAAGGCCTCAAGAACAACCGGATGCACGGTGGAGAACGGAACTTTAGGCAGATAACTCGGGTGAGGATGCAGAATAGCTTTGACCATCCCAGGGGCAAATATTAAGCAGGACGGTGAGGTCGAGAGCGCCTGCAAATCTCCAATTCTCTTAAGAGAGGTGATTGCCATTAGAAAAACCATCTTAAAGGTCAGAAGCCTAATAGGTGCTGACTCCATAGGTTCAAAAGGGGCGCTAACCAGACCCTCGAGCACTATTGCTAAGTCCCATGATGGAACAGTCCGTCTAGAAGGAGGCATTAGTCGCCTCGCTCCACGAATAAAGCGGGCGACTAAAGGGTGTTTTCCCACAGAAATCCCCTCAATCGGGGCATGGCAAGCCGAAATAGCGGCCACATAAACCCTGAGAGTACCGGGGCTTGTCCCTGAGGACAGTTTCTCTTGCAGAAACTCCAGCACTGAAACAATCTGGCAGTGAATTGGGTCTGTATGGTGTACCATGCACCATCTTTCAAAAACGCTCCATCTAAGGGCGTAGCTCCTTCTAGTGGAGGGAGCCCTAGCACTTAAAATAGTCTCTATTACATCAGGCGGAAGCCCTGAACCTCTCAGCTGGTGCCCTTCAGGGGCCAGACATGGAGGTTCCACAGCTCGGGATGGGGATGAAACACCGTCCCTTGTGCCTGAGACAAAAGATCTCTCCTGACTGGGATCGCCCATGGCGTGTCGTCGAGGAGGGATATTATGTCCGAAAACCAAATTCTGGTTGGCCAACGGGGAGCTATCAATAAGAGGCGACACTCCTGTTGACGGACCTTCGCTAGGACTCCCGGGAGCAGAGCTATCGGAGGATATGCGTAAAGACGCAGTCTGGGCCACGTGTGGGCCATCGCGTCCAGACCCAGGGGAGCTGGATGACTCAGAGAGAAGAAGAGGGGACATTGTGCTGTCTCCTGTGTAGCAAAGAGGTCCACCTCTGCTTCGTAAAATCTTTCCCAGATTTGTCTCACTATCTCGGGGTGGAGTTTCCATTCCCCGTTCGTCACAGCTTGTCTGGACAGAAAGTCTGCTCCCACATTCATATGCCCCGGGATGTGAATCGCTCTGAGGGACAGGAATTTGCCCTCTGCCCAGGGCAGGATCTGCTGGGCCAATTTGTTCAGGTGGCGCGACCGCAGCCCACCCTGGTGATTTATGTACGAGACTACTGAAGTGTTGTCCACCCGCACTAGGACATGGTAGCCTCGTAACTGCCGGAGGAAGTATTTCAGGGCCAGAAATACAGCCATCATTTCTAGGCAATTTATGTGCCAATCGAGAAGATGACCTCTCCAGATCCCTTGGGCTGGGCGGCCATCTAAAACCGCACCCCAACCCGTGAGGGAAGCGTCTGTCGTTAACATCCTGCGACGACAACACGGACTGAGAGTGGGACCTAGAGTCAGAAACCGAGGTCTGAACCACATAGAAAGGGTGCGAAGCCCCTGGCGCGTCACCCTTAT
The DNA here is from genome assembly GCF_947034865.1 of Barbatula barbatula. NCBI lineage: Eukaryota > Metazoa > Chordata > Actinopteri > Cypriniformes > Nemacheilidae > Barbatula > Barbatula barbatula. The sequence goes on from NC_136787.1 coordinate 2,556,990, forward strand.
TTGCCTCTGGGGGTTGGCCCTTGGATGAAACCCCCTGGCTCTGAGCCACAACTGAAACGGTCTCATATGCAGGAGGCCCAGAGGTATTACTGTGGAAGCCGCCGCCATGAGACCTAGAACTCTTTGAAAGTGATGATTTGTCACTCTCTGGCCTAACCTGATGCTCCTCAGGGTGTTCTGAATGGATTCCACACGTGCAGGTGACAGTTGTGCCTGCATTGCAATCGAGTCCCATATAACCCCCAGATACGTTGTATTCTGTGTAGGGGAAAGAACGCTCTTCTTGACGTTGAGTCTTAACCCGAGAGTCTCGAGATGAACTAGGACGACATCCCGATGTCGAAGCGCTAGCTCCCGAGACTGAGCTAAAATCAGCCAGTCGTCTATGTAATTCAAAATGCGGATGCCCTGGAGTCGCAGAGGAGCCAGAGCTGCATCCATGCACTTTGTGTATGTGCGGGGTGACAAGGCTAGGCCGAATGGAAGAACCCGATACTGGTAAGCTTCGCCCCCGAAAGCGAACCTCAGGAATTTCCTGTGTTGTGGCAAGATCTCTATGTGAAAGTATGCGTCTTTGAGATCGATCGTCACGAACCAGTCGTGACACTGAATTTGAGACACAATCATCTTGATTGTCAACATCTTGAACTTGTGTGTCTTTAGGTAGCGGTTCATTCCGCGAAGATCTAGAATTGGACGCAACCCCCCATCCTTCTTGGGAACTAGAAAATACCGGCTGTAATAGCCTGACATTCTGTCTGATAGGGGAACACGTTCTATGGCCCCTTTGTCCAGCAGAGCTTGTAACTCTTGTGTCAACAGATGTGCTCGCTCCGGTTGGACGGAAGTGGAGACCACTCCGTTGAAACGCGGAGGACGATATGCAAATTGAATTCTGTAGCCTTTGGCAATAGTTCTATCCACCCATGGAGAGATACCTGGCAGTAGTTTCCACGCTGCCAGCTTCTCTGAAAGGGGTATAAGTGTTGACACTTCCTCTAATTGGGGGGATGCCAGACGCTCGGCGTCCTGAATCATGGCAGGAGACGACCGAACATCTAGCATTTTTGAGACCGCCAATCCCCGAAACGCCGGTGGCGGCGGAGATTGCACAGCGGCCCTGTGAGGGTGCCAAAGAGGAGCCTCTAATTTCTCTTGGAATTGTAAGCACCCCTCCCTGGGGGGGCACACCCCCACAGTCCCGAGCACACTCATCTCAGGGTCTCTTCTTCTTCGAGGAGATGGACTGCCTCAAGTCCGGCCTCCCCGAGGTGGCCTGAGGGGCACGGTGGGCCGCTCCCCTGCCTCTTTGAGGGGGGGCGCGATTCGCCACACTCTGCCTGACGACCTCACGTCTCAGGTAGACCGGACCCACCCGAGACTGTGTGCCTGGCCGGGACTGGGGAACTGGTCCAGAGTGGGTGGCCGACACTCCAGACGCTTGAGCACGACGGGGGAGATACCTCACGAAAGCCTCCTCGTGTTTTCTCGCCTCCCTGAACCTGGTGACTACGGTATTAACCGCATCACCAAACAGTCCAGAAGGCGAGATCGGGGCATCAAGGAGGAACGCACGGTCCCGGTCCCTGATGCCCGTGAGGTTCAACCACAGGTGTCTCTCCGTGGTTACCAACGCAGCCATAGACCGGCCGATGGCACGGGCCGTCTGCTTGGTCGCACGGAGAGACAAATCTGTGGCCCGGCGTAGTTCTGAGAACGCCGTTTCATCGATCACCCCGTCCGTGCTCACGTCATGCAGCAGGTCAGCCTGATATGCCTGCAGCCTGACCGGCTGCCTGAAAAGCCTTCCCCACCAGCGCAGATGTAACCCTGCAAGGCTTGGTAGGGAGAGAAGGCTTTTTCAAGGATGATGATGTCCCAGGGGAGAGATAACTTGCCAGTGTCTCTTCCACACGGGGCACCATCGTGTACCCTCGTGGTCTCGCGCCGACAATAGTCGAATAAATCGACGTTGACGGCACGAAAACACGGGAGGAATGAGGTCTCTGCCATGACCGAGAAATCTCGGCGTGGAGATCCTCAAAAAATGGGAGAGCCCGACTTTTGGGCTCCTCCCCTTGGCCACCCGACAGATATCTGTCGTCTAATTTTGAGTGTCTGGGGATATCTTGTTCCTGCGGCCAGTCGAGCTTTAGACGGTCGACTGCATTTGTCACCGCCCCGAGCAGCTCATCTAACGCTTTTGCGTCACGAGAGAAGCGCCCCGAGGCGGCGCTCTCCAAGCCCGCAGAAACAAGAGATGCCTCGTCCTCAGCCCGATCCGAAGAAGTGCCGAGGCACGCTTTGGAAGCGGACGCGAGGACGTCGCGACTCGGCGAGTGCACGGGAGAAACGGCTTCCGTCTCCCGTGCCTCTGCTAGATTGAACCGCGAACCCCAGCTCGGGGGAGAGACGGCTCGATCGCTCTTAAAGAATGAGCGCCGAGCACGGAGAACCTTAATGTCGAACACATCACAGAGTTCGCACAGTCCCTCCAGTCCCATGGTGGCATGATCAACCCCCAAACACTCAAAACAGAATTCATGTCTATCCAGTTCGTCAAGCTGTCTCTGACACGGAGGCACACATCTCCGTTCTGGAGTAGACATGATTCTTTATTTTTATTCTTAACTTAAGAAAACTTTGCTTTCGCTTTGCTTTCACTTCAGTTTCTCTTAGCGTTAACTTTAGTTTCGCTTAGCATTCACTTAGTTTCGCTTTGCTTTCACTTAGTTTCGCTTTGCTTTCACACACACACATGCATACAATGCGGTCCTTGAAGACAAAAGAACCTGAAGACGCGTTCGCGCCACGCGTATTTATAACCTGCAGGTGTTGGTGTAATTAACCAAATTACCTGCCGAGGTTATTTAAAGCCAAAATAATTTTTGGCGTGTTTGACACACGTGCTTCACAACCGGTCGAACAAAGACGTTCTCCCATAGCGTTTGAAACGCAGCATCAAGTGTAGCTTTTGATAGGGAACAAGCTTTCTGAGCTGAAATCTGCTTTTTGTGACAAAGAGCATCAGAGGATGATGAGAATGTTAGTTTTGAAAAAGAACACAGTTCATTACTGAAGTGCTCTGATTGAGCTGTTAGAATATCAGAAACAAGCTTTCTGAACTGAAAACTGCATTTTGTGTCAAAGTGCATCAGAAGACGATGAGAAACTGAGTTTTGACAAAGAACACAGTTCATTACTGAAATGCCCTAATTGAGATGTTAGAATGTCAGAAACTCAGTTTTGACAAAGAACACAGTTCATCAATAAAATGCTCTAATTGAGCTGTTAGAATGTCAGAAACAATCTTTCTGAGCTGAAAACTGCTTTTTGTGACAAAGAGCATCAGAGGATGATGAGAAACTCAGTTTTGACAAAGAACACAGTTCATCAATAAAATGCTCTAATTGAGCTGTTAGAATGTCAGAAACAAGCTTTTTGAGCTGAAAACTGCATTTTGTGACTAAGAGCATCAGAGGATGATGAGAATTTTAGTTTTGACAAAGAACACAGTTCATTACTGAAATGCTCTAATTGAGCTGTTTTAATGTCAGAAACAAGCTTTCTGATCTGAAAACAGCATTTTGTAACAAAGTGCATCAGAGGATGATGACTAACTCAGTTTTGACAGAGAACACAGTTCATCACTGAAATGCTCTAATTGAGCTGTTAGAATGTCAGAAACAAACTTTCTGAGCTGAAAACTGCTTTTTGTGACAAAGAGCATCAGAGGATGATGAGAAACTCAGTTTTGACAAAGAACACGGTTCATTTATGAAATGCTCTTATTGAGCTGTTAGAATGTCAGAAACAAGCTTTCTGAGCTGAAAACTGCATTTTGTGACAAAGTGCATCAGTGGATGATGAGAAAGTCAGTTTTGACAAAGAACACTGTTCATTAATAAAATTCTCTGATTAAGCTGTTAGAATGTCAGAAACAAGCTTTTTGAGCTGAAAACTGCATTTTGTGACAAAGAGCATCAGAGGATGATGAGAAACTCAGTTTTGACAAAGAACACAGTTCATCACTGAAATGCTCTAATTTAGCTCTTTTAATATCAGAAACAAGATTTCTGAGCTGAAAACAGCATTTTGTGACAAAGTGCATCAGAGGATGATGAGAAAGTCAGTTTTGACAAAGAACACTGTTCATTAATAAAAAAACGTCTCAGGTTACGACTGTAACCGTAGTTCCCTGAGACAGGGAACGAGACACTGCGTCAATGTTGACACTTTGGGGAACGCCAGCAGCGTGACGCATCTGAATACGTTGTGTGAAACTAATCTCGCGACTTGTCGTCGCGCCGCGATTTATCGTCGCGCCGCGATGACGTCACTATGACGTCACGAGTGACGCGCGGCACCGGAAGGTATAAATAGGAAGCGGACGCAATGCAAATCAGCTTCTGCAAAAATTATTGAAGCAAATGCTCCAGGCACAGGGAGTTATGGCACAACGACGCAGTGTCTCGTTCCCTGTCTCAGGGAACTACGGTTACAGTCGTAACCTGAGACGTTCCCTTTCGAGGGAACTCTACACTGCGTCAATGTTGACACTTTGGGGAACGAAATGCCCACTACGCCATAATGCATTGTGTCTGTCCAAGTGTGAAGGTGTCCACGCACATCTCAGGACAAAAGTGCCTGGGTTCCAGGTAAAGAAAAGAGGTCCAGTTTGTAGTACCATATAAACATCCTGCATAGACGCCCGACAGAAGGGCCCGCGAGGAAGCCATACTCCGAGTTGAATGTGCCCTTACTAGCAGAGGTGAAGGTATTCCACGCACCTCGTAAGCTAAAGAAATTGCCTCTACCATCCATTTACAAATGGGCTGCTTAGAGGTTGGTTGACCTCTGTTACGAGGTCCAAAACAGACCAACAGTCGGTTAGAATTTCGTCATAAAGAAGACCTGCGCACATATTCTTCTAACGCCCAGACAGGGCATGACAATTATTACCTTCGGTTATCCGCTATCTCGTGAGGTGGAGGATGAAAAGCCTGGAGCTAACTCCAAACAAGATTGAGAAGCTGATAAAGCTTGAAGGTCGCCTACCCTCCAAAGAGAGGTAATGACTACCAGACAGGCTAGCTTGAGGGATAAATGAATGTCCCAGCTAGACTCAATGGCCTTAAAAGGCATCTGGGAAAGCCCTTCTAGAATCACAGTCTAGAGCAGGAACTTTCACCTGAGATGAAGGCCTCATCCTCATAGTTCCATGCAGGAACCGAACAGCTAAGGGATGTCTCCCCAGAGAACCCTCGGGTATAGGGGGTGACAGGCCGAGATAGCTGCCACATACACTTTAATGTATGTCGGACTCTTTCTAGAAGTCCTGGGAGCAGAGCGATCGGAGGGAAAGCTTACAGATGCCGTTGTGGCAATATATGTACCAGGGCGCCCAGTCCCAACGGAGCTGGGCGTGTAAATGAAGACCACAGAGGACAATGAAACGTCTCTTGGGACGCAAACAGGTCGATGGAGTCTCCTCTCCCCCGGGCCTCAGCCCCTGCCTTGACAGCTTGTCTGCTCCCACATTCTGGACTCCAGGGATGTACACTGCCCTGAGCGATGTAAACTTCTCCTGGGCCCATAGGAGAACCTAGTGCGCCAGTCTGTAGAGAGGGCGTAGTCTCAGGCCCCCTTGAAGATTTATGTAAGAGAACTGTCGTATTCTGTTGATAAGAACATGATGGCCTCTAAGGACTGGAAGGAAGTACCTCAGTACTTGTAGTACAGCTAATCTCCAGGCAATATTTGTGCAGTTGGTGATGCTGCACTCCAATTTCAACCCTTGATTGAGAAACCAAGGATTCTTCCATATAACCAGGAAACGAAGGCATCTGCGCGTTAACCTGATCATACAGAACGGGTTACCTCTCGAGGAAAACCTTTTGCCTTTTAGCCACCACTGTAAAGATCTCATGTGTAGGAGGCCAAAGGAATCACGTTGGACGCTGCCGCCATTAGACCAAAAAATTCACAGAAATGCTTGACAGTGTAAGCATGACCTTACTTGATCCTGGACACCGCTGTGAGGATCTATTCGACACGTGCAGGGGACAATCGTGCCTGCATCGTGACCGAATCCTATACTACCTCTATTGAGGAGTTTAGTTGCTCTTTCTGGCATTGAGCCGTAACCCCCCACGCTTCATATGGTCGAGAACGAGATCTCAATGTCGAATCGCCATATTGTGAAACTGAACTAATATTAACCAGTTGTCTATGTAATTTAGTATATGGATCCCTTGAAGTCTCAATGGAGCAAGGGCTGAATCCATGCATTTTGTAAAGGTGCGTGAGGAAAGAACAAGGCCGTATGGAAGAACTCGATATAGGTAAGCTTTGCCCCCGAAAGCAAACCTGAGAAACTTCCGATATTGAGGAAGGATAAGAGTGTGGAAGTGTGCAAATTTCAGCACTATTGTGGTTAACCAGTCTTCTGATCTGATTCCGGCCACAATAAAAGGGACAGTGAGTATCTTGAGCTTGTATCTCTTCAGATTTGTTGAGATTTCTCAGATATAAAAATGGGCCTCAGCCCTCCATCCTTCTTCCGACTGTGAAGCACCGGCTGTTTAAAGCCGATCTGACTCTCATGGGGGGGAACATATTCTATGGCCCCTTTCACCAAGAGAGACAACTCTTACCCTTCTACTACCCCATTAGAATTTGTAAAGCTTTCTCCACTCGTGGAGAAAGGTATGCTAAGGGGTCAACCTCTCGACATTGATGTCGGTTGTGTGAAGCCCGATGCCCTGAAGCGGCTGACCGGCAGGGAATGGTCGGACTGTTGATTTTATTTGCAGATTCACTAGGTCTACATCATCTTCGGGTAGACTCTGATGATTCCATGTAATAGAAACTAACGTGCCCCGAAACGTCTTGGACGGCGGGGTTAACGTAAAGATTTTCTGAGGACTTCTTGGAAGGATCGAACTTTTCAGTCCTCCAAGAGGAGCCGCCCTCGGATGTCCTGAAAACCCATCAGGACCTCTTTGCAGCAGCCTTCCGATTTGTGACTATAATATTCCTTAGATCTGGTTTCACCTGCCTAGCAGGTTTAGGAGGTTGCTGCCTCGACCCCCAAGCTCTCTGAGGGGGGGTTCGAGTAGCTACACTCTGCTTCTGCTGCTGCCTATATGAGTAAGATCTGCTGCTGTTCTCAACTCGTTGAGCAGACTTGGATCTATTACCTCGCCCTCTTTAATATTTACATTTACATTTATTCATTTGGCAGACGCTTTTATCCAAAGCGACTTACAAGTAGTTTTCTTACAGTGGCACATTACTGCAGAGCAATCAGGGGTAAGTACCTTGCTCAAGGGCACTTCAGTCATGACCTGCTGGCACTGAGATTAGAACAGGCAACCTTCTGATCACAAGCCCAACAATCTAACCACCAGGCCACAACTGACGCCTTATACACAACAATATCCCCCAGCAAGTCGGCCTGGTATGCCTGCAATAGACCCATGGTGTGTAGGCATGATCCAGCCCGACCTGAAGCCATATATGCCTTGCCTACCAAATTAGATGTCACTCTACATGGTTTGGAGGGCAATGTCGGGGATTTCAAAGATGATGCCGAATCTGGTGAAAGATACACGGCCAACGTATCTTCTACCCTTGGCATCATGCCTTACCCCTTATCTCTAGCCCCTAACACATTCGAAAAATTCGTGGATGTGGAAGAAATGCGAGAAGAGTATGGTTTTTTCCACGATTTGGACACCTCTGAGTGTAAATCGGGGAAAAAAGGCAACCCCCGACGCTGAGGTTGTACCCGTTTTTCCAAGAATCTTTCATCCAATTTACTGACGGACAAAACTTCTTGTTGCTCTGTGGGCCAGTCAATGCCAAGTCTGGCTACCGCCCGGCCAACAACCTCTAACAGCTCCTCATACCCAGGGGAAAGGGGAATTTCATTGGGCTCATCTATGTCCCGTGCATGAAAACCAACACTCTCTAACTCCTCAGAGCTAGAGCAGTGCGTTGGGCTTCTGGATGGGGCGGGAGAAGCCGCCATGCGGGCTCCCGTATCCCTTCCAGAGGCAATGGAACTGGGGGGTTGAGAAAAGGCCGAAGCCGTCTCAACACCCTCATAAACATCCATCTGCGAGCCCCACGAACGGAGACGCCGCGCTGCCTCGGCAGTAGCGGGTCCCGATCCGTGAAGCTGGCGAATTTTGCCTGACTCATCAAACAAAGCAGCACGAGAGTTGAGTGTTTTTAGTGATAGCCACAAACAATGTTCACAGGGATCCCCCTTAAGAGCTGCCTTAGCATGCTCAAATCCCAAACACTCAACACAGAGTTCATGTGTATCCCCACCCGTAATAAAACGAGGACAAGGGGAAACACATGGCTTAAAGGTCTTTTGTCTACTCATTTCTAATAAAGTTTTCAATAAACAATCTAGACAACGTCGTAAACAAACAGACAATAAACTTCACACACACAGAGCGCTTTGCTGAAATGGCAGAAGCTGATTTGCATTGCGTCCGCTTCCTATTTATACCTTCCGGTCATAGTGACGTCATCGCGGCGCGACGATAAATCGCGGCGCGACGACAAGTCGCGAGATTAGTTTCACACAACGTATTCAGATGCGTCACGCTGCTGGCGTTCCCCAAAGTGTCAACATTGACGCAGTGTAGAGTTCCCTCGAAAGGGAACTCTGATTAAGCTGTTAGAATGTCAGAAACAAGCTTTTTGAGCTGAAAACTGCAATTTTGTGACAAAGTGCATCAGAGGATGATGAGAAACTCAGTTTTGACAAAGAACACCGTTCATTAATAAAATGCTCTAATTGAGCTGTAAGAATGTCAGAAACAAACTTTCTGAGCTGAAAACTGCTTTTTGTGACAAAGAGCATCAGAGGATGATGAGAAACTCCGTTTTGACAAAGAACACGGTTCATCACTAAAATGCTCTAATTGAGCTGTTTTAATGTCAGAAACAAGCTTTCTGAGCTGAAAACAGCATTTTTAGACAACGTGCATCAGAGGATGATGAGAAAGTCAGTTTTGACAAAGAACATTGTTCATTACTAAAATGCTCTGATTAAGCTGTTAGAATGTCAGAAACAAGCTTTTTGAGCTGAAAACTGCATTTTGTGACAAAGTGCATCAGAGGATGATGAGAATGTCAGTTTTGACAAAGAATACTGTTCATTAGTAAAACGCTCTAATTGAGCTGTTAGAATGTCAGAAACAAGCTTTCTGAGCTGAAAACTGCTTTTTGTGACAAAGTGTCACGAAATGGCTTAGGACAGAACCCAGATGCAGGAAGACGAAGGGTTAACGTAAACAAACTTTTATTAAATGAAACATCCACAATGGGAAAAACATGAACCAAAAAACAAGGCAAACAAACACCTCCCACGAGGAGGAGAAAACAAGGGTATTAGGAAAAATGAACTAATAAGTATACAAACTGGAACAACATGTAATCCAATGACGGACATCAGCATTGGGCATAGAGACAAGAGACAATAGATAAAGACAATGCACCAACACTCAACAGAGAGAAAACTGAGACCATATAAAGGGAGACACTAACGAGGAGTGATTACATGGGGAGAGTGGTGACAGCTGATGGGAATGAAACCCTAACGAGGTGAATGAAACCCTAATGAAATTACAGGACATAGGAGGGTGGGGCTGAGAGACATAACAGGAAGACACGTGGCATCACGTAACAACATAAAGCCACATGTCTCCACACATAACAAAACAGAAACCCGAAAGACGTGGCAATGTCATGACTCTGCCCAGGGAGCTTGAAAGCTCGAGACAGGAAGGACAGAGTCCTAACATTACCCCCGCCCCCAGAAACGCCCCATGGCGTCTCAAGGGAGAAACTTCAGCGGGCCAAAACACCAAAGCACAAAGACAAACACCACAAGCACAACACAGAACAAACTAAGGGGAACATAAGGGAGGCTATGAAGGGGTTCGGGTGGGTCAACAAAAACAACAAACATGGGAGGGGGGGTGGGTTGAATGGGAGGCCAAACCTTGGGGACACCAGAAAAGGGTGGGACAGGTTGAGGAGACTTGAAACAACCGGACGAGACCGGCGGGGACTTGAAGCAGCCGGACGAGACCGGCGGGGACTTGAAGCAGCCGGACGAGACCGGCGGGGACTTGAAGCAACCGGACGAGACCGGCGGGGACCTGAAGCAACCGGACGAGACCGGCGGGGACTTGAAGGGGCTAGGGAGAGGTGTGTGTCCAAGGGGGGAAAAAGCTTGAGGTGATGCTGGCCGGAGAACTGGCTGAGGCACCGGCTGGAAGGCCACCTGCGGAAGGGCAGGTCCGGCCGCCTGCGGAAGGGCAGGTCCGGCCGCCTGCGGAGGGGCAGGTCCGGCCGCCTGCGGAGGGGCAGGTCCGGCCGCCTGCGGAGGGGCAGGTCCTGACGCCTGCGGAGGGGCAGGTCCTGACGCCTGCGGAGGGGCAGGTCCTGACGCCTGCGGAGGGGCAGGTCCGGCCGCCTGCGGAGGGGCAGGTCCTGACGCCTGCGGAGGGGCAGGTCCTGACGCCTGCGGAGGGGCAGGTCCTGACGCCTGCGGAAAGGCAGGTCCTGAAGCCTGCGGAAAGGCAGGTCCTGAAGCCTGCGGAAAGGCAGGTCCTGAAGCCTGCGGAAAGGCAGGTCCTGAAGCCTGCGGAAAGGCAGGTCCTGAAGCCTGCGGAAAGGCAGGTCCTGAAGCCTGCGGAAGGGCAGGTCCTGATGCCTGCGGAAGGGCAGGTCTGGCTGCCTGCGGAAAGGCAGGTCCTGAAGCCTGCGGAAAGGCAGGTCCTGAAGCCTGCGGAAAGGCAGGTCCTGAAGCCTGCGGAAAGGCAGGTCCTGAAGCCTGCTGAGAGGCAGGTCCTGACGCCTGCTGAGAGGCAGGTCCTGACGCCTGCTGAGAGGCAGGTCTGGATGCCTGCTGAAGGGCAGGACTGGATGCCTGCTGGATCGCCCACTGGAAGGCCGGCTGTGAAACCGGGTGAAGAACCGGCAGGAGAACCGGCTGGGCTGGTTTACGTGCCCCCCTCCGTTGCCTCTTCCTCTTCTGCCGAGCCAATCTCCTGGTAGTCGGCTGGAGGAATGAGGTGAAGGACGGGGCTGGCTCCGCGTTGGAGGCCTCCGAAGAGGACCCCCAGGACTCTCTCCTTCCACGCTTGCCCTGAAGACTGGTAGGTGGTGAAGAGGTTGCAGGGTCCGAGGCTGATGGTGCGGTGGTGGTCACCACCCCAAGCTCCAGGGTGTGATCCTCGGGGATGGGGCCCAACGGAGAAGACAACCTCGGACAGACGGAGACACTGGGCTCCGGTCGGCTCATGGCGAACTGGAGCACACCCTCGAAGCCAAGCGGTCTCAGCCTCATCATCTCCGCAGGCGATAGGGGGACCCTCAGTCCGCTGTTGAACGCCGCCGTCACCTCTTCCTCCCCGAAGAGCTCCTCCACTGCGGCTTCCAGGAACCTGTCCAGGTACTCGTCCCGGTCCAAGTTCCCCTGGCGAATGCTGGAGAGGGGACCAGGCTGGCGAGGCCTTGCAGGGAAAATCGCCACCTGCTGGGTTCTTATAGGTTGGTGCATTCTGTCACGAAATGGCTTAGGACAGAACCCAGATGCAGGAAGACGAAGGGTTAACGTAAACAAACTTTTATTAAATGAAACATCCACAATGGGAAAAACATGAACCAAAAAACAAGGCAAACAAACACCTCCCACGAGGAGGAGAAAACAAGGGTATTAGGAAAAATGAACTAATAAGTATACAAACTGGAACAACATGTAATCCAATGACGGACATCAGCATTGGGCATAGAGACAAGAGACAATAGATAAAGACAATGCACCAACACTCAACAGAGAGAAAACTGAGACCATATAAAGGGAGACACTAACGAGGAGTGATTACATGGGGAGAGTGGTGACAGCTGATGGGAATGAAACCCTAACGAGGTGAATGAAACCCTAATGAAATTACAGGACATAGGAGGGTGGGGCTGAGAGACATAACAGGAAGACACGTGGCATCACGTAACAACATAAAGCCACATGTCTCCACACATAACAAAACAGAAACCCGAAAGACGTGGCAATGTCATGACTCTGCCCAGGGAGCTTGAAAGCTCGAGACAGGAAGGACAGAGTCCTAACACAAAGAGCATCAGAGGATGATGAGAATGTTAGTTTTGAAAAAGAACACAGTTCATTACTGAAGTGCTCTGATTGAGCTGTTAGAATATCAGAAACAAGCTTTCTGAACTGAAAACTGCATTTTGTGTCAAAGTGCATCAGAAGACGATGAGAAACTGAGTTTTGACAAAGAACACAGTTCATTACTGAAATGCCCTAATTGAGATGTTAGAATGTCAGAAACTCAGTTTTGACAAAGAAAACAGTTCATCAATAAAATGCTCTAATTGAGCTGTTAGAATGTCAGAAACAATCTTTCTGAGCTGAAAACTGCTTTTTGTGATAAAGAGCATCAGAGGATGATGAGAAACTCAGTTTTGACAAAGAACACAGTTCATCAATAAAATGCTCTAATTAAGCTGTTAGAATGTCAGAAACAAGCTTTTTGAGCTGAAAACTGCATTTTGTGACAAAGAGGATCAGAGGATGATGAGAATTTTAGTTTTGACAAAGAACACAGTTCATTACTGAAATGCTCTAATTGAGCTGTTTTAATGTCAGAAACAAGCTTTCTGATCTGAAAACAGCATTTTGTAACAAAGTGCATCAGAGGATGATGACTAACTCAGTTTTGACAGAGAACACAGTTCATCACTGAAATGCTCTAATTGAGCTGTTAGAATGTCAGAAACAAACTTTCTGAGCTGAAAACTGCTTTTTGTGACAAAGAGCATCAGAGGATGATGAGAAACTCAGTTTTGACAAAGAACACGGTTCATTTATGAAATGCTCTGATTGAGCTGTTAGAATATCAGAAACAAACTTTCTGAGCTGAAAACTGCTTTTTGTGACAAAGAGCATCAGAGGCTGATGAGAAACTCAGTTTTGACAAAGAACACTGTTCATTACTAAAATGCTCTTATTAAGCTGTTAGAATGTCAGAAACAAGCTTATTGAGCTGAAAACTGCATTTTGTGACAAAGTGCATAAGAGGAGGATGAGAAACTCAGTTTTGACAAAGAACACAGTTCATTACTGAAATGCTCTAATTGAGCTGTTAGAATGTCAGAAATAAGCTTTCTGAGCTGAAAACAGCATTTTGTGACAAAGTGCATCAGAATATGATGAGAAACTCAGTTTTGACAGAGAACACAGTTCATTACTGAAATGCCCTAATTGAGCTGTTAGAATGTCAGAAACAAGCTTTTTGAGCTGAAAACTGCTTTTTGTGACAAAGTGCATCAGAGGATGATGAGAATGTCAGTTTTGACAAAGAATACTGTTCATTAGTAAAACGCTCTAATTGAGCTGTTAGAATGTCAGAAACAAGCTTTCTGAGCTGAAAACTGCTTTTTGTGACAAAGAGCATCAGAGGATGATGAGAATGTTAGTTTTGAAAAAGAACACAGTTCATTACTGAAGTGCTCTGATTGAGCTGTTAGAATATCAGAAACAAGCTTTCTGAACTGAAAACTGCATTTTGTGTCAAAGTGCATCAGAAGACGATGAGAAACTGAGTTTTGACAAAGAACACAGTTCATTACTGAAATGCCCTAATTGAGATGTTAGAATGTCAGAAACTCAGTTTTGACAAAGAAAACAGTTCATCAATAAAATGCTCTAATTGAGCTGTTAGAATGTCAGAAACAATCTTTTTGAGCTGAAAACTGCATTTTGTGACAAAGAGCATCAGAGGATGATGAGAATTTTAGTTTTGACAAAGAACACAGTTCATTACTGAAATGCTCTAATTGAGCTGTTTTAATGTCAGAAACAAGCTTTCTGATCTGAAAACAGCATTTTGTAACAAAGTGCATCAGAGGATGATGACTAACTCAGTTTTGACAGAGAACACAGTTCATCACTGAAATGCTCTAATTGAGCTGTTAGAATGTCAGAAACAAACTTTCTGAGCTGAAAACTGCTTTTTGTGACAAAGAGCATCAGAGGATGATGAGAAACTCAGTTTTGACAAAGAACACGGTTCATTTATGAAATGCTCTGATTGAGCTGTTAGAATATCAGAAACAAACTTTCTGAGCTGAAAACTGCTTTTTGTGACAAAGAGCATCAGAGGCTGATGAGAAACTCAGTTTTGACAAAGAACACTGTTCATTACTAAAATGCTCTTATTAAGCTGTTAGAATGTCAGAAACAAGCTTATTGAGCTGAAAACTGCATTTTGTGACAAAGTGCATAAGAGGAGGATGAGAAACTCAGTTTTGACAAAGAACACAGTTCATTACTGAAATGCTCTAATTGAGCTGTTAGAATGTCAGAAATAAGCTTTCTGAGCTGAAAACAGCATTTTGTGACAAAGTGCATCAGAATATGATGAGAAAGTCAGTTTTGACAGAGAACACAGTTCATTACTGAAATGCCCTAATTGAGCTGTTAGAATGTCAGAAACAAGCTTTTTGAGCTGAAAACTGCTTTTTGTGACAAAGTGCATCAGAGGATGATGAGAATGTCAGTTTTGACAAAGAATACTGTTCATTAGTAAAACGCTCTAATTGAGCTGTTAGAATGTCAGAAACAAGCTTTCTGAGCTGAAAACTGCTTTTTGTGACAAAGAGCATCAGAGGATGATGAGAATGTTAGTTTTGAAAAAGAACACAGTTCATTACTGAAGTGCTCTGATTGAGCTGTTAGAATATCAGAAACAAGCTTTCTGAACTGAAAACTGCATTTTGTGTCAAAGTGCATCAGAAGACGATGAGAAACTGAGTTTTGACAAAGAACACAGTTCATTACTGAAATGCCCTAATTGAGATGTTAGAATGTCAGAAACTCAGTTTTGACAAAGAAAACAGTTCATCAATAAAATGCTCTAATTGAGCTGTTAGAATGTCAGAAACAATCTTTCTGAGCTGAAAACTGCTTTTTGTGATAAAGAGCATCAGAGGATGATGAGAAACTCAGTTTTGACAAAGAACACAGTTCATCAATAAAATGCTCTAATTGAGCTGTTAGAATGTCAGAAACAAGCTTTTTGAGCTGAAAACTGCATTTTGTGACAAAGAGCATCAGAGGATGATGAGAATTTTAGTTTTGACAAAGAACACAGTTCATTACTGAAATGCTCTAATTGAGCTGTTTTAATGTCAGAAACAAGCTTTCTGATCTGAAAACAGCATTTTGTAACAAAGTGCATCAGAGGATGATGACTAACTCAGTTTTTACAGAGAACACAGTTCATCACTGAAATGCTCTAATTGAGCTGTTAGAATGTCAGAAACAATTTTTCTGAGCTGAAAACTGCTTTTTGTGACAAAGAGCATCAGAGGATGATGAGAAACTCAGTTTTGAAAAAAAAGAACACGGTTCATTTATGAAATGCTCTGATTGAGCTGTTAGAATATCAGAAACAAACTTTCTGAGCTGAAAACTGCTTTTTGTGACAAAGAGCATCAGAGGCTGATGAGAAACTCAGTTTTGACAAAGAACACTGTTCATTACTAAAATGCTCTGATTAAGCTGTTAGAATGTCAGAAACAAGCTTATTGAGCTGAAAACTGCATTTTGTGACAAAGTGCATAAGAGGAGGATGAGAAACTCAGTTTTGACAAAGAACACAGTTCATTACTGAAATGCTCTAATTGAGCTGTTAGAATGTCAGAAATAAGCTTTCTGAGCTGAAAACAGCATTTTGTGACAAAGTGCATCAGAATATGATGAGAAACTCAGTTTTGACAGAGAACACAGTTCATTACTGAAATGCCCTAATTGAGCTGTTAGAATGTCAGAAACAAGCTTTTTGAGCTGAAAACTGCTTTTTGTGACAAAGTGCATCAGAGGATGATGAGAATGTCAGTTTTGACAAAGAATACTGTTCATTAGTAAAACGCTCTAATTGAGCTGTTAGAATGTCAGAAACAAGCTTTCTGAGCTGAAAACTGCTTTTTGTGACAAAGAGCATCAGAGGATGATGAGAATGTTAGTTTTGAAAAAGAACACAGTTCATTACTGAAGTGCTCTGATTGAGCTGTTAGAATATCAGAAACAAGCTTTCTGAACTGAAAACTGCATTTTGTGTCAAAGTGCATCAGAAGACGATGAGAAACTGAGTTTTGACAAAGAACACAGTTCATTACTGAAATGCCCTAATTGAGATGTTAGAATGTCAGAAACTCAGTTTTGACAGAGAACACAGTTCATCACTGAAATGCTCTTATTTAGCTGTTAGAATGTCAGAAACAAGCTTTCTGAGCTGAAAACTGCTTTTGTGACAAAGAGCATCAGAGGATGATGAGAAACTCAGTTTTGACAAAGAACAAGGATAATTTGTGAAATGCTCTGATTGAGCTGTTAGAATGTCAGAAACAAGCTTTTTGAGCTGAAAACTGCATTTTGTGACAAAGAGTATCAGAGGATGATGAGAATATTAGTTTTGACAAATAACACAGTTCATTACTGAAATGCTTTAATTGAGCTGTTTTAATGTCAGAAACAAGCTTTCTGAGCTGAAAACAGCATTTTGTGACAAAGTGAATCAGAGGATGATGAGAAACTCAGTTTTGACAGAGAACACAGTTCATCACTGAAATGCTCTAATTGAGCTGTTAGAATGTCAGAAACAAGCTTTTTTAGCTGAAAACTGCATTTTGTGACAAAGTGCATCAGACGATGATGAGAAACTCAGTTTTGACAAAGAACACAGTTCATTTCTGAAATGCCCTAATTGAGCTGTTAGAATGTCAGAAACAAGCTTTCTGAGCTGTGACAAAGAGCATCAGAGGATGATGAGAATATTAGTTTTGAAAAAGAACACAGTTCATTACTGAAGTGCTCTGATTGAGATGTTAGAATGTCAGAAACAAACTTTCTGAGCTGAAAACTTCTTTTTGTGCCAAAGGGCATCAGAGGATGATGAGAAACTCAGTTTTGACAAAGAACACGGTTCATTTATGAAATGCTCTGGTTGATTTGTTAGAATGTCAGAAACAAGCTTTTTGAGCTGAAAACTGCATTTTGTGACAAAGTGCATCAGAGGATGATGAGAAACTCAGTTTTGACAAAGAACACAGTTCATTACTGAAATGCTCTAATTGAGCTGTTAGAATGTCAGAAACAAGCTTTCTGAGCTGAAAACTGCATTTTGTGACAAAGAGCATCAGAGGATGATGAGAATGTTAGTTTTGACAAAGAACACTGTTCATTACTAAAATGCTCTGATTAAGCTGTTAGAATGTCAGAAACAAGCTTTCTGAGCTGAAAACTGCATTTTGTGACAAAGAGCATCAGAGGATGATGAGAATGTTAGTTTTGACAAGAACACAGTTCATTACTGAAATGCTCTAATTGAGCTGTTTTAATGTCAGAAACAAGCTTTCTGAGCTGAACACTGCATTTTGTGACAAAGTGCATCAGTGTATGATGAGAAAGTCAGTTTTGACAAAGAACACTGTTCATTACTAAAATGCTCTGATTAAGCTGTTAGAATGTCAGAAACAAGCTTATTGAGCTGAAAACTGCATTTTGTGACAAAGTGCATAAGAGGAGGATGAGAAACTCAGTTTTGACAAAGAACACAGTTCATTACTGAAATGCTCTAATTGAGCTGTTAGAATGTCAGAAACAAGCTTTCTGAGCTGAAAACAGCATTTTGTGACAAAGTGCATCAGAATATGATGAGAAACTCATTTTTGACAGAGAACACAGTTCATCACTGAAATACTCTTATTTAGCTGTTAGAATGTCAGAAACAAGCTTTTTGAGCTGAAAACTGCATTTTGTGACAAAGTGCATCAGAGGATGATGAAAAACTCAGTTTTGACAGAGAACACAGTTCATCACTGAAATGCTCTTATTTAGCTGTTAGAATGTCAGAAACAAGCTTTCTGAGCTGAAAACTGCTTTTGTGACAAAGAGCATCAGAGGATGATGAGAAACTCAGTTTTGACAAAGAACAAGGTTCATTTATGAAATGCTCTGATTGAGCTGTTAGAATGTCAGAAACAAGCTTTCTGAGCTGAAAACTGCATTTTGTGAAAATGTGGATCAGAGGATGATGAGAAAGTCAGTTTTGACAAAGAACACTGTTCATTACTGAAATGCTCTAATTGAGATGTGAGAATGTCAGAAACAAGCTTATTGAGCTGAAAACTGCATTTTGTGAAAAAGTGCATCAGAGGATGATGAAAAACTCAGTTTTGACAAAAGAACACAGCTCATTACTGAAATGCTCTAATTGAGCTGTTAGAATGTCAGAAACAAGCTTTCTTGAGCTGAAAACTGCATTTTGTGAAAAAGTGCATCAGAGGATGATGAAAAACTCAGTTTTGACAAAGAACACAGTTCATTGCTAAAATGCTCTAGTTGAGCTGTTAGAATGTCAGAAACAAGCTTTCTGATCTGAAAACTGCATGTTGTTCCAAAGTGCATCAGTGGATGAAGAGAAAGTCAGTTTTGACAAAGAACACAGTTAATTGCTGAAATGCTCTAATTGAGCTGTTAGAATGTCAGAAACGAGCTTTCTGAGCTGAAAACTGCATTTTGTGACAAAGTGCATCAGTGGATGATGAGAAACTCAGTTTTGACAGAGAACACAGTTCATTACTGAAATGCCCTAATTGAGCTGTTAGAATGTCAGAAACAAGCTTTTTGAGCTGAAAACTGCTTTTTGTGACAAAGTGCATCAGAGGATGATGAGAATGTCAGTTTTGACAAAGAATACTGTTCATTAGTAAAACGCTCTAATTGAGCTGTTAGAATGTCAGAAACAAGCTTTCTGAGCTGAAAACTGCTTTTTGTGACAAAGAGCATCAGAGGATGATGAGAATGTTAGTTTTGAAAAAGAACACAGTTCATTACTGAAGTGCTCCGATTGAGCTGTTAGAATATCAGAAACAAGCTTTCTGAACTGAAAACTGCATTTTGTGTCAAAGTGCATCAGAAGACGATGAGAAACTGAGTTTTGACAAAGAACACAGTTCATTACTGAAATGCCCTAATTGAGATGTTAGAATGTCAGAAACTCAGTTTTGACAGAGAACACAGTTCATCACTGAAATGCTCTTATTTAGCTGTTAGAATGTCAGAAACAAGCTTTCTGAGCTGAAAACTGCTTTTGTGACAAAGAGCATCAGAGGATGATGAGAAACTCAGTTTTGACAAAGAACAAGGATAATTTGTGAAATGCTCTGATTGAGCTGTTAGAATGTCAGAAACAAGCTTTTTGAGCTGAAAACTGCATTTTGTGACAAAGAGTATCAGAGGATGATGAGAATATTAGTTTTGACAAATAACACAGTTCATTACTGAAATGCTCTAATTGAGCTGTTTTAATGTCAGAAACAAGCTTTCTGAGCTGAAAACAGCATTTTGTGACAAAGTGAATCAGAGGATGATGAGAAACTCAGTTTTGACAGAGAACACAGTTCATCACTGAAATGCTCTAATTGAGCTGTTAGAATGTCAGAAACAAGCTTTTTTAGCTGAAAACTGCATTTTGTGACAAAGTGCATCAGACGATGATGAGAAACTCAGTTTTGACAAAGAACACAGTTCATTTCTGAAATGCCCTAATTGAGCTGTTAGAATGTCAGAAACAAGCTTTCTGAGCTGTGACAAAGAGCATCAGAGGATGATGAGAATATTAGTTTTGAAAAAGAACACAGTTCATTACTGAAGTGCTCTGATTGAGATGTTAGAATGTAAGAAACAAGATTTCTGAGCTGAAAACTGTATTTTGTGTCAAAGTGCATCAGAAGACGATGAGAAACTCAGTTTTGACAAAGAACACAGTTCATTACTAAAATGCTCTGATTAAGCTGTTAGAATGTCAGAAACAAGCTTATTGAGCTGAAATCTGCTTTTTGTGACAAAGAGCTTCAGAGGATGATGAGAAACTCAGTTTTGACAAGGAACACAGTTAATTTCTAAATTGCTCTAATTGAGCTGTTAGAATGTCAGAAACAAACTTTCTGAGCTGAAAACTGCTTTTTGTGACAAAGGGCATCAGAGGATGATGAGAAACTCAGTTTTGACAAAGAACACGGTTCATTTATGAAATGCTCTGATTGATTTGTTAGAATGTCAGAAACAAGCTTTTTGAGCTGAAAACTGCATTTTGTGACAAAGTGCATCAGAGGATGATGAGAAACTCAGTTTTGACAAAGAACACAGTTCATTACTGAAATGCTCTAATTGAGCTGTTAGAATGTCAGAAACAAGCTTTCTGAGCTGAAACTGCATTTTGTGACAAAGAGCATCAGAGGATGATGAGAATGTTAGTTTTGACAAAGAACACAGTTCATTACTGAAATGCTCTAATTGAGCTGTTTTAATGTCAGAAACAAGCTTTCTGAGCTGAAAACTGCTTTTGTGACAAAGAGCATCAGAGGATGATGAGAAACTCAGTTTTGACAAAGAACAAGGTTCATTTATGAAATGCTCTGATTGAGCTGTTAGAATGTCAGAAACAAGCTTTCTGAGCTGAAAACTGCATTTTGTGAAAAAGTGCATCAGAGGATGATGAGAATGTCAGTTTTGACAAAGAACACTGTTCATTAGTACAATGCTCTAATTGAGCTGTTAGAATGTCAGAAACAAGCTTATTGAGCTGAAAACTGCATTTTGTGACAAAGTGCATAAGAGGAGGATGAGAAACTCCGTTTTGACAAAGAACACAGTTAATTTCTAAATTGCTCTAATTGAGCTGTTAGAATGTCAGAAACAAACTTTCTGAGCTGAAAACTTCTTTTTGTGCCAAAGGGCATCAGAGGATGATGAGAAACTCAGTTTTGACAAAGAACACGGTTCATTTATGAAATGCTCTGGTTGATTTGTTAGAATGTCAGAAACAAGCTTTTTGAGCTGAAAACTGCATTTTGTGACAAAGTGCATCAGAGGATGATGAGAAACTCAGTTTTGACAAAGAACACAGTTCATTACTGAAATGCTCTAATTGAGCTGTTAGAATGTCAGAAACAAGCTTTTTGAGCTGAAAACTGCATTTTGTGACAAAGAGCATCAGAGGATGATGAGAATGTTAGTTTTGACAAAGAACACAGTTCATTACTGAAATGCTCTAATTGAGCTGTTTTAATGTCAGAAACAAGCTTTTTGAGCTGAAAACTGCATTTTGTGACAAAGTGCATCAGAGGATGATGAGAAACTCAGTTTTGACAAAGAACACAGTTCATTACTGAAATGCTCTAATTGAGCTGTTAGAATGTCAGAAACAAGCTTTCTGAGCTGAAAACTGCATTTTGTGACAAAGAGCATCAGAGGATGATGAGAATGTTAGTTTTGACAAAGAACACTGTTCATTACTAAAATGCTCTGATTAAGCTGTTAGAATGTCAGAAACAAGCTTTCTGAGCTGAAAACTGCATTTTGTGACAAAGAGCATCAGAGGATGATGAGAATGTTAGTTTTGACAAGAACACAGTTCATTACTGAAATGCTCTAATTGAGCTGTTTTAATGTCAGAAACAAGCTTTCTGAGCTGAACACTGCATTTTGTGACAAAGTGCATCAGTGTATGATGAGAAAGTCAGTTTTGACAAAGAACACTGTTCATTACTAAAATGCTCTGATTAAGCTGTTAGAATGTCAGAAACAAGCTTATTGAGCTGAAAACTGCATTTTGTGACAAAGTGCATAAGAGGAGGATGAGAAACTCAGTTTTGACAAAGAACACAGTTCATTACTGAAATGCTCTAATTGAGCTGTTAGAATGTCAGAAACAAGCTTTCTGAGCTGAAAACTGCTTTTGTGACAAAGAGCATCAGAGGATGATGAGAAACTCAGTTTTGACAAAGAACAAGGTTCATTTATGAAATGCTCTGATTGAGCTGTTAGAATGTCAGAAACAAGCTTTCTGAGCTGAAAACTGCATTTTGTGAAAATGTGGATCAGAGGATGATGAGAAAGTCAGTTTTGACAAAGAACACTGTTCATTACTGAAATGCTCTAATTGAGATGTGAGAATGTCAGAAACAAGCTTATTGAGCTGAAAACTGCATTTTGTGAAAAAGTGCATCAGAGGATGATGAAAAACTCAGTTTTGACAAAAGAACACAGCTCATTACTGAAATGCTCTAATTGAGCTGTTAGAATGTCAGAAACAAGCTTTCTTGAGCTGAAAACTGCATTTTGTGAAAAAGTGCATCAGAGGATGATGAAAAACTCAGTTTTGACAAAGAACACAGTTCATTGCTAAAATGCTCTAGTTGAGCTGTTAGAATGTCAGAAACAAGCTTTCTGATCTGAAAACTGCATGTTGTTCCAAAGTGCATCAGTGGATGAAGAGAAAGTCAGTTTTGACAAAGAACACAGTTAATTGCTGAAATGCTCTAATTGAGCTGTTAGAATGTCAGAAACGAGCTTTCTGAGCTGAAAACTGCATTTTGTGACAAAGTGCATCAGTGGATGATGAGAAACTCAGTTTTGACAAAGAACACTGATCATTACTGAAATGCTCTAATTGAGCTGTTAGAATGTCAGAAACAAGCTTTCTGAGCTGAAAACTGCATGTATTGACAAAGTGCATTAGTGGATGATGAGATTCTCAGTTTTGACAAAGAACACTGTTCATTACTGGAAAGCTCTAATTGAGCTGTTAGAATGTCAGAAACAAGCTTTCTGAGCTGAAAACTGCATTTTGTGACAAAGTGCATCAGTGGATGATGAGAAACTCAGTTTTGACAAAGAACACTGTTCATTACTAAAATGCTCTAATTGAGCTGTTAGAATGTCAGAAACAAGCTTTCTAAGCTGAAAACTGCATTTTGTGACAAAGTGGATCAGAGGATGATGAGAAACTCAGTTTTGACAAAGAACACTGTTCATTACTAAAATGCTCTAATTGAGCTGTTAGAATGTCAGAAACAAGCTTTCTGATCTGAAAACTGCATTTTGTTACAAAGTACATCAGTGGATGATGAGAAACTCATTTTTGACAAAGAACACAGCTCATTACTGAAATGCTCTAATTGAGCTGTTAGAATGTCAGAAACAAGCTTTCTGATCTTAAAACTGCATGTTGTTACAAAGTGCATCAGTGGATGATGAGAAAGTCAGTTTTGACAAAGAACACAGCTCATTACTGAAATGCCCTAGTTGAGCTGTTAGATTGTCAGAAAAAAGCTTTCTGAGCTGAAAACTGCATTTTGTTACAAAGTGCATCAGTGGATGATGAGAAACTCAGTTTTGACAAAGAACACTGTTCATTACTAAAATGCTCTAATTGAGCTGTTAGAATGTCAGAAACAAGCTTTCTGAGCTGAAAACTGCATTTTGAGCTGAAAAAGTGGATCAGAGGATGATGAGAAAGTCAGTTTTGACAAAGAACACTGTTCATTACTGAAATGCTCTAATTGAGATGTGAGAATGTCAGAAACAAGCTTATTGAGCTGAAAACTGCATTTTGTGAAAAAGTGCATCAGAGGATGATGAAAAACTCAGTTTTGACAAAAGAACACAGCTCATTACTGAAATGCTCTAATTGAGCTGTTAGAATGTCAGAAACAAGCTTTCTTGAGCTGAAAACTGCATTTTGTGAAAAAGTGCATCAGACGATGATGAAAAACTCAGTTTTGACAAAGAACACAGTTCATTTCTGAAATGCCCTAATTGAGCTGTTAGAATGTCAGAAACAAGCTTTCTGAGCTGTGACAAAGAGCATCAGAGGATGATGAGAATATTAGTTTTGAAAAAGAACACAGTTCATTACTGAAGTGCTCTGATTGAGCTGTTAGAATGTCAGAAACAAGATTTCTGAGCTGAAAACTGTATTTTGTGTCAAAGTGCATCAGAAGACGATGAGAAACTCAGTTTTGACAAAGAACACAGTTCATTACTAAAATGCTCTGATTAAGCTGTTAGAATGTCAGAAACAAGCTTATTGAGCTGAAATCTGCTTTTTGTGACAAAGAGCTTCAGAGGATGATGAGAAACTCAGTTTTGACAAAGAACACAGTTCATTTATGAAATGCTCTGATTGATTTGTTAGAATGTCAGAAACAAGCTTTTTGAGCTGAAAACTGCTTTTTGTGACAAAGGGCATCAGAGGATGATGAGAAACTCAGTTTTGACAAAGAACACAGTTCATTTATGAAATGCTCTGATTGATTTGTTAGAATGTCAGAAACAAGCTTTTTGAGCTGAAAACTGCATTTTGTGACAAAGTGCATCAGAGGATGATGAGAAACTCAGTTTTGACAAAGAACACAGTTCATTACTGAAATGCTCTAATTGAGCTGTTAGAGTGTCAGAAACAAGCTTTCTGAGCTGAAAACTGCATTTTGTGACAAAGAGCATCAGAGGATGATGAGAATGTTAGTTTTGACAAAGAACACAGTTCATTACTGAAATGCTCTAATTGAGCTGTTTTAATGTCAGAAACAAGCTTTCTGAGCTGAAAACAGAATTTTGAGACAAAGTGCATCAGAGGATGATGAGAAAGTCAGTTTTGACAAAGAACATTGTTCATTACTAAAATGCTTTGATTAAGCTGTTAGAATGTCAGAAACAAGCTTTTTGAGCTGAAAACTGCATTTTGTGACAAAGTGCATCAGAGGATGATGAGAATGTCAGTTTTGACAAAGAACACTGTTCATTAGTAAAATGCTCTAATTGAGCTGTTAGAATGTCAGAAACAAGCTTTCTGAGCTGAAAACTGCTTTTTGTGACAAAGAGCATCAGAGGCTGATGAGAAAGTCAGTTTTGACAAAGAACACGGTTCATTTATGAAATGCTCTTATTGAGCTGTTAGAATATCAGAAACAAGCTTTCTGAGCTGAACACTGCATTTTGTGACAAAGTGCATCAGTGTATGATGAGAAAGTCAGTTTTGACAAAGAACACTGTTCATTACTAAAATGCTCTGATTAAGCTGTTAGAATGTCAGAAACAAGCTTTTTGAGCTGAAAACTGCATTTTGTGACAAAGTGCATCAGAGGATGATGAGAAACTCAGTTTTGACAGAGAACACAGTTCATCTCTGAAATGCTCTTATTGAGCTGTTAGAATATCAGAAACAAGCTTTCTGAGCTGAAAACAGCATTTTGTGACAAAGTGCATCAGAATATGATGAGAAACTCAGTTTTGACAGAGAACACAGTTCATCACTGAAATGCTCTTATTTAGCTGTTAGAATGTCAGAAACAAGCTTTTTGAGCTGAAAACTGCATTTTGTGACAAAGTGCATCAGAGGATGATGAGAAACTCAGTTTTGACAGAGAACACAGTTCATCACTGAAATGCTCTTATTAAGCTGTTAGAATGTCAGAAACAAGCTTTCTGAGCTGAGAACTGCATTTTGTGACAAAGTGAATCAGTGGATGATGAGAATGTCAGTTTTGACAAAGAACACTGTTCATTACTAAAATGCTCTAATTGAGCTGTTAGAATGTCAGAAACAAGCTTTCTGAGCTGAAAACTGCATGTATTGACAAAGTGCATTAGTGGATGATGAGAATCTCAGTTTTGACAAAGAACACTGTTCATTACTGAAATGCTCTAATTGAGCTGTTAGAATGTCAGAAACAAGCTTTCTGAGCTGAAAACTGCATTTTGTGACAAAGTGCATCAGTGGATGATGAGAAACTCAGTTTTGACAAAGAACACTGTTCATTACTAAAATGCTCTAATTGAGCTGTTAGAATGTCAGAAACAAGCTTTCTAAGCTGAAAACTGCATTTTGTGACAAAGTGGATCAGAGGATGATGAGAAACTCAGTTTTGACAAAGAACACTGTTCATTACTAAAATGCTCTAATTGAGCTGTTAGAATGTCAGAAACAAGCTTTCTGATCTGAAAACTGCATTTTGTTACAAAGTACATCAGTGGATGATGAGAAACTCATTTTTGACAAAGAACACAGCTCATTACTGAAATGCTCTAATTGAGCTGTTAGAATGTCAGAAACAAGCTTTCTTGAGCTGAAAACTGCATTTTGTGAAAAAGTGCATCAGAGGATGATGAAAAACTCAGTTTTGACAAAGAACACAGTTCATTGCTAAAATGCTCTAGTTGAGCTGTTAGAATGTCAGAAACAAGCTTTCTGATCTGAAAACTGCATGTTGTTACAAAGTGCATCAGTGGATGATGAGAAAGTCAGTTTTGACAAAGAACACAGCTCATTACTGAAATGCCCTAGTTGAGCTGTTAGATTGTCAGAAAAAAGCTTTCTGAGCTGAAAACTTCATTTTGTTACAAAGTGCATCAGTGGATGATGAGAATGTCAGTTTTGACAAAGAACACTGTTCATTACTAAAATGCTCTAATTGAGCTGTTAGAATGTCAGAAACAAGCTTTCTGAGCTGAAAACTGCATTTTGTGACATAGTTCATCACTGGATGATGAGAATGTCAGTTTTGACAAAGAACACTGATCATTACTAAAATGCTCCAATTGAGCTGTTAGAATGTCAGAAACAAGCTTTCTGAGCTGAGAACTGCATTTTGTGACATAGTTCATCAGTGGATGATGAGAATGTCGGTTTTGACAAAGAACACTGTTCATTACTGAAATGCTCCAATTGAGCTGTTAGAATGTCAGAAACAAGCTTTCTGAGCTGAGAACTGCATTTTGTGACATAGTTCATCAGTGGATGATGAGAATGTCAGTTTTGACAAAGAACACTGATCATTACTGAAATGCTCCAATTGAGCTGTTAGAATGTCAGAAACAAGCTTTCTGAGCTGAGAAATGCATTTTGTGACAAAGTGCTTCAGTGGATGATGAGAATGTCAGTTTTGACAAAGAACACTGTTCATTACTAAAATGCTCTAATTGAGCTGTTAGAATGTCAGAAACAAGCTTTCTGAGCTGAGAACTGCATTTTGTGACATAGTTCATCAGTGGATGATGAGAATGTCACTTTTGACAAAGAACACTGTTCATTACTAAAATGCTCTAATTGAGCTGTTAGAATGTCAGAAACAAGCTTTCTGAGCTGAGAACTGCATTTTGTGACATAGTTCATCAGTGGATGATGAGAATGTCAGTTTTGACAAAGAACACTGATCATTACTAAAATGCTCCAATGAGCTGTTAGAATGTCAGAAACAAGCTTTCTGAGCTGAGAAATGCATTTTGTGACAAAGTGCTTCAGTGGATGATGAGAATGTCAGTTTTGACAAAGAACACTGTTCATTACTGAAATGCTCCAATTGAGCTGTTAGAATGTCAGAAACAAGCTTTCTGAGCTGAGAAATGCATTTTGTGACAAAGTGCATCAGTGGATGATGAGAATGTCACTTTTGACAAAGAACACTGTTCATTACTAAAATGCTCTAATTGAGCTGTTAGAATGTCAGAAACAAGCTTTCTGAGCTGAGAACTGCATTTTGTGACAAAAAGCATCACTGGATGATGAGAATGTCAGTTTTGACAAAGAACACTGATCATTACTAAAATGCTCCAATTGAGCTGTTAGAATGTCAGAAACAAGCTTTCTGAGCTGAGAAATGCATTTTGTGACAAAGTGCTTCAGTGGATGATGAGAATGTCAGTTTTGACAAAGAACACTGTTCATTACTAAAATGCTCTAATTGAGCTGTTAGAATGTCAGAAACAAGCTTTCTGAGCTGAGAACTGCATTTTGTGACATAGTTCATCAGTGGATGATGAGAATGTCAGTTTTGACAAAGAAAACTGTTCATTACTAAAATGCTCTAATTGAGCTGTTAGAATGTTAGAAACAAGCTTTCTGAGCTGAGAACTGCATTTTGTGACATAGTTCATCAGTGGATGATGAGAATGTCAGTTTTGACAAAGAACACTGATCATTACTAAAATGCTCCAATTGAGCTGTTAGAATGTCAGAAACAAGCTTTCTGAGCTGAGAAATGCATTTTGTGACAAAGTGCTTCAGTGGATGATGAGAATGTCAGTTTTGACAAAGAACACTGTTCATTACTAAAATGCTCTAATTGAGCTGTTAGAATGTCAGAAACAAGCTTTCTGAGCTGAGAACTGCATTTTGTGACATAGTTCATCAGTGGATGATGAGAATGTCGGTTTTGACAAAGAACACTGTTCATTACTGAAATGCTCCAATTGAGCTGTTAGAATGTCAGAAACAAGCTTTCTGAGCTGAGAACTGCATTTTGTGACATAGTTCATCAGTGGATGATGAGAATGTCAGTTTTGACAAAGAACACTGTTCATTACTGAAATGCTCCAATTGAGCTGTTAGAATGTCAGAAACAAGCTTTCTGAGCTGAGAAATGCATTTTGTGACAAAGTACATCAGTGGATGATGAGAATGTCACTTTTGACAAAGAACACTGTTCATTACTAAAATGCTCTAATTGAGCTGTTAGAATGTCAGAAACAAGCTTTCTGAGCTGAGAACTGCATTTTGTGACAAAAAGCATCAGTGGATGATGAGAATGTCAGTTTTGACAAAGAACACTGATCATTACTAAAATGCTCCAATTGAGCTGTTAGAATGTCAGAAACAAGCTTTCTGAGCTGAGAACTGCATTTTGTGACATAGTTCATCAGTGGATGATGAGAATGTCGGTTTTGACAAAGAACACTGTTCATTACTGAAATGCTCTAATTGAGCTGTTAGAATGTCAGAAACAAGCTTTCTGAGCTGAGAACTGCATTTTTTGACATAGTTCATCAGTGGATGATGAGAATGTCAGTTTTGACAAAGAACACTGTTCATTACTGAAATGCTCCAATTGAGCTGTTAGAATGTCAGAAACAAGCTTTCTGAGCTGAGAAATGCATTTTGTGACAAAGTGCATCAGTGGATGATGAGAATGTCACTTTTGACAAAGAACACTGTTCATTACTAAAATGCTCTAATTGAGCTGTTAGAATGTCAGAAACAAGCTTTCTGAGCTGAGAACTGCATTTTGTGACAAAAAGCATCAGTGGATGATGAGAATGTCAGTTTTGACAAAGAACACTGATCATTACTAAAATGCTCCAATTGAGCTGTTAGAATGTCAGAAACAAGCTTTCTGAGCTGAGAAATGCATTTTGTGACAAAGTGCTTCAGTGGATGATGAGAATGTCAGTTTTGACAAAGAACACTGTTCATTACTAAAATGCTCTAATTGAGCTGTTAGAATGTCAGAAACAAGCTTTCTCAGCCGAGAAATGCATTTTGTGACAAAGTGCATCAGTGGATGATGAGAATGTCAGTTTTGACAAAGAAAACTGTTAATTACTAAAATGCTCTAATTGAGCTGTTAGCATGTTAGAAACAAGCTTTCTGAGCTGAGAACTGCATTTTGTGAGAAAGTGAATCAGTGGATGATGAGAATGTCAGTTTTGACAAAGAACACTGATCATTACTAAAATGCTCCAATTGAGCTGTTAGAATGTCAGAAACAAGCTTTCTGAGCTGAGAACTGCATTTTGTGACAAAGTGAATCAGTGGATGGATGAGAATGTCACTTTTGACAAAGAACACTGTTCATTACTGAAATGCTCCAATTGAGCTGTTAGAATGTCAGAAACAAGCTTTCTGAGCTGAAAACTGCATTTTGTGACATAGTTCATCAGTGGATGATGAGAATGTCAGTTTTGACAAAGAACACTGTTCATTACTAAAATGCTCTAATTGAGCTGTTAGAATGTTAGAAACAAGCTTTCTGAGCTGAGAACTGCATTTTGTGACATAGTTCATCAGTGGATGATGAGAATGTCAGTTTTGACAAAGAACACTGATCATCACTAAAATGCTCCAATTGAGCTGTTAGAATGTCAGAAACAAGCTTTCTGAGCTGAGAACTGCATTTTGTGACAAAGTGAATCAGTGGATGATGAGAATGTCAGTTTTGACAAAGAACACTGTTCATTACTAAAATGCTCCAATTGAGCTGTTAGAATGTCAGAAACAAGCTTTCTGAGCATAAAACTGCATTTTGTGACAAAGTGAATCAGTGGATGATGAGAATGTCAGTTTTGACAAAGAACACTGATCATTACTAAAATGCTCTAATTGAGCTGTTAGAATGTCAGAAACAAGCTTTCTGAGCTGAAAACTGCATTTTTTGACAAAGTGCATCAGTGGATGATGAGAATGTCAGTTTTGACAAAGAACACTGTTCATTACTAAAATGCTCTAAATGAGCTGTTAGAATGTCAGAAACAAGCTTTCTGAGCTGAGAACTGCATTTTGTGACATAGTTCATCAGTGGATGATGAGAATGTCAGTTTTGACAAAGAACACTGTTCATTACTAAAATGCTCTAATTGAGCTGTTAGAATGTCAGAAACAAGCTTTCTGAGCTGAGAACTGCATTTTGTGACATAGTTCATCAGTGAATGATGAGAATGTCAGTTTTGACAAAGAACACTGTTCATTACTGAAATGCTCTAATTGAGCTGTTAGAATGTCAGAAACAAGCTTTCTGAGCTGAGAACTGCATTTTGTGACATAGTTCATCAGTGGATGATGAGAATGTCAGTTTTGACAAAGAAAACTGTTCATTACTAAAATGCTCTAATTGAGCTGTTAGAATGTTAGAAACAAGCTTTCTGAGCTGAGAACTGCATTTTGTGACATAGTTCATCAGTGGATGATGAGAATGTCAGTTTTGACAAAGAACACTGATCATTACTAAAATGCTCCAATTTGAGCTGTTAGAATGTCAGAAACAAGCTTTCTGAGCTGAGAAATGCATTTTGTGACAAAGTGCTTCAGTGGATGATGAGAATGTCAGTTTTGACAAAGAACACTGTTCATTACTAAAATGCTCT
Source organism: Barbatula barbatula (assembly GCF_947034865.1). Taxonomy (NCBI): domain Eukaryota; kingdom Metazoa; phylum Chordata; class Actinopteri; order Cypriniformes; family Nemacheilidae; genus Barbatula; species Barbatula barbatula. The sequence continues at coordinate 2,587,807 of NC_136787.1, forward strand.
AATTGAGCTGTTAGAATGTCAGAAACAAGCTTTCTGAGCTGAGAACTGCATTTTGTGACATAGTTCATCAGTGGATGATGAGAATGTCAGTTTTGACAAAGAAAACTGTTCATTACTAAAATGCTCTAATTGAGCTGTTAGAATGTTAGAAACAAGCTTTCTGAGCTGAGAACTGCATTTTGTGACATAGTTCATCAGTGGATGATGAGAATGTCAGTTTTGACAAAGAACACTGATCATTACTAAAATGCTCCAATTGAGCTGTTAGAATGTCAGAAACAAGCTTTCTGAGCTGAGAAATGCATTTTGTGACAAAGTGCTTCAGTGGATGATGAGAATGTCAGTTTTGACAAAGAACACTGTTCATTACTAAAATGCTCTAATTGAGCTGTTAGAATGTCAGAAACAAGCTTTCTGAGCTGAGAACTGCATTTTGTGACATAGTTCATCAGTGGATGATGAGAATGTCAGTTTTGACAAAGAACACTGTTCATTACTAAAATGTTCTAATTGAGCTGTTAGAATGTCAGAAACAAGCTTTCTGAGCTGAGAACTGCATTTTGTGACATAGTTCATCAGTGGATGATGAGAATGTCAGTTTTGACTAAGAACACTGATCATTACTAAAATGCTCCAATTGAGCTGTTAGAATGTCAGAAACAAGCTTTCTGAGCTGAGAAATGCATTTTGTGACAAAGTGCTTCAGTGGATTATGAGAATGTCAGTTTTGACAAAGAACACTGTTCATTACTGAAATGCTCCAATTGAGCTGTTAGAATGTCAGAAACAAGCTTTCTGAGCTGAGAAATGCATTTTGTGACAAAGTGAATCAGTGGATGGATGAGAATGTCACTTTTGACAAAGAACACTGTTCATTACTGAAATGCTCCAATTGAGCTGTTAGAATGTCAGAAACAAGCTTTCTGAGCTGAGAACTGCATTTTGTGAGAAAGTGAATCAGTGGATGATGAGAATGTCAGTTTTGACAAAGAACACTGTTCATTACTAAAATGCTCCAATTGAGCTGTTAGAATGTCAGAAACAAGCTTTCTGAGCATAAAACTGCATTTTGTGACAAAGTGCATCAGAGGATGATGAGAAAGTCAGTTTTGACAAAGAACATTGTTCATTACTAAAATGCTTTGATTAAGCTGTTAGAATGTCAGAAACAAGCTTTTTGAGCTGAAAACTGCATTTTGTGACAAAGTGCATCAGAGGATGATGAGAATGTCAGTTTTGACAAAGAACACTGTTCATTAGTAAAATGCTCTAATTGAGCTGTTAGAATGTCAGAAACAAGCTTTCTGAGCTGAAAACTGCTTTTTGTGACAAAGAGCATCAGAGGCTGATGAGAAAGTCAGTTTTGACAAAGAACACGGTTCATTTATGAAATGCTCTTATTGAGCTGTTAGAATATCAGAAACAAGCTTTCTGAGCTGAACACTGCATTTTGTGACAAAGTGCATCAGTGTATGATGAGAAAGTCAGTTTTGACAAAGAACACTGTTCATTACTAAAATGCTCTGATTAAGCTGTTAGAATGTCAGAAACAAGCTTTTTGAGCTGAAAACTGCATTTTGTGACAAAGTGCATCAGAGGATGATGAGAAACTCAGTTTTGACAGAGAACACAGTTCATCTCTGAAATGCTCTTATTGAGCTGTTAGAATATCAGAAACAAGCTTTCTGAGCTGAAAACAGCATTTTGTGACAAAGTGCATCAGAATATGATGAGAAACTCAGTTTTGACAGAGAACACAGTTCATCACTGAAATGCTCTTATTTAGCTGTTAGAATGTCAGAAACAAGCTTTTTGAGCTGAAAACTGCATTTTGTGACAAAGTGCATCAGAGGATGATGAGAAACTCAGTTTTGACAGAGAACACAGTTCATCACTGAAATGCTCTTATTAAGCTGTTAGAATGTCAGAAACAAGCTTTCTGAGCTGAGAACTGCATTTTGTGACAAAGTGAATCAGTGGATGATGAGAATGTCAGTTTTGACAAAGAACACTGTTCATTACTAAAATGCTCTAATTGAGCTGTTAGAATGTCAGAAACAAGCTTTCTGAGCTGAAAACTGCATGTATTGACAAAGTGCATTAGTGGATGATGAGAATCTCAGTTTTGACAAAGAACACTGTTCATTACTGAAATGCTCTAATTGAGCTGTTAGAATGTCAGAAACAAGCTTTCTGAGCTGAAAACTGCATTTTGTGACAAAGTGCATCAGTGGATGATGAGAAACTCAGTTTTGACAAAGAACACTGTTCATTACTAAAATGCTCTAATTGAGCTGTTAGAATGTCAGAAACAAGCTTTCTAAGCTGAAAACTGCATTTTGTGACAAAGTGGATCAGAGGATGATGAGAAACTCAGTTTTGACAAAGAACACTGTTCATTACTAAAATGCTCTAATTGAGCTGTTAGAATGTCAGAAACAAGCTTTCTGATCTGAAAACTGCATTTTGTTACAAAGTACATCAGTGGATGATGAGAAACTCATTTTTGACAAAGAACACAGCTCATTACTGAAATGCTCTAATTGAGCTGTTAGAATGTCAGAAACAAGCTTTCTTGAGCTGAAAACTGCATTTTGTGAAAAAGTGCATCAGAGGATGATGAAAAACTCAGTTTTGACAAAGAACACAGTTCATTGCTAAAATGCTCTAGTTGAGCTGTTAGAATGTCAGAAACAAGCTTTCTGATCTGAAAACTGCATGTTGTTACAAAGTGCATCAGTGGATGATGAGAAAGTCAGTTTTGACAAAGAACACAGCTCATTACTGAAATGCCCTAGTTGAGCTGTTAGATTGTCAGAAAAAAGCTTTCTGAGCTGAAAACTTCATTTTGTTACAAAGTGCATCAGTGGATGATGAGAATGTCAGTTTTGACAAAGAACACTGTTCATTACTAAAATGCTCTAATTGAGCTGTTAGAATGTCAGAAACAAGCTTTCTGAGCTGAAAACTGCATTTTGTGACATAGTTCATCACTGGATGATGAGAATGTCAGTTTTGACAAAGAACACTGATCATTACTAAAATGCTCCAATTGAGCTGTTAGAATGTCAGAAACAAGCTTTCTGAGCTGAGAACTGCATTTTGTGACATAGTTCATCAGTGGATGATGAGAATGTCGGTTTTGACAAAGAACACTGTTCATTACTGAAATGCTCCAATTGAGCTGTTAGAATGTCAGAAACAAGCTTTCTGAGCTGAGAACTGCATTTTGTGACATAGTTCATCAGTGGATGATGAGAATGTCAGTTTTGACAAAGAACACTGATCATTACTGAAATGCTCCAATTGAGCTGTTAGAATGTCAGAAACAAGCTTTCTGAGCTGAGAAATGCATTTTGTGACAAAGTGCTTCAGTGGATGATGAGAATGTCAGTTTTGACAAAGAACACTGTTCATTACTAAAATGCTCTAATTGAGCTGTTAGAATGTCAGAAACAAGCTTTCTGAGCTGAGAACTGCATTTTGTGACATAGTTCATCAGTGGATGATGAGAATGTCACTTTTGACAAAGAACACTGTTCATTACTAAAATGCTCTAATTGAGCTGTTAGAATGTCAGAAACAAGCTTTCTGAGCTGAGAACTGCATTTTGTGACATAGTTCATCAGTGGATGATGAGAATGTCAGTTTTGACAAAGAACACTGATCATTACTAAAATGCTCCAATGAGCTGTTAGAATGTCAGAAACAAGCTTTCTGAGCTGAGAAATGCATTTTGTGACAAAGTGCTTCAGTGGATGATGAGAATGTCAGTTTTGACAAAGAACACTGTTCATTACTGAAATGCTCCAATTGAGCTGTTAGAATGTCAGAAACAAGCTTTCTGAGCTGAGAAATGCATTTTGTGACAAAGTGCATCAGTGGATGATGAGAATGTCACTTTTGACAAAGAACACTGTTCATTACTAAAATGCTCTAATTGAGCTGTTAGAATGTCAGAAACAAGCTTTCTGAGCTGAGAACTGCATTTTGTGACAAAAAGCATCACTGGATGATGAGAATGTCAGTTTTGACAAAGAACACTGATCATTACTAAAATGCTCCAATTGAGCTGTTAGAATGTCAGAAACAAGCTTTCTGAGCTGAGAAATGCATTTTGTGACAAAGTGCTTCAGTGGATGATGAGAATGTCAGTTTTGACAAAGAACACTGTTCATTACTAAAATGCTCTAATTGAGCTGTTAGAATGTCAGAAACAAGCTTTCTGAGCTGAGAACTGCATTTTGTGACATAGTTCATCAGTGGATGATGAGAATGTCAGTTTTGACAAAGAAAACTGTTCATTACTAAAATGCTCTAATTGAGCTGTTAGAATGTTAGAAACAAGCTTTCTGAGCTGAGAACTGCATTTTGTGACATAGTTCATCAGTGGATGATGAGAATGTCAGTTTTGACAAAGAACACTGATCATTACTAAAATGCTCCAATTGAGCTGTTAGAATGTCAGAAACAAGCTTTCTGAGCTGAGAAATGCATTTTGTGACAAAGTGCTTCAGTGGATGATGAGAATGTCAGTTTTGACAAAGAACACTGTTCATTACTAAAATGCTCTAATTGAGCTGTTAGAATGTCAGAAACAAGCTTTCTGAGCTGAGAACTGCATTTTGTGACATAGTTCATCAGTGGATGATGAGAATGTCGGTTTTGACAAAGAACACTGTTCATTACTGAAATGCTCCAATTGAGCTGTTAGAATGTCAGAAACAAGCTTTCTGAGCTGAGAACTGCATTTTGTGACATAGTTCATCAGTGGATGATGAGAATGTCAGTTTTGACAAAGAACACTGTTCATTACTGAAATGCTCCAATTGAGCTGTTAGAATGTCAGAAACAAGCTTTCTGAGCTGAGAAATGCATTTTGTGACAAAGTACATCAGTGGATGATGAGAATGTCACTTTTGACAAAGAACACTGTTCATTACTAAAATGCTCTAATTGAGCTGTTAGAATGTCAGAAACAAGCTTTCTGAGCTGAGAACTGCATTTTGTGACAAAAAGCATCAGTGGATGATGAGAATGTCAGTTTTGACAAAGAACACTGATCATTACTAAAATGCTCCAATTGAGCTGTTAGAATGTCAGAAACAAGCTTTCTGAGCTGAGAACTGCATTTTGTGACATAGTTCATCAGTGGATGATGAGAATGTCGGTTTTGACAAAGAACACTGTTCATTACTGAAATGCTCTAATTGAGCTGTTAGAATGTCAGAAACAAGCTTTCTGAGCTGAGAACTGCATTTTTTGACATAGTTCATCAGTGGATGATGAGAATGTCAGTTTTGACAAAGAACACTGTTCATTACTGAAATGCTCCAATTGAGCTGTTAGAATGTCAGAAACAAGCTTTCTGAGCTGAGAAATGCATTTTGTGACAAAGTGCATCAGTGGATGATGAGAATGTCACTTTTGACAAAGAACACTGTTCATTACTAAAATGCTCTAATTGAGCTGTTAGAATGTCAGAAACAAGCTTTCTGAGCTGAGAACTGCATTTTGTGACAAAAAGCATCAGTGGATGATGAGAATGTCAGTTTTGACAAAGAACACTGATCATTACTAAAATGCTCCAATTGAGCTGTTAGAATGTCAGAAACAAGCTTTCTGAGCTGAGAAATGCATTTTGTGACAAAGTGCTTCAGTGGATGATGAGAATGTCAGTTTTGACAAAGAACACTGTTCATTACTAAAATGCTCTAATTGAGCTGTTAGAATGTCAGAAACAAGCTTTCTCAGCCGAGAAATGCATTTTGTGACAAAGTGCATCAGTGGATGATGAGAATGTCAGTTTTGACAAAGAAAACTGTTAATTACTAAAATGCTCTAATTGAGCTGTTAGCATGTTAGAAACAAGCTTTCTGAGCTGAGAACTGCATTTTGTGAGAAAGTGAATCAGTGGATGATGAGAATGTCAGTTTTGACAAAGAACACTGATCATTACTAAAATGCTCCAATTGAGCTGTTAGAATGTCAGAAACAAGCTTTCTGAGCTGAGAACTGCATTTTGTGACAAAGTGAATCAGTGGATGGATGAGAATGTCACTTTTGACAAAGAACACTGTTCATTACTGAAATGCTCCAATTGAGCTGTTAGAATGTCAGAAACAAGCTTTCTGAGCTGAAAACTGCATTTTGTGACATAGTTCATCAGTGGATGATGAGAATGTCAGTTTTGACAAAGAACACTGTTCATTACTAAAATGCTCTAATTGAGCTGTTAGAATGTTAGAAACAAGCTTTCTGAGCTGAGAACTGCATTTTGTGACATAGTTCATCAGTGGATGATGAGAATGTCAGTTTTGACAAAGAACACTGATCATCACTAAAATGCTCCAATTGAGCTGTTAGAATGTCAGAAACAAGCTTTCTGAGCTGAGAACTGCATTTTGTGACAAAGTGAATCAGTGGATGATGAGAATGTCAGTTTTGACAAAGAACACTGTTCATTACTAAAATGCTCCAATTGAGCTGTTAGAATGTCAGAAACAAGCTTTCTGAGCATAAAACTGCATTTTGTGACAAAGTGAATCAGTGGATGATGAGAATGTCAGTTTTGACAAAGAACACTGATCATTACTAAAATGCTCTAATTGAGCTGTTAGAATGTCAGAAACAAGCTTTCTGAGCTGAAAACTGCATTTTTTGACAAAGTGCATCAGTGGATGATGAGAATGTCAGTTTTGACAAAGAACACTGTTCATTACTAAAATGCTCTAAATGAGCTGTTAGAATGTCAGAAACAAGCTTTCTGAGCTGAGAACTGCATTTTGTGACATAGTTCATCAGTGGATGATGAGAATGTCAGTTTTGACAAAGAACACTGTTCATTACTAAAATGCTCTAATTGAGCTGTTAGAATGTCAGAAACAAGCTTTCTGAGCTGAGAACTGCATTTTGTGACATAGTTCATCAGTGAATGATGAGAATGTCAGTTTTGACAAAGAACACTGTTCATTACTGAAATGCTCTAATTGAGCTGTTAGAATGTCAGAAACAAGCTTTCTGAGCTGAGAACTGCATTTTGTGACATAGTTCATCAGTGGATGATGAGAATGTCAGTTTTGACAAAGAAAACTGTTCATTACTAAAATGCTCTAATTGAGCTGTTAGAATGTTAGAAACAAGCTTTCTGAGCTGAGAACTGCATTTTGTGACATAGTTCATCAGTGGATGATGAGAATGTCAGTTTTGACAAAGAACACTGATCATTACTAAAATGCTCCAATTTGAGCTGTTAGAATGTCAGAAACAAGCTTTCTGAGCTGAGAAATGCATTTTGTGACAAAGTGCTTCAGTGGATGATGAGAATGTCAGTTTTGACAAAGAACACTGTTCATTACTAAAATGCTCTAATTGAGCTGTTAGAATGTCAGAAACAAGCTTTCTGAGCTGAGAACTGCATTTTGTGACATAGTTCATCAGTGGATGATGAGAATGTCAGTTTTGACAAAGAAAACTGTTCATTACTAAAATGCTCTAATTGAGCTGTTAGAATGTTAGAAACAAGCTTTCTGAGCTGAGAACTGCATTTTGTGACATAGTTCATCAGTGGATGATGAGAATGTCAGTTTTGACAAAGAACACTGATCATTACTAAAATGCTCCAATTGAGCTGTTAGAATGTCAGAAACAAGCTTTCTGAGCTGAGAAATGCATTTTGTGACAAAGTGCTTCAGTGGATGATGAGAATGTCAGTTTTGACAAAGAACACTGTTCATTACTAAAATGCTCTAATTGAGCTGTTAGAATGTCAGAAACAAGCTTTCTGAGCTGAGAACTGCATTTTGTGACATAGTTCATCAGTGGATGATGAGAATGTCAGTTTTGACAAAGAACACTGTTCATTACTAAAATGTTCTAATTGAGCTGTTAGAATGTCAGAAACAAGCTTTCTGAGCTGAGAACTGCATTTTGTGACATAGTTCATCAGTGGATGATGAGAATGTCAGTTTTGACTAAGAACACTGATCATTACTAAAATGCTCCAATTGAGCTGTTAGAATGTCAGAAACAAGCTTTCTGAGCTGAGAAATGCATTTTGTGACAAAGTGCTTCAGTGGATTATGAGAATGTCAGTTTTGACAAAGAACACTGTTCATTACTGAAATGCTCCAATTGAGCTGTTAGAATGTCAGAAACAAGCTTTCTGAGCTGAGAAATGCATTTTGTGACAAAGTGAATCAGTGGATGGATGAGAATGTCACTTTTGACAAAGAACACTGTTCATTACTGAAATGCTCCAATTGAGCTGTTAGAATGTCAGAAACAAGCTTTCTGAGCTGAGAACTGCATTTTGTGAGAAAGTGAATCAGTGGATGATGAGAATGTCAGTTTTGACAAAGAACACTGTTCATTACTAAAATGCTCCAATTGAGCTGTTAGAATGTCAGAAACAAGCTTTCTGAGCATAAAACTGCATTTTGTGACATAGTTCATCAGTGGATGATGAGAATGTCAGTTTTGACAAAGAACACTGATCATTACTAAAATGCTCCAATTGAGCTGTTAGAATGTCAGAAACAAGCTTTCTGAGCTGAGAAATGCATTTTGTGACAAAGTGCTTCAGTGGATGATGAGAATGTCAGTTTTGACAAAGAACACTGATCATTACTAAAATGCTCCAATTGAGCTGTTAGAATGTCAGAAACAAGCTTTCTGAGCTGAGAAATGCATTTTGTGACAAAGTGCTTCAGTGGATGATGAGAATGTCAGTTTTGACAAAGAACACTGTTCATTACTAAAATGCTCTAATTGAGCTGTTAGAATGTCAGAAACAAGCTTTCTGAGCTGAGAACTGCATTTTGTGACATAGTTCATCAGTGGATGATGAGAATGTCAGTTTTGACAAAGAAAACTGTTCATTACTAAAATGCTCTAATTGAGCTGTAAGAATGTTAGAAACAAGCTTTCTGAGCTGAGAACTGCATTTTGTGACATAGTTCATCAGTGGATGATGAGAATGTCAGTTTTGACAAAGAACACTGATCATTACTAAAATGCTCCAATTGAGCTGTTAGAATGTCAGAAACAAGCTTTCTGAGCTGAGAAATGCATTTTGTGACAAAGTGCTTCAGTGGATGATGAGAATGTCAGTTTTGACAAAGAACACTGTTCATTACTAAAATGCTCTAATTGAGCTGTTAGAATGTCAGAAACAAGCTTTCTGAGCTGAGAAATGCATTTTGTGACAAAGTTCATCAGTGGATGATGAGAATGTCAGTTTTGACAAAGAAAACTGTTCATTACTAAAATGCTCTAATTGAGCTGTTAGAATGTCAGAAACAAGCTTTCTGAGCTGAGAACTGCATTTTGTGACAAAAAGCATCACTGGATGATGAGAATGTCAGTTTTGACAAAGAACACTGATCATTACTAAAATGCTCCAATTGAGCTGTTAGAATGTCAGAAACAAGCTTTCTGAGCTGAGAAATGCATTTTGTGACAAAGTGCTTCAGTGGATGATGAGAATGTCAGTTTTGACAAAGAACACTGTTCATTACTGAAATGCTCCAATTGAGCTGTTAGAATGTCAGAAACAAGCTTTCTGAGCTGAAAACTGCATTTTGTGACATAGTTCATCAGTGGATGATGAGAATGTCAGTTTTGACAAAGAACACTGATCATTACTAAAATGCTCCAATTGAGCTGTTAGAATGTCAGAAACAAGCTTTCTGAGCTGAGAACTGCATTTTGTGACAAAAAGCATCAGTGGATGATGAGAATGTCAGTTTTGACAAAGAACACTGTTCATTACTGAAATGCTCTAATTGAGCTGTTAGAATGTCAGAAACAAGCTTTCTGAGCTGAGAACTGCATTTTGTGACATAGTTCATCAGTGGATGATGAGAATGTCAGTTTTGACAAAGAACACTGATCATTACTGAAATGCTCCAATTGAGCTGTTAGAATGTCAGAAACAAGCTTTCTGAGCTGAGAAATGCATTTTGTGACAAAGTGCATCAGTGGATGATGAGAATGTCAGTTTTGACAAAGAACACTGATCATTACTAAAATGCTCCAATTGAGCTGTTAGAATGTCAGAAACAAGCTTTCTGAGCTGAAAACTGCATTTTGTGACAAAAAGCATCAGTGGATGATGAGAATGTCAGTTTTGACAAAGAACACTGTTCATTACTGAAATGCTCCAATTGAGCTGTTAGAATGTCAGAAACAAGCTTTCTGAGCTGAAAACTGCATTTTGTGACAAAGTGAATTAGTGGATGGATGAGAATGTCAATTTTGACAAATAACACTGTTCATTAATGAAATGCTCCAATTGAGCTGTTAGAATGTCAGAAACAAGCTTTCTGAGCTGAAAACTGCATTTTGTGACAAAAAGCATCAGTGGATGATGAGAATGTCAGTTTTGACAAAGAACACTGTTCATTACTGAAATGCTCCAATTGAGCTGTTAGAATGTCAGAAACAAGCTTTCTGAGCTGAAAACTGCATTTTGTGACATAGTTCATCAGTGGATGATGAGAATGTCAGTTTTGACAAAGAACACTGATCATCACTAAAATGCTCCAATTAAGCTGTTAGAATGTCAGAAACAAGCTTTCTGAGCTGAGAACTGCATTTTGTGACATAGTTCATCAGTGGATGATGAGAATGTCAGTTTTGACAAAGAACACTGTTCATTACTAAAATTCTCTAATTGAGCTGTTAGAATGTCAGAAACAAGCTTTCTGAGCTGAGAACTGCATTTTGTGAGAAAGTGAATCAGTGGATGATGAGAATGTCAGTTTTGACAAAGAACACTGATCATTACTAAAATGCTCCAATTGAGCTGTTAGAATGTCAGAAACAAGCTTTCTGAGCTGAGAACTGCATTTTGTGACAAAGTGAATCAGTGGATGGATGAGAATGTCACTTTTGACAAAGAACCCTGTTCATTACTGAAATGCTCCAATTGAGCTGTTAGAATGTCAGAAACAAGCTTTCTGAGCTGAAAACTGCATTTTGTGACATAGTTCATCAGTGGATGATGAGAATGTCAGTTTTGACAAAAGAACACTGTTCATTACTAAAATTCTCTAATTGAGCTGTTAGAATGTCAGAAACAAGCTTTCTGAGCTGAGAACTGCATTTTGTGAGAAAGTGAATCAGTGGATGATGAGAATGTCAGTTTTGACAAAGAACACTGTTCATTACTAAAATGCTCCAATTGAGCTGTTAGAATGTCAGAAACAAGCTTTCTGAGCATAAAACTGCATTTTGTGACATAGTTCATCAGTGGATGATGAGAATGTCAGTTTTGACAAAGAACACTGATCATTACTAAAATGCTCCAATTGAGCTGTTAGAATGTCAGAAACAAGCTTTCTGAGCTGAGAAATGCATTTTGTGACAAAGTGCTTCAGTGGATGATGAGAATGTCAGTTTTGACAAAGAACACTGTTCATTACTAAAATGCTCCAATTGAGCTGTTAGAATGTCAGAAACAAGCTTTCTGAGCATAAAACTGCATTTTGTGACATAGTTCATCAGTGGATGATGAGAATGTCAGTTTTGACAAAGAACACTGATCATTACTAAAATGCTCCAATTGAGCTGTTAGAATGTCAGAAACAAGCTTTCTGAGCTGAGAAATGCATTTTGTGACAAAGTGCTTCAGTGGATGATGAGAATGTCAGTTTTGACAAAGAACACTGTTCATTACTGAAATGCTCCAATTGAGCTGTTAGAATGTCAGAAACAAGCTTTCTGAGCTGAGAAATGCATTTTGTGACAAAGTGCATCAGTGGATGATGAGAATGTCACTTTTGACAAAGAACACTGTTCATTACTAAAATGCTCCAATTGAGCTGTTGGAATGTCAGAAACAAGCTTTCTGAGCATAAAACTGCATTTTGTGACATAGTTCATCAGTGGATGATGAGAATGTCAGTTTTGACAAAGAACACTGATCATTACTAAAATGCTCCAATTGAGCTGTTAGAATGTCAGAAACAAGCTTTCTGAGCTGAGAAATGCATTTTGTGACAAAGTGCTTCAGTGGATGATGAGAATGTCAGTTTTGACAAAGAACACTGTTCATTACTGAAATGCTCCAATTGAGCTGTTAGAATGTCAGAAACAAGCTTTCTGAGCTGAGAAATGCATTTTGTGACAAAGTGCATCAGTGGATGATGAGAATGTCACTTTTGACAAAGAACACTGTTCATTACTAAAATGCTCTAATTGAGCTGTTAGAATGTCAGAAACAAGCTTTCTGAGCTGAGAACTGCATTTTGTGACAAAAAGCATCACTGGATGATGAGAATGTCAGTTTTGACAAAGAACACTGATCATTACTAAAATGCTCCAATTGAGCTGTTAGAATGTCAGAAACAAGCTTTCTGAGCTGAAAACTGCATTTTGTGACATAGTTCATCAGTGGATGATGAGAATGTCAGTTTTGACAAAGAACACTGATCATTACTAAAATGCTCCAATTGAGCTGTTAGAATGTCAGAAACAAGCTTTCTGAGCTGAGAAATGCATTTTGTGACAAAGTGCTTCAGTGGATTATGAGAATGTCAGTTTTGACAAAGAACACTGTTCATTACTGAAATGCTCCAATTGAGCTGTTAGAATGTCAGAAACAAGCTTTCTGAGCTGAGAAATGCATTTTGTGACAAAGTGAATCAGTGGATGGATGAGAATGTCACTTTTGACAAAGAACACTGTTCATTACTGAAATGCTCCAATTGAGCTGTTAGAATGTCAGAAACAAGCTTTCTGAGCTGAGAACTGCATTTTGTGAGAAAGTGAATCAGTGGATGATGAGAATGTCAGTTTTGACAAAGAACACTGTTCATTACTAAAATGCTCCAATTGAGCTGTTAGAATGTCAGAAACAAGCTTTCTGAGCATAAAACTGCATTTTGTGACATAGTTCATCAGTGGATGATGAGAATGTCAGTTTTGACAAAGAACACTGATCATTACTAAAATGCTCCAATTGAGCTGTTAGAATGTCAGAAACAAGCTTTCTGAGCTGAGAAATGCATTTTGTGACAAAGTGCTTCAGTGGATGATGAGAATGTCAGTTTTGACAAAGAACACTGATCATTACTAAAATGCTCCAATTGAGCTGTTAGAATGTCAGAAACAAGCTTTCTGAGCTGAGAAATGCATTTTGTGACAAAGTGCTTCAGTGGATGATGAGAATGTCAGTTTTGACAAAGAACACTGTTCATTACTAAAATGCTCTAATTGAGCTGTTAGAATGTCAGAAACAAGCTTTCTGAGCTGAGAACTGCATTTTGTGACATAGTTCATCAGTGGATGATGAGAATGTCAGTTTTGACAAAGAAAACTGTTCATTACTAAAATGCTCTAATTGAGCTGTAAGAATGTTAGAAACAAGCTTTCTGAGCTGAGAACTGCATTTTGTGACATAGTTCATCAGTGGATGATGAGAATGTCAGTTTTGACAAAGAACACTGATCATTACTAAAATGCTCCAATTGAGCTGTTAGAATGTCAGAAACAAGCTTTCTGAGCTGAGAAATGCATTTTGTGACAAAGTGCTTCAGTGGATGATGAGAATGTCAGTTTTGACAAAGAACACTGTTCATTACTAAAATGCTCTAATTGAGCTGTTAGAATGTCAGAAACAAGCTTTCTGAGCTGAGAAATGCATTTTGTGACAAAGTTCATCAGTGGATGATGAGAATGTCAGTTTTGACAAAGAAAACTGTTCATTACTAAAATGCTCTAATTGAGCTGTTAGAATGTCAGAAACAAGCTTTCTGAGCTGAGAACTGCATTTTGTGACAAAAAGCATCACTGGATGATGAGAATGTCAGTTTTGACAAAGAACACTGATCATTACTAAAATGCTCCAATTGAGCTGTTAGAATGTCAGAAACAAGCTTTCTGAGCTGAGAAATGCATTTTGTGACAAAGTGCTTCAGTGGATGATGAGAATGTCAGTTTTGACAAAGAACACTGTTCATTACTGAAATGCTCCAATTGAGCTGTTAGAATGTCAGAAACAAGCTTTCTGAGCTGAAAACTGCATTTTGTGACATAGTTCATCAGTGGATGATGAGAATGTCAGTTTTGACAAAGAACACTGATCATTACTAAAATGCTCCAATTGAGCTGTTAGAATGTCAGAAACAAGCTTTCTGAGCTGAGAACTGCATTTTGTGACAAAAAGCATCAGTGGATGATGAGAATGTCAGTTTTGACAAAGAACACTGTTCATTACTAAAATGCTCTAATTGAGCTGTTAGAATGTCAGAAACAAGCTTTCTGAGCTGAGAACTGCATTTTGTGACATAGTTCATCAGTGGATGATGAGAATGTCAGTTTTGACTAAGAACACTGATCATTACTAAAATGCTCCAATTGAGCTGTTAGAATGTCAGAAACAAGCTTTCTGAGCTGAGAAATGCATTTTGTGACAAAGTGCTTCAGTGGATTATGAGAATGTCAGTTTTGACAAAGAACACTGTTCATTACTGAAATGCTCCAATTGAGCTGTTAGAATGTCAGAAACAAGCTTTCTGAGCTGAGAAATGCATTTTGTGACAAAGTGAATCAGTGGATGGATGAGAATGTCACTTTTGACAAAGAACACTGTTCATTACTGAAATGCTCCAATTGAGCTGTTAGAATGTCAGAAACAAGCTTTCTGAGCTGAGAACTGCATTTTGTGAGAAAGTGAATCAGTGGATGATGAGAATGTCAGTTTTGACAAAGAACACTGTTCATTACTAAAATGCTCCAATTGAGCTGTTAGAATGTCAGAAACAAGCTTTCTGAGCATAAAACTGCATTTTGTGACATAGTTCATCAGTGGATGATGAGAATGTCAGTTTTGACAAAGAACACTGATCATTACTAAAATGCTCCAATTGAGCTGTTAGAATGTCAGAAACAAGCTTTCTGAGCTGAGAAATGCATTTTGTGACAAAGTGCTTCAGTGGATGATGAGAATGTCAGTTTTGACAAAGAACACTGATCATTACTAAAATGCTCCAATTGAGCTGTTAGAATGTCAGAAACAAGCTTTCTGAGCTGAGAAATGCATTTTGTGACAAAGTGCTTCAGTGGATGATGAGAATGTCAGTTTTGACAAAGAACACTGTTCATTACTAAAATGCTCTAATTGAGCTGTTAGAATGTCAGAAACAAGCTTTCTGAGCTGAGAACTGCATTTTGTGACATAGTTCATCAGTGGATGATGAGAATGTCAGTTTTGACAAAGAAAACTGTTCATTACTAAAATGCTCTAATTGAGCTGTAAGAATGTTAGAAACAAGCTTTCTGAGCTGAGAACTGCATTTTGTGACATAGTTCATCAGTGGATGATGAGAATGTCAGTTTTGACAAAGAACACTGATCATTACTAAAATGCTCCAATTGAGCTGTTAGAATGTCAGAAACAAGCTTTCTGAGCTGAGAAATGCATTTTGTGACAAAGTGCTTCAGTGGATGATGAGAATGTCAGTTTTGACAAAGAACACTGTTCATTACTAAAATGCTCTAATTGAGCTGTTAGAATGTCAGAAACAAGCTTTCTGAGCTGAGAAATGCATTTTGTGACAAAGTTCATCAGTGGATGATGAGAATGTCAGTTTTGACAAAGAAAACTGTTCATTACTAAAATGCTCTAATTGAGCTGTTAGAATGTCAGAAACAAGCTTTCTGAGCTGAGAACTGCATTTTGTGACAAAAAGCATCACTGGATGATGAGAATGTCAGTTTTGACAAAGAACACTGATCATTACTAAAATGCTCCAATTGAGCTGTTAGAATGTCAGAAACAAGCTTTCTGAGCTGAGAAATGCATTTTGTGACAAAGTGCTTCAGTGGATGATGAGAATGTCAGTTTTGACAAAGAACACTGTTCATTACTGAAATGCTCCAATTGAGCTGTTAGAATGTCAGAAACAAGCTTTCTGAGCTGAAAACTGCATTTTGTGACATAGTTCATCAGTGGATGATGAGAATGTCAGTTTTGACAAAGAACACTGATCATTACTAAAATGCTCCAATTGAGCTGTTAGAATGTCAGAAACAAGCTTTCTGAGCTGAGAACTGCATTTTGTGACAAAAAGCATCAGTGGATGATGAGAATGTCAGTTTTGACAAAGAACACTGTTCATTACTGAAATGCTCTAATTGAGCTGTTAGAATGTCAGAAACAAGCTTTCTGAGCTGAGAACTGCATTTTGTGACATAGTTCATCAGTGGATGATGAGAATGTCAGTTTTGACAAAGAACACTGATCATTACTAAAATGCTCCAATTGAGCTGTTAGAATGTCAGAAACAAGCTTTCTGAGCTGAGAACTGCATTTTGTGACAAAAAGCATCAGTGGATGATGAGAATGTCAGTTTTGACAAAGAACACTGTTCATTACTAAAATGCTCTAATTGAGCTGTTAGAATGTCAGAAACAAGCTTTCTGAGCTGAGAACTGCATTTTGTGACATAGTTCATCAGTGGATGATGAGAATGTCAGTTTTGACTAAGAACACTGATCATTACTAAAATGCTCCAATTGAGCTGTTAGAATGTCAGAAACAAGCTTTCTGAGCTGAGAAATGCATTTTGTGACAAAGTGCTTCAGTGGATTATGAGAATGTCAGTTTTGACAAAGAACACTGTTCATTACTGAAATGCTCCAATTGAGCTGTTAGAATGTCAGAAACAAGCTTTCTGAGCTGAGAAATGCATTTTGTGACAAAGTGAATCAGTGGATGGATGAGAATGTCACTTTTGACAAAGAACACTGTTCATTACTGAAATGCTCCAATTGAGCTGTTAGAATGTCAGAAACAAGCTTTCTGAGCTGAGAACTGCATTTTGTGAGAAAGTGAATCAGTGGATGATGAGAATGTCAGTTTTGACAAAGAACACTGTTCATTACTAAAATGCTCCAATTGAGCTGTTAGAATGTCAGAAACAAGCTTTCTGAGCATAAAACTGCATTTTGTGACATAGTTCATCAGTGGATGATGAGAATGTCAGTTTTGACAAAGAACACTGATCATTACTAAAATGCTCCAATTGAGCTGTTAGAATGTCAGAAACAAGCTTTCTGAGCTGAGAAATGCATTTTGTGACAAAGTGCTTCAGTGGATGATGAGAATGTCAGTTTTGACAAAGAACACTGATCATTACTAAAATGCTCCAATTGAGCTGTTAGAATGTCAGAAACAAGCTTTCTGAGCTGAGAAATGCATTTTGTGACAAAGTGCTTCAGTGGATGATGAGAATGTCAGTTTTGACAAAGAACACTGTTCATTACTAAAATGCTCTAATTGAGCTGTTAGAATGTCAGAAACAAGCTTTCTGAGCTGAGAACTGCATTTTGTGACATAGTTCATCAGTGGATGATGAGAATGTCAGTTTTGACAAAGAAAACTGTTCATTACTAAAATGCTCTAATTGAGCTGTAAGAATGTTAGAAACAAGCTTTCTGAGCTGAGAACTGCATTTTGTGACATAGTTCATCAGTGGATGATGAGAATGTCAGTTTTGACAAAGAACACTGATCATTACTAAAATGCTCCAATTGAGCTGTTAGAATGTCAGAAACAAGCTTTCTGAGCTGAGAAATGCATTTTGTGACAAAGTGCTTCAGTGGATGATGAGAATGTCAGTTTTGACAAAGAACACTGTTCATTACTAAAATGCTCTAATTGAGCTGTTAGAATGTCAGAAACAAGCTTTCTGAGCTGAGAAATGCATTTTGTGACAAAGTTCATCAGTGGATGATGAGAATGTCAGTTTTGACAAAGAAAACTGTTCATTACTAAAATGCTCTAATTGAGCTGTTAGAATGTCAGAAACAAGCTTTCTGAGCTGAGAACTGCATTTTGTGACAAAAAGCATCACTGGATGATGAGAATGTCAGTTTTGACAAAGAACACTGATCATTACTAAAATGCTCCAATTGAGCTGTTAGAATGTCAGAAACAAGCTTTCTGAGCTGAGAAATGCATTTTGTGACAAAGTGCTTCAGTGGATGATGAGAATGTCAGTTTTGACAAAGAACACTGTTCATTACTGAAATGCTCCAATTGAGCTGTTAGAATGTCAGAAACAAGCTTTCTGAGCTGAAAACTGCATTTTGTGACATAGTTCATCAGTGGATGATGAGAATGTCAGTTTTGACAAAGAACACTGATCATTACTAAAATGCTCCAATTGAGCTGTTAGAATGTCAGAAACAAGCTTTCTGAGCTGAGAACTGCATTTTGTGACAAAAAGCATCAGTGGATGATGAGAATGTCAGTTTTGACAAAGAACACTGTTCATTACTGAAATGCTCTAATTGAGCTGTTAGAATGTCAGAAACAAGCTTTCTGAGCTGAGAACTGCATTTTGTGACATAGTTCATCAGTGGATGATGAGAATGTCAGTTTTGACAAAGAACACTGATCATTACTAAAATGCTCCAATTGAGCTGTTAGAATGTCAGAAACAAGCTTTCTGAGCTGAGAAATGCATTTTGTGACAAAGTGCATCAGTGGATGATGAGAATGTCAGTTTTGACAAAGAACACTGATCATTACTAAAATGCTCCAATTGAGCTGTTAGAATGTCAGAAACAAGCTTTCTGAGCTGAAAACTGCATTTTGTGACAAAGTGAATTAGTGGATGGATGAGAATGTCAATTTTGACAAATAACACTGTTCATTAATGAAATGCTCCAATTGAGCTGTTAGAATGTCAGAAACAAGCTTTCTGAGCTGAAAACTGCATTTTGTGACAAAAAGCATCAGTGGATGATGAGAATGTCAGTTTTGACAAAGAACACTGTTCATTACTGAAATGCTCCAATTGAGCTGTTAGAATGTCAGAAACAAGCTTTCTGAGCTGAAAACTGCATTTTGTGACATAGTTCATCAGTGGATGATGAGAATGTCAGTTTTGACAAAGAACACTGATCATCACTAAAATGCTCCAATTAAGCTGTTAGAATGTCAGAAACAAGCTTTCTGAGCTGAGAACTGCATTTTGTGACATAGTTCATCAGTGGATGATGAGAATGTCAGTTTTGACAAAGAACACTGTTCATTACTAAAATTCTCTAATTGAGCTGTTAGAATGTCAGAAACAAGCTTTCTGAGCTGAGAACTGCATTTTGTGAGAAAGTGAATCAGTGGATGATGAGAATGTCAGTTTTGACAAAGAACACTGATCATTACTAAAATGCTCCAATTGAGCTGTTAGAATGTCAGAAACAAGCTTTCTGAGCTGAGAACTGCATTTTGTGACAAAGTTCATCAGTGGATGGATGAGAATGTCACTTTTGACAAAGAACCCTGTTCATTACTGAAATGCTCCAATTGAGCTGTTAGAATGTCAGAAACAAGCTTTCTGAGCTGAAAACTGCATTTTGTGACATAGTTCATCAGTGGATGATGAGAATGTCAGTTTTGACAAAAGAACACTGTTCATTACTAAAATTCTCTAATTGAGCTGTTAGAATGTCAGAAACAAGCTTTCTGAGCTGAGAACTGCATTTTGTGAGAAAGTGAATCAGTGGATGATGAGAATGTCAGTTTTGACAAAGAACACTGTTCATTACTAAAATGCTCCAATTGAGCTGTTAGAATGTCAGAAACAAGCTTTCTGAGCATAAAACTGCATTTTGTGACATAGTTCATCAGTGGATGATGAGAATGTCAGTTTTGACAAAGAACACTGATCATTACTAAAATGCTCCAATTGAGCTGTTAGAATGTCAGAAACAAGCTTTCTGAGCTGAGAAATGCATTTTGTGACAAAGTGCTTCAGTGGATGATGAGAATGTCAGTTTTGACAAAGAACACTGTTCATTACTGAAATGCTCCAATTGAGCTGTTAGAATGTCAGAAACAAGCTTTCTGAGCTGAGAAATGCATTTTGTGACAAAGTGCATCAGTGGATGATGAGAATGTCACTTTTGACAAAGAACACTGTTCATTACTAAAATGCTCTAATTGAGCTGTTAGAATGTCAGAAACAAGCTTTCTGAGCTGAGAACTGCATTTTGTGACAAAAAGCATCACTGGATGATGAGAATGTCAGTTTTGACAAAGAACACTGATCATTACTAAAATGCTCCAATTGAGCTGTTAGAATGTCAGAAACAAGCTTTCTGAGCTGAGAAATGCATTTTGTGACAAAGTGCTTCAGTGGATGATGAGAATGTCAGTTTTGACAAAGAACACTGTTCATTACTGAAATGCTCCAATTGAGCTGTTAGAATGTCAGAAACAAGCTTTCTGAGCTGAAAACTGCATTTTGTGACATAGTTCATCAGTGGATGATGAGAATGTCAGTTTTGACAAAGAACACTGATCATTACTAAAATGCTCCAATTGAGCTGTTAGAATGTCAGAAACAAGCTTTCTGAGCTGAGAAATGCATTTTGTGACAAAGTGCTTCAGTGGATTATGAGAATGTCAGTTTTGACAAAGAACACTGTTCATTACTGAAATGCTCCAATTGAGCTGTTAGAATGTCAGAAACAAGCTTTCTGAGCTGAGAAATGCATTTTGTGACAAAGTGAATCAGTGGATGGATGAGAATGTCACTTTTGACAAAGAACACTGTTCATTACTGAAATGCTCCAATTGAGCTGTTAGAATGTCAGAAACAAGCTTTCTGAGCTGAGAACTGCATTTTGTGAGAAAGTGAATCAGTGGATGATGAGAATGTCAGTTTTGACAAAGAACACTGTTCATTACTAAAATGCTCCAATTGAGCTGTTAGAATGTCAGAAACAAGCTTTCTGAGCATAAAACTGCATTTTGTGACATAGTTCATCAGTGGATGATGAGAATGTCAGTTTTGACAAAGAACACTGATCATTACTAAAATGCTCCAATTGAGCTGTTAGAATGTCAGAAACAAGCTTTCTGAGCTGAGAAATGCATTTTGTGACAAAGTGCTTCAGTGGATGATGAGAATGTCAGTTTTGACAAAGAACACTGATCATTACTAAAATGCTCCAATTGAGCTGTTAGAATGTCAGAAACAAGCTTTCTGAGCTGAGAAATGCATTTTGTGACAAAGTGCTTCAGTGGATGATGAGAATGTCAGTTTTGACAAAGAACACTGTTCATTACTAAAATGCTCTAATTGAGCTGTTAGAATGTCAGAAACAAGCTTTCTGAGCTGAGAACTGCATTTTGTGACATAGTTCATCAGTGGATGATGAGAATGTCAGTTTTGACAAAGAAAACTGTTCATTACTAAAATGCTCTAATTGAGCTGTAAGAATGTTAGAAACAAGCTTTCTGAGCTGAGAACTGCATTTTGTGACATAGTTCATCAGTGGATGATGAGAATGTCAGTTTTGACAAAGAACACTGATCATTACTAAAATGCTCCAATTGAGCTGTTAGAATGTCAGAAACAAGCTTTCTGAGCTGAGAAATGCATTTTGTGACAAAGTGCTTCAGTGGATGATGAGAATGTCAGTTTTGACAAAGAACACTGTTCATTACTAAAATGCTCTAATTGAGCTGTTAGAATGTCAGAAACAAGCTTTCTGAGCTGAGAAATGCATTTTGTGACAAAGTTCATCAGTGGATGATGAGAATGTCAGTTTTGACAAAGAAAACTGTTCATTACTAAAATGCTCTAATTGAGCTGTTAGAATGTCAGAAACAAGCTTTCTGAGCTGAGAACTGCATTTTGTGACAAAAAGCATCACTGGATGATGAGAATGTCAGTTTTGACAAAGAACACTGATCATTACTAAAATGCTCCAATTGAGCTGTTAGAATGTCAGAAACAAGCTTTCTGAGCTGAGAAATGCATTTTGTGACAAAGTGCTTCAGTGGATGATGAGAATGTCAGTTTTGACAAAGAACACTGTTCATTACTGAAATGCTCCAATTGAGCTGTTAGAATGTCAGAAACAAGCTTTCTGAGCTGAAAACTGCATTTTGTGACAAAGTTCATCAGTGGATGATGAGAATGTCAGTTTTGACAAAGAACACTGATCATTACTAAAATGCTCCAATTGAGCTGTTAGAATGTCAGAAACAAGCTTTCTGAGCTGAGAACTGCATTTTGTGACAAAAAGCATCAGTGGATGATGAGAATGTCAGTTTTGACAAAGAACACTGTTCATTACAGAAATGCTCTAATTGAGCTGTTAGAATGTCAGAAACAAGCTTTCTGAGCTGAGAACTGCATTTTGTGACATAGTTCATCAGTGGATGATGAGAATGTCAGTTTTGACAAAGAACACTGATCATTACTAAAATGCTCCAATTGAGCTGTTAGAATGTCAGAAACAAGCTTTCTGAGCTGAGAAATGCATTTTGTGACAAAGTGCATCAGTGGATGATGAGAATGTCAGTTTTGACAAAGAACACTGATCATTACTAAAATGCTCCAATTGAGCTGTTAGAATGTCAGAAACAAGCTTTCTGAGCTGAAAACTGCATTTTGTGACAAAGTGAATTAGTGGATGGATGAGAATGTCAATTTTGACAAATAACACTGTTCATTAATGAAATGCTCCAATTGAGCTGTTAGAATGTCAGAAACAAGCTTTCTGAGCTGAAAACTGCATTTTGTGACAAAAAGCATCAGTGGATGATGAGAATGTCAGTTTTGACAAAGAACACTGTTCATTACTGAAATGCTCCAATTGAGCTGTTAGAATGTCAGAAACAAGCTTTCTGAGCTGAAAACTGCATTTTGTGACATAGTTCATCAGTGGATGATGAGAATGTCAGTTTTGACAAAGAACACTGATCATCACTAAAATGCTCCAATTAAGCTGTTAGAATGTCAGAAACAAGCTTTCTGAGCTGAGAACTGCATTTTGTGACATAGTTCATCAGTGGATGATGAGAATGTCAGTTTTGACAAAGAACACTGTTCATTACTAAAATTCTCTAATTGAGCTGTTAGAATGTCAGAAACAAGCTTTCTGAGCTGAGAACTGCATTTTGTGAGAAAGTGAATCAGTGGATGATGAGAATGTCAGTTTTGACAAAGAACACTGATCATTACTAAAATGCTCCAATTGAGCTGTTAGAATGTCAGAAACAAGCTTTCTGAGCTGAGAACTGCATTTTGTGACAAAGTGAATCAGTGGATGGATGAGAATGTCACTTTTGACAAAGAACCCTGTTCATTACTGAAATGCTCCAATTGAGCTGTTAGAATGTCAGAAACAAGCTTTCTGAGCTGAAAACTGCATTTTGTGACATAGTTCATCAGTGGATGATGAGAATGTCAGTTTTGACAAAAGAACACTGTTCATTACTAAAATTCTCTAATTGAGCTGTTAGAATGTCAGAAACAAGCTTTCTGAGCTGAGAACTGCATTTTGTGAGAAAGTGAATCAGTGGATGATGAGAATGTCAGTTTTGACAAAGAACACTGTTCATTACTAAAATGCTCCAATTGAGCTGTTAGAATGTCAGAAACAAGCTTTCTGAGCATAAAACTGCATTTTGTGACATAGTTCATCAGTGGATGATGAGAATGTCAGTTTTGACAAAGAACACTGATCATTACTAAAATGCTCCAATTGAGCTGTTAGAATGTCAGAAACAAGCTTTCTGAGCTGAGAAATGCATTTTGTGACAAAGTGCTTCAGTGGATGATGAGAATGTCAGTTTTGACAAAGAACACTGTTCATTACTGAAATGCTCCAATTGAGCTGTTAGAATGTCAGAAACAAGCTTTCTGAGCTGAGAAATGCATTTTGTGACAAAGTGCATCAGTGGATGATGAGAATGTCACTTTTGACAAAGAACACTGTTCATTACTAAAATGCTCTAATTGAGCTGTTAGAATGTCAGAAACAAGCTTTCTGAGCTGAGAACTGCATTTTGTGACAAAAAGCATCACTGGATGATGAGAATGTCAGTTTTGACAAAGAACACTGATCATTACTAAAATGCTCCAATTGAGCTGTTAGAATGTCAGAAACAAGCTTTCTGAGCTGAGAAATGCATTTTGTGACAAAGTGCTTCAGTGGATGATGAGAATGTCAGTTTTGACAAAGAACACTGTTCATTACTGAAATGCTCCAATTGAGCTGTTAGAATGTCAGAAACAAGCTTTCTGAGCTGAAAACTGCATTTTGTGACATAGTTCATCAGTGGATGATGAGAATGTCAGTTTTGACAAAGAACACTGATCATTACTAAAATGCTCCAATTGAGCTGTTAGAATGTCAGAAACAAGCTTTCTGAGCTGAGAACTGCATTTTGTGACAAAAAGCATCAGTGGATGATGAGAATGTCAGTTTTGACAAAGAACACTGTTCATTACTGAAATGCTCTAATTGAGCTGTTAGAATGTCAGAAACAAGCTTTCTGAGCTGAGAACTGCATTTTGTGACATAGTTCATCAGTGGATGATGAGAATGTCAGTTTTGACAAAGAACACTGATCATTACTAAAATGCTCCAATTGAGCTGTTAGAATGTCAGAAACAAGCTTTCTGAGCTGAGAAATGCATTTTGTGACAAAGTGCATCAGTGGATGATGAGAATGTCACTTTTGACAAAGAACACTGTTCATTACTAAAATGCTCTAATTGAGCTGTTAGAATGTCAGAAACAAGCTTTCTGAGCTGAGAACTGAATTTTGTGACAAAGTGAATTAGTGGATGGATGAGAATGTCAATTTTGACAAATAACACTGTTCATTAATGAAATGCTCCAATTGAGCTGTTAGAATATCAGAAACAAGCTTTCTGAGCTGAAAACTGCATTTTGTGACAAAGTGCTTCAGTGGATGATGAGAATGTCAGTTTTGACAAAGAACACTGTTCATTACTGAAATGCTCCAATTGAGCTGTTAGAATGTCAGAAACAAGCTTTCTGAGCTGAAAACTGCATTTTGTGACAAAGTTCATCAGTGGATGATGAGAATGTCAGTTTTGACAAAGAACACTGATCATCACTAAAATGCTCCAATTGAGCTGTTAGAATGTCAGAAACAAGCTTTCTGAGCTGAGAACTGCATTTTGTGACAAAGTGAATCAGTGGATGATGAGAATGTCAGTTTTGACAAAGAACACTGTTCATTACTAAAATGCTCTAATTGAGCTGTTAGAATGTCAGAAACAAGCTTTCTGAGCTGAGAACTGCATTTTGTGACATAGTTCATCAGTGGATGATGAGAATGTCACTTTTGACAAAGAACACTGTTCATTACTAAAATGCTCTAATTGAGCTGTTAGAATGTCAGAAACAAGCTTTCTGAGCTGAGAACTGCATTTTGTGACATAGTTCATCAGTGGATGATGAGAATGTCGGTTTTGACAAAGAACACTGTTCATTACTGAAATGCTCCAATTGAGCTGTTAGAATGTCAGAAACAAGCTTTCTGAGCTGAGAACTGCATTTTGTGACATAGTTCATCAGTGGATGATGAGAATGTCGGTTTTGACAAAGAACACTGTTCATTACTGAAATGCTCTAATTGAGCTGTTAGAATGTCAGAAACAAGCTTTCTGAGCTGAGAACTGCATTTTTTGACATAGTTCATCAGTGGATGATGAGAATGTCAGTTTTGACAAAGAACACTGTTCATTACTGAAATGCTCCAATTGAGCTGTTAGAATGTCAGAAACAAGCTTTCTGAGCTGAGAAATGCATTTTGTGACAAAGTGCATCAGTGGATGATGAGAATGTCACTTTTGACAAAGAACACTGTTCATTACTAAAATGCTCTAATTGAGCTGTTAGAATGTCAGAAACAAGCTTTCTGAGCCGAGAAATGCATTTTGTGACAAAGTGCATCAGTGGATTATGAGAATGTCAGTTTTGACAAAGAACACTGTTCATTACTGAAATGCTCCAATTGAGCTGTTAGAATGTCAGAAACAAGCTTTCTGAGCTGAGAAATGCATTTTGTGACAAAGTGAATCAGTGGATGGATGAGAATGTCACTTTTGACAAAGAACACTGTTCATTACTGAAATGCTCCAATTGAGCTGTTAGAATGTCAGAAACAAGCTTTCTGAGCTGAGAACTGCATTTTGTGAGAAAGTGAATCAGTGGATGATGAGAATGTCAGTTTTGACAAAGAACACTGTTCATTACTAAAATGCTCCAATTGAGCTGTTAGAATGTCAGAAACAAGCTTTCTGAGCATAAAACTGCATTTTGTGACATAGTTCATCAGTGGATGATGAGAATGTCAGTTTTGACAAAGAACACTGATCATTACTAAAATGCTCCAATTGAGCTGTTAGAATGTCAGAAACAAGCTTTCTGAGCTGAGAAATGCATTTTGTGACAAAGTGCTTCAGTGGATGATGAGAATGTCAGTTTTGACAAAGAACACTGATCATTACTAAAATGCTCCAATTGAGCTGTTAGAATGTCAGAAACAAGCTTTCTGAGCTGAGAAATGCATTTTGTGACAAAGTGCTTCAGTGGATGATGAGAATGTCAGTTTTGACAAAGAACACTGTTCATTACTAAAATGCTCTAATTGAGCTGTTAGAATGTCAGAAACAAGCTTTCTGAGCTGAGAACTGCATTTTGTGACATAGTTCATCAGTGGATGATGAGAATGTCAGTTTTGACAAAGAAAACTGTTCATTACTAAAATGCTCTAATTGAGCTGTAAGAATGTTAGAAACAAGCTTTCTGAGCTGAGAACTGCATTTTGTGACATAGTTCATCAGTGGATGATGAGAATGTCAGTTTTGACAAAGAACACTGATCATTACTAAAATGCTCCAATTGAGCTGTTAGAATGTCAGAAACAAGCTTTCTGAGCTGAGAAATGCATTTTGTGACAAAGTGCTTCAGTGGATGATGAGAATGTCAGTTTTGACAAAGAACACTGTTCATTACTAAAATGCTCTAATTGAGCTGTTAGAATGTCAGAAACAAGCTTTCTGAGCTGAGAAATGCATTTTGTGACAAAGTTCATCAGTGGATGATGAGAATGTCAGTTTTGACAAAGAAAACTGTTCATTACTAAAATGCTCTAATTGAGCTGTTAGAATGTCAGAAACAAGCTTTCTGAGCTGAGAACTGCATTTTGTGACAAAAAGCATCACTGGATGATGAGAATGTCAGTTTTGACAAAGAACACTGATCATTACTAAAATGCTCCAATTGAGCTGTTAGAATGTCAGAAACAAGCTTTCTGAGCTGAGAAATGCATTTTGTGACAAAGTGCTTCAGTGGATGATGAGAATGTCAGTTTTGACAAAGAACACTGTTCATTACTGAAATGCTCCAATTGAGCTGTTAGAATGTCAGAAACAAGCTTTCTGAGCTGAAAACTGCATTTTGTGACATAGTTCATCAGTGGATGATGAGAATGTCAGTTTTGACAAAGAACACTGATCATTACTAAAATGCTCCAATTGAGCTGTTAGAATGTCAGAAACAAGCTTTCTGAGCTGAGAACTGCATTTTGTGACAAAAAGCATCAGTGGATGATGAGAATGTCAGTTTTGACAAAGAACACTGTTCATTACTGAAATGCTCTAATTGAGCTGTTAGAATGTCAGAAACAAGCTTTCTGAGCTGAGAACTGCATTTTGTGACATAGTTCATCAGTGGATGATGAGAATGTCAGTTTTGACAAAGAACACTGATCATTACTAAAATGCTCCAATTGAGCTGTTAGAATGTCAGAAACAAGCTTTCTGAGCTGAGAAATGCATTTTGTGACAAAGTGCATCAGTGGATGATGAGAATGTCAGTTTTGACAAAGAACACTGATCATTACTAAAATGCTCCAATTGAGCTGTTAGAATGTCAGAAACAAGCTTTCTGAGCTGAAAACTGCATTTTGTGACAAAGTGAATTAGTGGATGGATGAGAATGTCAATTTTGACAAATAACACTGTTCATTAATGAAATGCTCCAATTGAGCTGTTAGAATGTCAGAAACAAGCTTTCTGAGCTGAAAACTGCATTTTGTGACAAAAAGCATCAGTGGATGATGAGAATGTCAGTTTTGACAAAGAACACTGTTCATTACTGAAATGCTCCAATTGAGCTGTTAGAATGTCAGAAACAAGCTTTCTGAGCTGAAAACTGCATTTTGTGACATAGTTCATCAGTGGATGATGAGAATGTCAGTTTTGACAAAGAACACTGATCATCACTAAAATGCTCCAATTAAGCTGTTAGAATGTCAGAAACAAGCTTTCTGAGCTGAGAACTGCATTTTGTGACATAGTTCATCAGTGGATGATGAGAATGTCAGTTTTGACAAAGAACACTGTTCATTACTAAAATTCTCTAATTGAGCTGTTAGAATGTCAGAAACAAGCTTTCTGAGCTGAGAACTGCATTTTGTGAGAAAGTGAATCAGTGGATGATGAGAATGTCAGTTTTGACAAAGAACACTGATCATTACTAAAATGCTCCAATTGAGCTGTTAGAATGTCAGAAACAAGCTTTCTGAGCTGAGAACTGCATTTTGTGACAAAGTGAATCAGTGGATGGATGAGAATGTCACTTTTGACAAAGAACCCTGTTCATTACTGAAATGCTCCAATTGAGCTGTTAGAATGTCAGAAACAAGCTTTCTGAGCTGAAAACTGCATTTTGTGACATAGTTCATCAGTGGATGATGAGAATGTCAGTTTTGACAAAAGAACACTGTTCATTACTAAAATTCTCTAATTGAGCTGTTAGAATGTCAGAAACAAGCTTTCTGAGCTGAGAACTGCATTTTGTGAGAAAGTGAATCAGTGGATGATGAGAATGTCAGTTTTGACAAAGAACACTGTTCATTACTAAAATGCTCCAATTGAGCTGTTAGAATGTCAGAAACAAGCTTTCTGAGCATAAAACTGCATTTTGTGACATAGTTCATCAGTGGATGATGAGAATGTCAGTTTTGACAAAGAACACTGATCATTACTAAAATGCTCCAATTGAGCTGTTAGAATGTCAGAAACAAGCTTTCTGAGCTGAGAAATGCATTTTGTGACAAAGTGCTTCAGTGGATGATGAGAATGTCAGTTTTGACAAAGAACACTGTTCATTACTGAAATGCTCCAATTGAGCTGTTAGAATGTCAGAAACAAGCTTTCTGAGCTGAGAAATGCATTTTGTGACAAAGTGCATCAGTGGATGATGAGAATGTCACTTTTGACAAAGAACACTGTTCATTACTAAAATGCTCTAATTGAGCTGTTAGAATGTCAGAAACAAGCTTTCTGAGCTGAGAACTGCATTTTGTGACAAAAAGCATCACTGGATGATGAGAATGTCAGTTTTGACAAAGAACACTGATCATTACTAAAATGCTCCAATTGAGCTGTTAGAATGTCAGAAACAAGCTTTCTGAGCTGAGAAATGCATTTTGTGACAAAGTGCTTCAGTGGATGATGAGAATGTCAGTTTTGACAAAGAACACTGTTCATTACTGAAATGCTCCAATTGAGCTGTTAGAATGTCAGAAACAAGCTTTCTGAGCTGAAAACTGCATTTTGTGACATAGTGCTTCAGTGGATGATGAGAATGTCAGTTTTGACAAAGAACACTGTTCATTACTGAAATGCTCCAATTGAGCTGTTAGAATGTCAGAAACAAGCTTTCTGAGCTGAAAACTGCATTTTGTGACAAAGTTCATCAGTGGATGATGAGAATGTCAGTTTTGACAAAGAACACTGATCATCACTAAAATGCTCCAATTAAGCTGTTAGAATGTCAGAAACAAGCTTTCTGAGCTGAGAACTGCATTTTGTGACATAGTTCATCAGTGGATGATGAGAATGTCAGTTTTGACAAAGAACACTGTTCATTACTAAAATTCTCTAATTGAGCTGTTAGAATGTCAGAAACAAGCTTTCTGAGCTGAGAACTGCATTTTGTGACAAAGTGAATCAGTGGATGGATGAGAATGTCACTTTTGACAAAGAACACTGTTCATTACTGAAATGCTCCAATTGAGCTGTTAGAATGTCAGAAACAAGCTTTCTGAGCTGAGAACTGCATTTTGTGAGAAAGTGAATCAGTGGATGATGAGAATGTCAGTTTTGACAAAGAACACTGTTCATTACTAAAATGCTCCAATTGAGCTGTTAGAATGTCAGAAACAAGCTTTCTGAGCTGAGAAATGCATTTTGTGACAAAGTGCTTCAGTGGATGATGAGAATGTCAGTTTTGACAAAGAACACTGATCATTACTAAAATGCTCCAATTGAGCTGTTAGAATGTCAGAAACAAGCTTTCTGAGCTGAGAAATGCATTTTGTGACAAAGTGCTTCAGTGGATGATGAGAATGTCAGTTTTGACAAAGAACACTGTTCATTACTAAAATGCTCTAATTGAGCTGTTAGAATGTCAGAAACAAGCTTTCTGAGCTGAGAACTGCATTTTGTGACATAGTTCATCAGTGGATGATGAGAATGTCAGTTTTGACAAAGAAAACTGTTCATTACTAAAATGCTCTAATTGAGCTGTAAGAATGTTAGAAACAAGCTTTCTGAGCTGAGAACTGCATTTTGTGACATAGTTCATCAGTGGATGATGAGAATGTCAGTTTTGACAAAGAACACTGATCATTACTAAAATGCTCCAATTGAGCTGTTAGAATGTCAGAAACAAGCTTTCTGAGCTGAGAAATGCATTTTGTGACAAAGTGCTTCAGTGGATGATGAGAATGTCAGTTTTGACAAAGAACACTGTTCATTACTAAAATGCTCTAATTGAGCTGTTAGAATGTCAGAAACAAGCTTTCTGAGCTGAGAACTGCATTTTGTGACATAGTTCATCAGTGGATGATAAGAATGTCGGTTTTGACAAAGAACACTGTTCATTACTGAAATGCTCTAATTGAGCTGTTAGAATGTCAGAAACAAGCTTTCTGAGCTGAGAACTGCATTTTGTGACATAGTTCATCAGTGGATGATGAGAATGTCAGTTTTGACAAAGAACACTGATCATTACTGAAATGCTCCAATTGAGCTGTTAGAATGTCAGAAACAAGCTTTCTGAGCTGAGAAATGCATTTTGTGACAAAGTGCTTCAGTGGATGATGAGAATGTCAGTTTTGACAAAGAACACTGTTCATTACTAAAATGCTCTAATTGAGCTGTTAGAATGTCAGAAACAAGCTTTCTGAGCTGAGAACTGCATTTTGTGACATAGTTCATCAGTGGATGATGAGAATGTCACTTTTGACAAAGAACACTGTTCATTACTAAAATGCTCTAATTGAGCTGTTAGAATGTCAGAAACAAGCTTTCTGAGCTGAGAACTGCATTTTGTGACATAGTTCATCAGTGGATGATGAGAATGTCAGTTTTGACAAAGAACACTGATCATTACTAAAATGCTCCAATTGAGCTGTTAGAATGTCAGAAACAAGCTTTCTGAGCTGAGAAATGCATTTTGTGACAAAGTGCTTCAGTGGATGATGAGAATGTCAGTTTTGACAAAGAACACTGTTCATTACTGAAATGCTCCAATTGAGCTGTTAGAATGTCAGAAACAAGCTTTCTGAGCTGAGAAATGCATTTTGTGACAAAGTGCATCAGTGGATGATGAGAATGTCACTTTTGACAAAGAACAATGTTCATTACTAAAATGCTCTAATTGAGCTGTTAGAATGTCAGAAACAAGCTTTCTGAGCTGAGAACTGCATTTTGTGACAAAAAGCATCACTGGATGATGAGAATGTCAGTTTTGACAAAGAACACTGATCAATACTAAAATGCTCCAATTGAGCTGTTAGAATGTCAGAAACAAGCTTTCTGAGCTGAGAAATGCATTTTGTGACAAAGTGCTTCAGTGGATGATGAGAATGTCAGTTTTGACAAAGAACACTGTTCATTACTAAAATGCTCCAATTGAGCTGTTAGAATGTCAGAAACAAGCTTTCTGAGCATAAAACTGCATTTTGTGACAAAGTGCATCAGTGGGTGAGGAGAATGTCAGTTTTGACAAAGAACACTGTTCATTACTGAAATGCTCCAAATGAGCTGTTAGAATGTCAGAAACAAGCTTTCTGAGCTGAGAAATGCATTTTGTGACAAAGTGCATCAGTGGATGATGAGAATGTCACTTTTGAAAAAGAACACTGTTCATTACTAAAATGCTCTAATTGAGCTGTTAGAATGTCAGAAACAAGCTTTCTGAGCTGAGAACTGCATTTTGTGACAAAAAGCATCAGTGAATGATGAGAATGTCAGTTTTGACAAAGAACACTGATCATTACTAAAATGCTCCAATTGAGCTGTTAGAATGTCAGAAACAAGCTTTCTGAGCTGAGAAATGCATTTTGTGACAAAGTGAATTAGTGGATGGATGAGAATGTCACTTTTGACAAAGAACACTGATCATTACTAAAATGCTCCAATTGAGCTGTTAGAATGTCAGAAACAAGCTTTCTGAGCTGAGAAATGCATTTTGTGACAAAGTGCTTCAGTGGATGATGAGAATGTCAGTTTTGACAAAGAACACTGTTCATTACTAAAATGCTCCAATTGAGCTGTTAGAATGTCAGAAACAAGCTTTCTGATGTGAGAAATGCATTTTGTGACAAAGTGCATCAGTGGATTATGAGAATGTCACTTTTGACAAAGAACACTGTTCATTACTAAAATGCTCTAATTGAGCTGTTAGAATGTCAGAAACAAGCTTTCTGAGCTGAGAACTGCATTTTGTGACAAAAAGCATCAGTGGATGATGAGAATGTCAGTTTTGACAAAGAACACTGATCATTACTAAAATGCTCCAATTGAGATGTTAGAATGTCAGAAACAAGCTTTCTGAGCTGAGAAATGCATTTTGTGACAAAGTGCTTCAGTGGATGATGAGAATGTCAGTTTTGACAAAGAACACTGTTCATTACTAAAATGCTCTAATTGAGCTGTTAGAATGTCAGAAACAAGCTTTCTGAGCTGAGAACTGCATTTTGTGACATAGTTCATCAGTGGATGATGAGAATGTCAGTTTTGACAAAGAAAACTGTTCATTACTAAAATGCTCTAATTGAGCTGTTAGAATGTCAGAAACAAGCTTTCTGAGCTGAGAACTGCATTTTGTGACAAAGTGCTTCAGTGGATGATGAGAATGTCAGTTTTGACAAAGAACACTGTTCATTACTAAAATGCTCTAATTGAGCTGTAGAATGTCAGAAACAAGCTTTCTGAGCTGAGAAATGCATTTTGTGACAAAGTGCTTCAGTGGATGATGAGAATGTCAGTTTTGACAAAGAACACTGTTCATTACTAAAATGCTCTAATTGAGCTGTTAGAATGTCAGAAACAAGCTTTCTGAGCTGAGAACTGCATTTTGTGACATAGTTCATCAGTGGATGATGAGAATGTCGGTTTTGACAAAGAACACTGTTCATTACTGAAATGCTCTAATTGAGCTGTTAGAATGTCAGAAACAAGCTTTCTGAGCTGAGAACTGCATTTTGTGACATAGTTCATCAGTGGATGATGAGAATGTCAGTTTTGACAAAGAACACTGTTCATTACTGAAATGCTCCAATTGAGCTGTTAGAATGTCAGAAACAAGCTTTCTGAGCTGAGAAATGCATTTTGTGACAAAGTGCATCAGTGGATGATGAGAATGTCACTTTTGACAAAGAACACTGTTCATTACTAAAATGCTCTAATTGAGCTGTTAGAATGTCAGAAACAAGCTTTCTGAGCTGAGAACTGCATTTTGTGACAAAAAGCATCAGTGGATGATGAGAATGTCAGTTTTGACAAAGAACACTGTTCATTACTGAAATGCTCCAATTGAGCTGTTAGAATGTCAGAAACAAGCTTTCTGAGCTGAAAACTGCATTTTGTGACAAAGTTCATCAGTGGATGATGAGAATGTCAGTTTTGACAAAGAACACTGATCATCACTAAAATGCTCCAATTAAGCTGTTAGAATGTCAGAAACAAGCTTTCTGAGCTGAGAACTGCATTTCGTGAGAAAGTGAATCAGTGGATGATGAGAATGTCAGTTTTGACAAAGAACACTGATCATTACTAAAATGCTCCAATTGAGCTGTTAGAATGTCAGAAACAAGCTTTCTGAGCTGAAAACTGCATTTTGTGACAAAGTGAATTCGTGGATGGATGAGAATGTCAATTTTGACAAATAACACTGTTCATTAATGAAATGCTCCAATTGAGCTGTTAGAATGTCAGAAACAAGCTTTCTGAGCTGAAAACTGCATTTTGTGACATAGTTCATCAGTGGATGATGAGAATGTCAGTTTTGACAAAGAACACTGATCATCACTAAAATGCTCCAATTAAGCTGTTAGAATGTCAGAAACAAGCTTTCTGAGCTGAGAACTGCATTTTGTGACATAGTTCATCAGTGGATGATGAGAATGTCAGTTTTGACAAAGAACACTGTTCATTACTAAAATTCTCTAATTGAGCTGTTAGAATGTCAGAAACAAGCTTTCTGAGCTGAGAACTGCATTTTGTGAGAAAGTGAATCAGTGGATGATGAGAATGTCAGTTTTGACAAAGAACACTGATCATTACTAAAATGCTCCAATTGAGCTGTTAGAATGTCAGAAACAAGCTTTCTGAGCTGAGAACTGCATTTTGTGACAAAGTGAATCAGTGGATGGATGAGAATGTCACTTTTGACAAAGAACACTGTTCATTACTGAAATGCTCCAATTGAGCTGTTAGAATGTCAGAAACAAGCTTTCTGAGCTGAAAACTGCATTTTGTGACATAGTTCATCAGTGGATGATGAGAATGTCAGTTTTGACAAAAGAACACTGTTCATTACTAAAATTCTCTAATTGAGCTGTTAGAATGTCAGAAACAAGCTTTCTGAGCTGAGAACTGCATTTTGTGACAAAAAGCATCAGTGGATGATGAGAATGTCAGTTTTGACAAAGAACACTGATCATTACTAAAATGCTCCAATTGAGCTGTTAGAATGTCAGAAACAAGCTTTCTGAGCTGAGAAATGCATTTTGTGACAAAGTGCTTCAGTGGATGATGAGAATGTCAGTTTTGACAAAGAACACTGTTCATTACTAAAATGCTCTAATTGAGCTGTTAGAATGTCAGAAACAAGCTTTCTGAGCTGAGAACTGCATTTTGTGACAAAGTGCTTCAGTGGATGATGAGAATGTCAGTTTTGACAAAGAACACTGTTCATTACTAAAATGCTCTAATTGAGCTGTTAGAATGTCAGAAACAAGCTTTCTGAGCTGAGAACTGCATTTTGTGACAAAAAGCATCAGTGGATGATGAGAATGTCAGTTTTGACAAAGAACACTGTTCATTACTGAAATGCTCCAATTGAGCTGTTAGAATGTCAGAAACAAGCTTTCTGAGCTGAGAACTGCATTTTGTGACAAAGTGAATCAGTGGATGATGAGAATGTCACTTTTGACAAAGAACACTGTTCATTAATGAAATGCTCCAATTGAGCTGTTAGAATGTCAGAAACAAGCTTTCTGAGCTGAGAACTGCATTTTGTGACAAAAAGCATCAGTGGATGATGAGAATGTCAGTTTTGACAAAGAACACTGATCATTACTAAAATGCTCCAATTGAGCTGTTAGAATGTCAGAAACAAGCTTTCTGAGCTGAGAAATGCATTTTGTGACAAAGTGCTTCAGTGGATGATGAGAATGTCAGTTTTGACAAAGAACACTGTTCATTACTAAAATGCTCTAATTGAGCTGTTAGAATGTCAGAAAAAAGCTTTCTGAGCTGAGAACTGCATTTTGTGACAAAGTGCTTCAGTGGATGATGAGAATGTCAGTTTTGACAAAGAACACTGTTCATTACTAAAATGCTCTAATTGAGCTGTTAGAATGTCAGAAACAAGCTTTCTGAGCTGAGAACTGCATTTTGTGACAAAAAGCATCAGTGGATGATGAGAATGTCAGTTTTGACAAAGAACACTGTTCATTACTGAAATGCTCCAATTGAGCTGTTAGAATGTCAGAAACAAGCTTTCTGAGCTGAGAACTGCATTTTGTGACAAAGTGAATCAGTGGATGATGAGAATGTCACTTTTGACAAAGAACACTGTTCATTAATGAAATGCTCCAATTGAGCTGTTAGAATGTCAGAAACAAGCTTTCTGAGCTGAAAACTGCATTTTGTGACAAAAAGCATCAGTGGATGATGAGAATGTCAGTTTTGACAAAGAACACTGTTCATTACTGAAATGCTCCAATTGAGCTGTTAGAATGTCAGAAACAAGCTTTCTGAGCTGAAAACTGCATTTTGTGACAAAGTTCATCAGTGGATGATGAGAATGTCAGTTTTGACAAAGAACACTGATCATCACTAAAATGCTCCAATTAAGCTGTTAGAATGTCAGAAACAAGCTTTCTGAGCTGAGAACTGCATTTTGTGAGAAAGTGAATCAGTGGATGATGAGAATGTCAGTTTTGACAAAGAACACTGATCATTACTAAAATGCTCCAATTGAGCTGTTAGAATGTCAGAAACAAGCTTTCTGAGCTGAAAACTGCATTTTGTGACAAAGTGAATTCGTGGATGGATGAGAATGTCAATTTTGACAAATAACACTGTTCATTAATGAAATGCTCCAATTGAGCTGTTAGAATGTCAGAAACAAGCTTTCTGAGCTGAAAACTGCATTTTGTGACAAAGTGCTTCAGTGGATGATGAGAATGTCAGTTTTGACAAAGAACACTGTTCATTACTAAAATGCTCTAATTGAGCTGTTAGAATGTCAGAAACAAGCTTTCTGAGCTGAGAACTGCATTTTGTGACAAAAAGCATCAGTGGATGATGAGAATGTCAGTTTTGACAAAGAACACTGTTCATTACTGAAATGCTCCAATTGAGCTGTTAGAATGTCAGAAACAAGCTTTCTGAGCTGAGAACTGCATTTTGTGACAAAGTGAATCAGTGGATGATGAGAATGTCACTTTTGACAAAGAACACTGTTCATTAATGAAATGCTCCAATTGAGCTGTTAGAATGTCAGAAACAAGCTTTCTGAGCTGAAAACTGCATTTTGTGACAAAAAACATCAGTGGATGATGAGAATGTCAGTTTTGACAAAGAACACTGTTCATTACTGAAATGCTCCAATTGAGCTGTTAGAATGTCAGAAACAAGCTTTCTGAGCTGAAAACTGCATTTTGTGACATAGTTCATCAGTGGATGATGAGAATGTCAGTTTTGACAAAGAACACTGATCATCACTAAAATGCTCCAATTAAGCTGTTAGAATGTCAGAAACAAGCTTTCTGAGCTGAGAACTGCATTTTGTGACATAGTTCATCAGTGGATGATGAGAATGTCAGTTTTGACAAAGAACACTGTTCATTACTAAAATTCTCTAATTGAGCTGTTAGAATGTCAGAAACAAGCTTTCTGAGCTGAGAACTGCATTTTGTGAGAAAGTGAATCAGTGGATGATGAGAATGTCAGTTTTGACAAAGAACACTGATCATTACTAAAATGCTCCAATTGAGCTGTTAGAATGTCAGAAACAAGCTTTCTGAGCTGAGAACTGCATTTTGTGACAAAGTGAATCAGTGGATGGATGAGAATGTCACTTTTGACAAAGAACACTGTTCATTACTGAAATGCTCCAATTGAGCTGTTAGAATGTCAGAAACAAGCTTTCTGAGCTGAAAACTGCATTTTGTGACATAGTTCATCAGTGGATGATGAGAATGTCAGTTTTGACAAAAGAACACTGTTCATTACTAAAATTCTCTAATTGAGCTGTTAGAATGTCAGAAACAAGCTTTCTGAGCTGAGAACTGCATTTTGTGAGAAAGTGAATCAGTGGATGATGAGAATGTCAGTTTTGACAAAGAACACTGTTCATTACTAAAATGCTCCAATTGAGCTGTTAGAATGTCAGAAACAAGCTTTCTGAGCTGAAAACTGCATTTTGTGACATAGTTCATCAGTGGATGATGAGAATGTCAGTTTTGACAAAGAACACTGATCATCACTAAAATGCTCCAATTAAGCTGTTAGAATGTCAGAAACAAGCTTTCTGAGCTGAGAACTGCATTTTGTGACATAGTTCATCAGTGGATGATGAGAATGTCAGTTTTGACAAAGAACACTGTTCATTACTAAAATTCTCTAATTGAGCTGTTAGAATGTCAGAAACAAGCTTTCTGAGCTGAGAACTGCATTTTGTGAGAAAGTGAATCAGTGGATGATGAGAATGTCAGTTTTGACAAAGAACACTGATCATTACTAAAATGCTCCAATTGAGCTGTTAGAATGTCAGAAACAAGCTTTCTGAGCTGAGAACTGCATTTTGTGACAAAGTGAATCAGTGGATGGATGAGAATGTCACTTTTGACAAAGAACACTGTTCATTACTGAAATGCTCCAATTGAGCTGTTAGAATGTCAGAAACAAGCTTTCTGAGCTGAGAACTGCATTTTGTGAGAAAGTGAATCAGTGGATGATGAGAATGTCAGTTTTGACAAAGAACACTGTTCATTACTAAAATGCTCCAATTGAGCTGTTAGAATGTCAGAAACAAGCTTTCTGAGCATAAAACTGCATTTTGTGACATAGTTCATCAGTGGATGATGAGAATGTCAGTTTTGACAAAGAACACTGATCATTACTAAAATGCTCCAATTGAGCTGTTAGAATGTCAGAAACAAGCTTTCTGAGCTGAGAAATGCATTTTGTGACAAAGTGCTTCAGTGGATGATGAGAATGTCAGTTTTGACAAAGAACACTGATCATTACTAAAATGCTCCAATTGAGCTGTTAGAATGTCAGAAACAAGCTTTCTGAGCTGAGAAATGCATTTTGTGACAAAGTGCTTCAGTGGATGATGAGAATGTCAGTTTTGACAAAGAACACTGTTCATTACTAAAATGCTCTAATTGAGCTGTTAGAATGTCAGAAACAAGCTTTCTGAGCTGAGAACTGCATTTTGTGACATAGTTCATCAGTGGATGATGAGAATGTCAGTTTTGACAAAGAAAACTGTTCATTACTAAAATGCTCTAATTGAGCTGTAAGAATGTTAGAAACAAGCTTTCTGAGCTGAGAACTGCATTTTGTGACATAGTTCATCAGTGGATGATGAGAATGTCAGTTTTGACAAAGAACACTGATCATTACTAAAATGCTCCAATTGAGCTGTTAGAATGTCAGAAACAAGCTTTCTGAGCTGAGAAATGCATTTTGTGACAAAGTGCTTCAGTGGATGATGAGAATGTCAGTTTTGACAAAGAACACTGTTCATTACTAAAATGCTCTAATTGAGCTGTTAGAATGTCAGAAACAAGCTTTCTGAGCTGAGAACTGCATTTTGTGACATAGTTCATCAGTGGATGATGAGAATGTCGGTTTTGACAAAGAACACTGTTCATTACTGAAATGCTCTAATTGAGCTGTTAGAATGTCAGAAACAAGCTTTCTGAGCTGAGAACTGCATTTTGTGACATAGTTCATCAGTGGATGATGAGAATGTCAGTTTTGACAAAGAACACTGATCATTACTGAAATGCTCCAATTGAGCTGTTAGAATGTCAGAAACAAGCTTTCTGAGCTGAGAAATGCATTTTGTGACAAAGTGCTTCAGTGGATGATGAGAATGTCAGTTTTGACAAAGAACACTGTTCATTACTAAAATGCTCTAATTGAGCTGTTAGAATGTCAGAAACAAGCTTTCTGAGCTGAAAACTGCATTTTGTGACATAGTTCATCAGTGGATGATGAGAATGTCACTTTTGACAAAGAACACTGTTCATTACTAAAATGCTCTAATTGAGCTGTTAGAATGTCAGAAACAAGCTTTCTGAGCTGAGAACTGCATTTTGTGACATAGTTCATCAGTGGATGATGAGAATGTCAGTTTTGACAAAGAACACTGATCATTACTAAAATGCTCCAATTGAGCTGTTAGAATGTCAGAAACAAGCTTTCTGAGCTGAGAACTGCATTTTGTGACAAAGTTCATCAGTGGATGATGAGAATGTCACTTTTGACAAAGAACACTGTTCATTACTAAAATGCTCTAATTGAGCTGTTAGAATGTCAGAAACAAGCTTTCTGAGCTGAGAACTGCATTTTGTGACATAGTTCATCAGTGGATGATGAGAATGTCAGTTTTGACAAAGAACACTGATCATTACTAAAATGCTCCAATTGAGCTGTTAGAATGTCAGAAACAAGCTTTCTGAGCTGAGAAATGCATTTTGTGACAAAGTGCTTCAGTGGATGATGAGAATGTCAGTTTTGACAAAGAACACTGTTCATTACTGAAATGCTCCAATTGAGCTGTTAGAATGTCAGAAACAAGCTTTCTGAGCTGAGAAATGCATTTTGTGACAAAGTGCATCAGTGGATGATGAGAATGTCACTTTTGACAAAGAACACTGTTCATTACTAAAATGCTCTAATTGAGCTGTTAGAATGTCAGAAACAAGCTTTCTGAGCTGAGAACTGCATTTTGTGACAAAAAGCATCACTGGATGATGAGAATGTCAGTTTTGACAAAGAACACTGATCATTACTAAAATGCTCCAATTGAGCTGTTAGAATGTCAGAAACAAGCTTTCTGAGCTGAGAAATGCATTTTGTGACAAAGTGCTTCAGTGGATGATGAGAATGTCAGTTTTGACAAAGAACACTGTTCATTACTGAAATGCTCCAATTGAGCTGTTAGAATGTCAGAAACAAGCTTTCTGAGCTGAAAACTGCATTTTGTGACATAGTTCATCAGTGGATGATGAGAATGTCAGTTTTGACAAAGAACACTGATCATTACTAAAATGCTCCAATTGAGCTGTTAGAATGTCAGAAACAAGCTTTCTGAGCTGAGAACTGCATTTTGTGACAAAAAGCATCAGTGGATGATGAGAATGTCAGTTTTGACAAAGAACACTGTTCATTACTGAAATGCTCTAATTGAGCTGTTAGAATGTCAGAAACAAGCTTTCTGAGCTGAGAACTGCATTTTGTGACATAGTTCATCAGTGGATGATGAGAATGTCAGTTTTGACAAAGAACACTGATCATTACTAAAATGCTCCAATTGAGCTGTTAGAATGTCAGAAACAAGCTTTCTGAGCTGAGAAATGCATTTTGTGACAAAGTGCATCAGTGGATGATGAGAATGTCACTTTTGACAAAGAACACTGTTCATTACTAAAATGCTCTAATTGAGCTGTTAGAATGTCAGAAACAAGCTTTCTGAGCTGAGAACTGCATTTTGTGACAAAAAGCATCACTGGATGATGAGAATGTCAGTTTTGACAAAGAACACTGATCATTACTAAAATGCTCCAATTGAGCTGTTAGAATATCAGAAACAAGCTTTCTGAGCTGAGAAATGCATTTTGTGACAAAGTGCTTCAGTGGATGATGAGAATGTCAGTTTTGACAAAGAACACTGTTCATTACTGAAATGCTCCAATTGAGCTGTTAGAATGTCAGAAACAAGCTTTCTGAGCTGAAAACTGCATTTTGTGACATAGTTCATCAGTGGATGATGAGAATGTCAGTTTTGACAAAGAACACTGATCATCACTAAAATGCTCCAATTAAGCTGTTAGAATGTCAGAAACAAGCTTTCTGAGCTGAGAACTGCATTTTGTGACATAGTTCATCAGTGGATGATGAGAATGTCAGTTTTGACAAAGAACACTGTTCATTACTAAAATTCTCTAATTGAGCTGTTAGAATGTCAGAAACAAGCTTTCTGAGCTGAGAACTGCATTTTGTGAGAAAGTGAATCAGTGGATGATGAGAATGTCAGTTTTGACAAAGAACACTGATCATTACTAAAATGCTCCAATTGAGCTGTTAGAATGTCAGAAACAAGCTTTCTGAGCTGAGAAATGCATTTTGTGACAAAGTGCTTCAGTGGATGATGAGAATGTCAGTTTTGACAAAGAACACTGTTCATTACTAAAATGCTCTAATTGAGCTGTTAGAATGTCAGAAACAAGCTTTCTGAGCTGAGAAATGCAT
Source organism: Barbatula barbatula (assembly GCF_947034865.1). Classification (NCBI taxonomy): domain Eukaryota; kingdom Metazoa; phylum Chordata; class Actinopteri; order Cypriniformes; family Nemacheilidae; genus Barbatula; species Barbatula barbatula. The sequence continues at coordinate 2,629,671 of NC_136787.1, forward strand.
TTTGTGACAAAGTTCATCAGTGGATGATGAGAATGTCAGTTTTGACAAAGAAAACTGTTCATTACTAAAATGCTCTAATTGAGCTGTTAGAATGTCAGAAACAAGCTTTCTGAGCTGAGAACTGCATTTTGTGACAAAGTGCTTCAGTGGATGATGAGAATGTCAGTTTTGACAAAGAACACTGTTCATTACTAAAATGCTCTAATTGAGCTGTAGAATGTCAGAAACAAGCTTTCTGAGCTGAGAAATGCATTTTGTGACAAAGTGCTTCAGTGGATGATGAGAATGTCAGTTTTGACAAAGAACACTGTTCATTACTAAAATGCTCTAATTGAGCTGTTAGAATGTCAGAAACAAGCTTTCTGAGCTGAGAACTGCATTTTGTGACATAGTTCATCAGTGGATGATGAGAATGTCGGTTTTGACAAAGAACACTGTTCATTACTGAAATGCTCTAATTGAGCTGTTAGAATGTCAGAAACAAGCTTTCTGAGCTGAGAACTGCATTTTGTGACATAGTTCATCAGTGGATGATGAGAATGTCAGTTTTGACAAAGAACACTGTTCATTACTGAAATGCTCCAATTGAGCTGTTAGAATGTCAGAAACAAGCTTTCTGAGCTGAGAAATGCATTTTGTGACAAGTGCATCAGTGGATGATGAGAATGTCACTTTTGACAAAGAACACTGTTCATTACTAAAATGCTCTAATTGAGCTGTTAGAATGTCAGAAACAAGCTTTCTGAGCTGAGAACTGCATTTTGTGACAAAAAGCATCAGTGGATGATGAGAATGTCAGTTTTGACAAAGAACACTGATCATTACTAAAATGCTCCAATTGAGCTGTTAGAATGTCAGAAACAAGCTTTCTGAGCTGAGAAATGCATTTTGTGACAAAGTGCTTCAGTGGATGATGAGAATGTCAGTTTTGACAAAGAACACTGTTCATTACTAAAATGCTCTAATTGAGCTGTTAGAATGTCAGAAACAAGCTTTCTGAGCTGAGAACTGCATTTTGTGACAAAAAGCATCAGTGGATGATGAGAATGTCAGTTTTGACAAAGAACACTGTTCATTACTGAAATGCTCCAATTGAGCTGTTAGAATGTCAGAAACAAGCTTTCTGAGCTGAAAACTGCAATTTGTGACAAAGTTCATCAGTGGATGATGAGAATGTCAGTTTTGACAAAGAACACTGATCATCACTAAAATGCTCCAATTAAGCTGTTAGAATGTCAGAAACAAGCTTTCTGAGCTGAGAACTGCATTTTGTGACATAGTTCATCAGTGGATGATGAGAATGTCAGTTTTGACAAAGAACACTGTTCATTACTAAAATTCTCTAATTGAGCTGTTAGAATGTCAGAAACAAGCTTTCTGAGCTGAGAACTGCATTTTGTGAGAAAGTGAATCAGTGGATGATGAGAATGTCAGTTTTGACAAAGAACACTGATCATTACTAAAATGCTCCAATTGAGCTGTTAGAATGTCAGAAACAAGCTTTCTGAGCTGAAAACTGCATTTTGTGACATAGTTCATCAGTGGATGATGAGAATGTCGGTTTTGACAAAGAACACTGTTCATTACTGAAATGCTCCAATTGAGCTGTTAGAATGTCAGAAACAAGCTTTCTGAGCTGAGAACTGCATTTTGTGACATAGTTCATCAGTGGATGATGAGAATGTCAGTTTTGACAAAGAACACTGATCATTACTGAAATGCTCCAATTGAGCTGTTAGAATGTCAGAAACAAGCTTTCTGAGCTGAGAAATGCATTTTGTGACAAAGTGCTTAAGTGGATGATGAGAATGTCAGTTTTGACAAAGAACACTGTTCATTACTAAAATGCTCTAATTGAGCTGTTAGAATGTCAGAAACAAGCTTTCTGAGCTGAGAACTGCATTTTGTGACATAGTTCATCAGTGGATGATGAGAATGTCACTTTTGACAAAGAACACTGTTCATTACTAAAATGCTCTAATTGAGCTGTTAGAATGTCAGAAACAAGCTTTCTGAGCTGAGAACTGCATTTTGTGACATAGTTCATCAGTGGATGATGAGAATGTCAGTTTTGACAAAGAACACTGATCATTACTAAAATGCTCCAATTGAGCTGTTAGAATGTCAGAAACAAGTCTTCTGAGCTGAGAAATGCATTTTGTGACAAAGTGCTTCAGTGGATGATGAGAATGTCAGTTTTGACAAAGAACACTGTTCATTACTGAAATGCTCCAATTGAGCTGTTAGAATGTCAGAAACAAGCTTTCTGAGCTGAGAAATGCATTTTGTGACAAAGTGCATCAGTGGATGATGAGAATGTCACTTTTGACAAAGAACACTGTTCATTACTAAAATGCTCTAATTGAGCTGTTAGAATGTCAGAAACAAGCTTTCTGAGCTGAGAACTGCATTTTGTGACAAAAAGCATCACTGGATGATGAGAATGTCAGTTTTGACAAAGAACACTGATCATTACTAAAATGCTCCAATTGAGCTGTTAGAATGTCAGAAACAAGCTTTCTGAGCTGAGAACTGCATTTTGTGACATAGTTCATCAGTGGATGATGAGAATGTCAGTTTTGACAAAGAACACTGTTCATTACTGAAATGCTCCAATTGAGCTGTTAGAATGTCAGAAACAAGCTTTCTGAGCTGAGAAATGCATTTTGTGACAAAGTACATCAGTGGATGATGAGAATGTCACTTTTGACAAAGAACACTGTTCATTACTAAAATGCTCTAATTGAGCTGTTAGAATGTCAGAAACAAGCTTTCTGAGCTGAGAACTGCATTTTGTGACAAAAAGCATCAGTGGATGATGAGAATGTCAGTTTTGACAAAGAACACTGATCATTACTAAAATGCTCCAATTGAGCTGTTAGAATGTCAGAAACAAGCTTTCTGAGCTGAGAACTGCATTTTGTGACATAGTTCATCAGTGGATGATGAGAATGTCGGTTTTGACAAAGAACACTGTTCATTACTGAAATGCTCTAATTGAGCTGTTAGAATGTCAGAAACAAGCTTTCTGAGCTGAGAACTGCATTTTGTGACATAGTTCATCAGTGGATGATGAGAATGTCAGTTTTGACAAAGAACACTGTTCATTACTGAAATGCTCCAATTGAGCTGTTAGAATGTCAGAAACAAGCTTTCTGAGCTGAGAAATGCATTTTGTGACATAGTTCATCAGTGGATGATGAGAATGTCAGTTTTGACAAAGAACACTGATCATTACTAAAATGCTCCAATGAGCTGTTAGAATGTCAGAAACAAGCTTTCTGAGCTGAGAAATGCATTTTGTGACAAAGTGCTTCAGTGGATGATGAGAATGTCAGTTTTGACAAAGAACACTGTTCATTACTGAAATGCTCTAATTGAGCTGTTAGAATGTCAGAAACAAGCTTTCTGAGCTGAGAACTGCATTTTGTGACAAAAAGCATCACTGGATGATGAGAATGTCAGTTTTGACAAAGAACACTGATCATTACTAAAATGCTCCAATTGAGCTGTTAGAATGTCAGAAACAAGCTTTCTGAGCTGAGAAATGCATTTTGTGACAAAGTGCTTCAGTGGATGATGAGAATGTCAGTTTTGACAAAGAACACTGTTCATTACTAAAATGCTCTAATTGAGCTGTTAGAATGTCAGAAACAAGCTTTCTGAGCTGAGAACTGCATTTTGTGACATAGTTCATCAGTGGATGATGAGAATGTCAGTTTTGACAAAGAAAACTGTTCATTGCTAAAATGCTCTAATTGAGCTGTTAGAATGTTAGAAACAAGCTTTCTGAGCTGAGAACTGCATTTTGTGACATAGTTCATCAGTGGATGATGAGAATGTCAGTTTTGACAAAGAACACTGATCATTACTAAAATGCTCTAATTGAGCTGTTAGAATGTCAGAAACAAGCTTTCTGAGCTGAGAACTGCATTTTGTGACATAGTTCATCAGTGGATGATGAGAATGTCGGTTTTGACAAAGAACACTGTTCATTACTGAAATGCTCCAATTGAGCTGTTAGAATGTCAGAAACAAGCTTTCTGAGCTGAGAACTGCATTTTGTGACATAGTTCATCAGTGGATGATGAGAATGTCAGTTTTGACAAAGAACACTGTTCATTACTGAAATGCTCCAATTGAGCTGTTAGAATGTCAGAAACAAGCTTTCTGAGCTGAGAAATGCATTTTGTGACAAAGTACATCAGTGGATGATGAGAATGTCACTTTTGACAAAGAACACTGTTCATTACTAAAATGCTCTAATTGAGCTGTTAGAATGTCAGAAACAAGCTTTCTGAGCTGAGAACTGCATTTTGTGACAAAAAGCATCAGTGGATGATGAGAATGTCAGTTTTGACAAAGAACACTGATCATTACTAAAATGCTCCAATTGAGCTGTTAGAATGTCAGAAACAAGCTTTCTGAGCTGAGAACTGCATTTTGTGACATAGTTCATCAGTGGATGATGAGAATGTCGGTTTTGACAAAGAACACTGTTCATTACTGAAATGCTCTAATTGAGCTGTTAGAATGTCAGAAACAAGCTTTCTGAGCTGAGAACTGCATTTTGTGACATAGTTCATCAGTGGATGATGAGAATGTCAGTTTTGACAAAGAACACTGTTCATTACTGAAATGCTCCAATTGAGCTGTTAGAATGTCAGAAACAAGCTTTCTGAGCATAAAACTGCATTTTGTGACAAAGTGCATCAGTGGATGATGAGAATGTCACTTTTGACAAAGAACACTGTTCATTACTAAAATGCTCTAATTGAGCTGTTAGAATGTCAGAAACAAGCTTTCTGAGCTGAGAACTGCATTTTGTGACAAAAAGCATCAGTGGATGATGAGAATGTCAGTTTTGACAAAGAACACTGATCATTACTAAAATGCTCCAATTGAGCTGTTAGAATGTCAGAAACAAGCTTTCTGAGCTGAGAAATGCTTTTTGTGACAAAGTGCTTCAGTGGATGATGAGAATGTCAGTTTTGACAAAGAACACTGTTCATTACTAAAATGCTCTAATTGAGCTGTTAGAATGTCAGAAACAAGCTTTCTGAGCCGAGAAATGCATTTTGTGACAAAGTGCATCAGTGGATGATGAGAATGTCAGTTTTGACAAAGAAAACTGTTAATTACTAAAATGCTCTAATTGAGCTGTTAGCATGTTAGAAACAAGCTTTCTGAGCTGAGAACTGCATTTTGTGAGAAAGTGAATCAGTGGATGATGAGAATGTCAGTTTTGACAAAGAACACTGATCATTACTAAAATGCTCCAATTGAGCTGTTAGAATGTCAGAAACAAGCTTTCTGAGTTGAGAACTGCATTTTGTGACAAAGTGAATCAGTGGATGGATGAGAATGTCACTTTTGACAAAGAACACTGTTCATTACTGAAATGCTCCAATTGAGCTGTTAGAATGTCAGAAACAAGCTTTCTGAGCTGAAAACTGCATTTTGTGACATAGTTCATCAGTGGATGATGAGAATGTCAGTTTTGACAAAGAACACTGTTCATTACTAAAATGCTCTAATTGAGCTGTTAGAATGTTAGAAACAAGCTTTCTGAGCTGAGAACTGCATTTTGTGACAAAGTGAATCAGTGGATGATGAGAATGTCAGTTTTGACAAAGAACACTGATCATCACTAAAATGCTCCAATTGAGCTGTTAGAATGTCAGAAACAAGCTTTCTGAGCTGAGAACTGCATTTTGTGACAAAGTGAATCAGTGGATGATGAGAATGTCAGTTTTGACAAAGAACACTGTTCATTACTAAAATGCTCCAATTGAGCTGTTAGAATGTCAGAAACAAGCTTTCTGAGCATAAAACTGCATTTTGTGACAAAGTGAATCAGTGGATGATGAGAATGTCAGTTTTGACAAAGAACACTGATCATTACTAAAATGCTCTAATTGAGCTGTTAGAATGTCAGAAACAAGCTTTCTGAGCTGAAAACTGCATTTTTTGACAAAGTGCATCAGTGGATGATGAGAATGTCAGTTTTGACAAAGAACACTGTTCATTACTAAAATGCTCTAAATGAGCTGTTAGAATGTCAGAAACAAGCTTTCTGAGCTGAGAACTGCATTTTGTGACATAGTTCATCAGTGGATGATGAGAATGTCAGTTTTGACAAAGAACACTGTTCATTACTAAAATGCTCTAATTGAGCTGTTAGAATGTCAGAAACAAGCTTTCTGAGCTGAGAACTGCATTTTGTGACATAGTTCATCAGTGAATGATGAGAATGTCAGTTTTGACAAAGAACACTGTTCATTACTGAAATGCTCTAATTGAGCTGTTAGAATGTCAGAAACAAGCTTTCTGAGCTGAGAACTGCATTTTGTGACATAGTTCATCAGTGGATGATGAGAATGTCAGTTTTGACAAAGAAACATAGTTCATCAGTGGATGATGAGAATGTCAGTTTTGACAAAGAACACTGTTCATTACTAAAATGCTCTAATTGAGCTGTTAGAATGTCAGAAACAAGCTTTCTGAGCTGAGAACTGCATTTTGTGACATAGTTCATCAGTGGATGATGAGAATGTCAGTTTTGACAAAGAAAACTGTTCATTACTAAAATGCTCTAATTGAGCTGTTAGAATGTTAGAAACAAGCTTTCTGAGCTGAGAACTGCATTTTGTGACATAGTTCATCAGTGGATGATGAGAATGTCAGTTTTGACAAAGAACACTGATCATTACTAAAATGCTCCAATTTGAGCTGTTAGAATGTCAGAAACAAGCTTTCTGAGCTGAGAAATGCATTTTGTGACAAAGTGCTTCAGTGGATGATGAGAATGTCAGTTTTGACAAAGAACACTGTTCATTACTAAAATGCTCTAATTGAGCTGTTAGAATGTCAGAAACAAGCTTTCTGAGCTGAGAACTGCATTTTGTGACATAGTTCATCAGTGGATGATGAGAATGTCAGTTTTGACAAAGAAAACTGTTCATTACTAAAATGCTCTAATTGAGCTGTTAGAATGTTAGAAACAAGCTTTCTGAGCTGAGAACTGCATTTTGTGACATAGTTCATCAGTGGATGATGAGAATGTCAGTTTTGACAAAGAACACTGATCATTACTAAAATGCTCCAATTGAGCTGTTAGAATGTCAGAAACAAGCTTTCTGAGCTGAGAAATGCATTTTGTGACAAAGTGCTTCAGTGGATGATGAGAATGTCAGTTTTGACAAAGAACACTGTTCATTACTAAAATGCTCTAATTGAGCTGTTAGAATGTCAGAAACAAGCTTTCTGAGCTGAGAACTGCATTTTGTGACATAGTTCATCAGTGGATGATGAGAATGTCAGTTTTGACAAAGAACACTGTTCATTACTAAAATGCTCTAATTGAGCTGTTAGAATGTCAGAAACAAGCTTTCTGAGCTGAGAACTGCATTTTGTGACATAGTTCATCAGTGGATGATGAGAATGTCAGTTTTGACTAAGAACACTGATCATTACTAAAATGCTCCAATTGAGCTGTTAGAATGTCAGAAACAAGCTTTCTGAGCTGAGAAATGCATTTTGTGACAAAGTGCTTCAGTGGATGATGAGAATGTCAGTTTTGACAAAGAACACTGTTCATTACGGAAATGCTCCAATTGAGCTGTTAGAATGTCAGAAACAAGCTTTCTGAGCTGAGAAATGCATTTTGTGACAAAGTGAATCAGTGGATGGATGAGAATGTCACTTTTGACAAAGAACACTGTTCATTACTGAAATGCTCCAATTGAGCTGTTAGAATGTCAGAAACAAGCTTTCTGAGCTGAGAACTGCATTTTGTGAGAAAGTGAATCAGTGGATGATGAGAATGTCAGTTTTGACAAAGAACACTGTTCATTACTAAAATGCTCCAATTGAGCTGTTAGAATGTCAGAAACAAGCTTTCTGAGCATAAAACTGCATTTTGTGACATAGTTCATCAGTGGATGATGAGAATGTCAGTTTTGACAAAGAACACTGATCATTACTAAAATGCTCCAATTGAGCTGTTAGAATGTCAGAAACAAGCTTTCTGAGCTGAGAAATGCATTTTGTGACAAAGTGCTTCAGTGGATGATGAGAATGTCAGTTTTGACAAAGAACACTGATCATTACTAAAATGCTCCAATTGAGCTGTTAGAATGTCGGAAACAAGCTTTCTGAGCTGAGAAATGCATTTTGTGACAAAGTGCTTCAGTGGATGATGAGAATGTCAGTTTTGACAAAGAACACTGTTCATTACTAAAATGCTCTAATTGAGCTGTTAGAATGTCAGAAACAAGCTTTCTGAGCTGAGAACTGCATTTTGTGACATAGTTCATCAGTGGATGATGAGAATGTCAGTTTTGACAAAGAACACTGATCATTACTAAAATGCTCCAATTGAGCTGTTAGAATGTCAGAAACAAGCTTTCTGAGCTGAGAAATGCATTTTGTGACAAAGTGCTTCAGTGGATGATGAGAATGTCAGTTTTGACAAAGAACACTGTTCATTACTAAAATGCTCTAATTGAGCTGTTAGAATGTCAGAAACAAGCTTTCTGAGCTGAGAACTGCATTTTGTGACATAGTTCATCAGTGGATGATGAGAATGTCAGTTTTGACAAAGAAAACTGTTCATTACTAAAATGCTCTAATTGAGCTGTTAGAATGTCAGAAACAAGCTTTCTGAGCTGAGAACTGCATTTTGTGACAAAGTGCTTCAGTGGATGATGAGAATGTCAGTTTTGACAAAGAACACTGTTCATTACTAAAATGCTCTAATTGAGCTGTAGAATGTCAGAAACAAGCTTTCTGAGCTGAGAAATGCATTTTGTGACAAAGTGCTTCAGTGGATGATGAGAATGTCAGTTTTGACAAAGAACACTGTTCATTACTAAAATGCTCTAATTGAGCTGTTAGAATGTCAGAAACAAGCTTTCTGAGCTGAGAACTGCATTTTGTGACATAGTTCATCAGTGGATGATGAGAATGTCGGTTTTGACAAAGAACACTGTTCATTACTGAAATGCTCTAATTGAGCTGTTAGAATGTCAGAAACAAGCTTTCTGAGCTGAGAACTGCATTTTGTGACATAGTTCATCAGTGGATGATGAGAATGTCAGTTTTGACAAAGAACACTGTTCATTACTGAAATGCTCCAATTGAGCTGTTAGAATGTCAGAAACAAGCTTTCTGAGCTGAGAAATGCATTTTGTGACAAAGTGCATCAGTGGATGATGAGAATGTCACTTTTGACAAAGAACACTGTTCATTACTAAAATGCTCTAATTGAGCTGTTAGAATGTCAGAAACAAGCTTTCTGAGCTGAGAACTGCATTTTGTGACAAAAAGCATC